>NW_026863406.1:0-446159 GCF_026571515.1 Ruditapes philippinarum | reverse complement strand
GTCGGGGTTTGTTCGGAACGTCAATTATTTTGTAAAACTTCTAACAGAGAAAATAGATTCTTTATCATTAAATATGGTTCAAGTATACACTTTAAGGCCCATCAGAAAAAGGAACTGTAATATTTCTTCTTGTGAATTAACAGACGTGTTTTTGATACTGTGTGCTATTTTGTTTGCTTAAAGAAATGAATATTTTGCCCAAACAAATGAAGTTGAAGAAAATCGTCTATCCGTATAGTCAGAATAATACAAAATATGCTGTTTTTATTATAGATAATCTTTGTTCTAGTGCGGGTCATTTTAATCACACATTTTATAACAAGCATTCAGTAATTTTATAGTCAGTCATTTGACAGTTTGCCCTTTCCTATTTGTAAGCTTTACTTATATTTCTATTTAGAATATAATAATTGAAAATGACATTTATGTTATTTCCCGCTGATTTGCACTTAACGAATACTTATTTTCCCAAAATAGGAATTTCAACTGCCTAAGAAAGTAGGGAAAATGAACATTTAATATTGAACCAAGGACATAACCGTGACAGTGTAATAAAAGAAAACCATTGATATGCAAAATGTCAAGGGCGCCGAGAAGTAGTGGCAAAGTAAAGTGTTGAACGAAGCTTCGACCCTAACGTTAGAGGAGTTTATGTCCCTCGGAGTTTAACACGTGATTTAGACTAATCAATTTCACCTTTTGTTCAAATAAAAGCAAAATGTACATTTGAATTATATTTCATTAGATTTTTAAAATCATATTGCTAAAATAAAATAGAAATTAAACAGAACCATTCAAGTAATAATAAAATAACGCTCCTATTCAGGCTACTAAACTCCCACAGGCAAAAACGAAATATTGTTTCATATAGGCTCATAGCGAGGACGATGCAATTTCATTCTTTTAACTCTTTGTGGCAAAGTAATTTATGCAATTCTCATCTGGTAGAAAGTGTTGTTTTTTTTTCAAGCATGTTCCCAGCTTTTCCAATCCGTTATTGTTTTACTGTTTGCCAGGAAAGTTTCGCAATAACATGAGTTTAACATTGCATTTGTATCAGAAGAGATATTAAACAAGATGTAAATAGCAGGAACAGGATTGGAGTAAACTTATACACCTATATACCAACATCAAAACATTAAACAAGATGTAAATAGCAGGAACAGGATTGGAGTAAACTTATACACCTATATACCAACATCAAAACATTTGCATCCTCCGCCCTCATTGTTGCGGATGTGAATCCCGTCAGGGACTTTAGACTCTTTCATGATAGGAAGCTATTCGGCTAGCTAACAGAAGATCGATCGTTTTACTCCTATTCCTGACTGTGCCTAAAATAATGCACGAATGGGGCACCTGAGATTTTCAAGTACAGCTGAAAAGTCGCCATATCGTTTTGACAGTGTCGGCGAGGCTTTAAATCCAACAAAATAAACAAACAAATTATAATGGTTCAAGACAGAACATTTTCACTATATTATACACCATATATGTAGATGCCACAATTTTCGCAAAATGTCAACTGCGGTTTATTTTAAATCATACTCATGTTAGCTTTATTATGGTAAAAGTTAATATATCACTTTCTAGTCCGCTTGAGTGTTTGTGTATAATAAGTAAATGATTATAGCATTGGCCATAAGTATGGCTGTACAGATTGATTTTCTGGCTTGAGAGAGACACAAAACTCTAACCACTCACATCCCTCTCTATTATATAAACATGACTACCAAAAATTTAATAATATTTAGCAATGATCTTCTCTTTTCTTTCATCTCTAAATTCACAATCAAATTTCTGGCTGCCATTGGCAATTTTGTTAATTTTGTATTAAGCTGAATTGAGTGAAAACGATCACAAGAATGAAGAGATTAATTTGTAAAACTTTTCTAATTGTTTTCTGAAAGCAAGGAAGTAATTGAAACTACTTTCCAGTTGTTTGATCTTAGTGTTGTTTATAGCATTCCACCGGTCGTATCTTTGGATAATTGATTCTAATAAGCTTGAAGTGTTTTTATGTGATTTAGTAATTGCAAACGTGCTATTTAATAATGTATATGTGCATGTAAGATGTTTATACCCTCTAGAGAATGTTCACTTTGAGTGTGAAATGATTTGTTCATAAAATAGTAAAATGAAACCAAAATGATTAACATTTTGACTTCCACACAAAAAGTATCTAAAATATCTTTCACACAATGGTGAATTGTTTCAGTATAAACATTTTGTATAAACATGTGGGATATTTATTCACAGTATTTGCACATTATTTCATACCTAACATTGTTTCTTAAGTCAGATTACCGATATGCGTATTAAAAAATATAGATATTGATGTTGCCCTAAGGATTCAAGGAATAAAATGTAACTTGAGTATGGTTTGTGCTCAGACACGCTCGAGGTACATAATCGGTTGTAATTGATAATTTTAGTTTGTAGATCACAGATTTTACCAAGATTGGTAAATGCAATATATACTTTACGTGTCAGGTAAAACATTTAACTATATCTTGAGTTACAAAATAGTCTTTTGTTATAAATGGATTTTTATAAAGGGAACGAAAAATGAAAGTAAATGTTTTGTTGGCATTTTCAAAACTTACATCAAATTTTAAGTACATCATCATTAAAATCTTATGAACGAATATCTTTTTGAATGTCCATTTACATTCATCTTATGAAATAATGATGTACTGTAAATATACAAAAAACAACATTGGAGGACGTTAGGAGAATTGCTTTATTCAAGCTGAAAATAATGATCCAGGTGACATTACAGTGATGATAGCCACAAACAGTTTAGTTTAAAACGCGACGATGATTGCTGTTTGGTTGTTAACATGTTGTACATGTATTTTAAATTGTTATAGTGGCCATGCAACCCAACCATTTGAACATCACCGCAATCACGTTAATTATATGATGCGTGGATATGAATGTCCTTAAATATTTAGAAATATGAAAAAAAATAAGTCTCCTTCATCGGCATTTGAAAAGAAAAAAATTATGCATGTGAAAGTGTTAATACAAGTTTGAATTTAGCCCTTACCTTGCTGGAACAATACTGATTAGACTTTGTCACCAGTGAAGAGTAAGATCATCTTGCACATATATGCAGTGTGTTCAGTAACTCGGCTTGTGTATTTTGATATTAAAAAGCCTTTAAACGTTGAACAGAC
The DNA here is from genome assembly GCF_026571515.1 of Ruditapes philippinarum. Classification (NCBI taxonomy): domain Eukaryota; kingdom Metazoa; phylum Mollusca; class Bivalvia; order Venerida; family Veneridae; genus Ruditapes; species Ruditapes philippinarum. The sequence continues at coordinate 442,977 of NW_026863406.1, read as the reverse complement.
TGTTCCACATTAAAATACAACAGGTTAATGGATAAAAGCATTTAGGAGATTTTCGTTATTGTATTAAAGTATGATTAACATATTGACCATTTCTTATTCACAAGAAATCGTTTTTCCACTTAATCAACAGTAACATTCACTTTCTTTTCATATTTCATTGTTGAAAAACTTAAAAATGAGAAAACTTTGAAATAAATTATTTAGAAAGTTAAATCCGATTTCTGCTTTTAAAGATTGCTTGTCTTTGGATTACAGTAAATAACGACTTGTAAAAGAAAATAATCAAAGTTAATAATGAGAAATTTTCAAACGTGAGTACTCTGTAACATAAAATATCTAGCATTTGGGGGTGATCTTTGGCGTTTCAGTTTCACATCATGGTTTGGTCAAATGAATATCCAGAAACTACAGATTCAAACTTGCTGTTGGCTGATATATACCATTAACTACACTATCGGCTAGTAAACTAGAATGCTGAATAGCAACACTGCAAGTATCAGTTACACAGTTCACCCTTTTAAAAGAATCAAGGTTGCAATGTTTATATTAATTCCTGTTCTTTAAAGTTTTTTTATAGTATCTAAAGCCCCAGTCACATTAGAGCTTACGACCAGTGAAGACCAGTTCACGATCACCAGTGACTTCTGGTCGTGGACAATCTTTAAAACGTCTTACGACGGTCATCGGTGATCTTTGACAGTCGCAGGTTATCTTATTTAGGTCCCACGACCAATTTCAGTCGTAGAGAGGTTTTTGAGCTTGCACAAAAACCTCCTTGCGATCAAACAGGTCGCTAGTGATCTTATAAGGTCTTAAGGCTGTCGCTCGATCGTCGCTCGAAAGTGCGACAATCTTACGACAGTCTTTACAAATTGCCACTAGTCACTGAAAATCTTGAGTAGTCTTAAGTAATCGTGTGATGATTGTACGACAAGTTGTAGGTGATCGCATGTTATGTCACGGGTAGACGTAAGTAATCCCAGGCAATCTTGAGACCATCGTACGTTTACTTATGACCTGTCGTGCGATTGTCAATGATGACTTGTCTTAAACCCCAGTCACACTAGAGCTTACGATTACTTGCGACCACAGGCGACTTGTAAAACTGACGATCATCAGCGATTGTCTGCGACCAAAACCATTTTTGCACAGATAAATTTACGTTTGCGAGTATCGTAAGACAAGTCATCAAGCTATAAGAAAGAATTTCTTCAGATTTATTTTACCAGATACAAGGATAGCTGAGTCATCAGCATATAATCACAGGCACGAGTATCGGACCTGGGAAGAAAAAATATGACCAGATTGATAAAAAACTGTGTTCATAAAAACCAAAAAAATAAATGTAAATAATGACACCCTTTTTAAATATACTATTAACTTAAAGTATATTTTTACAATTTGTTTTGGTTTTTGACACCTTTAAGATGAACACAGGTTTTTTTATCAATCTGGTCATATTTTTTCTTCCCAGGTCTGAAACTCGTGCCTGTGCATATAATAGAAGCTTATTGCTTAGGGTGGCAGACATGTCATTGACATATATTAGACATAAAAGAGGACCTAAAATGAACATCAGGGGGACACCATAGGTACTCAGAGCAGTAGTAGAATGAGTACCAGCCACATCCACCAGCTGCTGTCTATCAGATATAAGACTTAAACCATGTAAGAATGTCATTACATATGGCAAATGCTTGAAGTTTCATAGAACTTCTTCATGTGCAAGTTTATGTGATCAACTGTATCAAATGCCCTTTGTAGATCTAAAAGTATCATGCAATACTGCCTTTGTCCATTTCAAATTTAATGAAATCTGTTAAATGAATCAAACATGTGTCAGTTGAAAAACCACTTCTAAAAACCCTGACTGAAATGCCTGACCATGACTCGAACCCATGACTTTCAGAAGACCAACTGAGCTTTCCGGCCGGCTACATATTTTCTCTTTAATAATGAAACAGTTCTAAATCACAACATATTTCCCCACTATATTGATTTGTGTCCTTGAATTTCTGATGTTTACAGAGCAAAGTGAATTAAATTCATGGTTATATGCAGTCACAGGATGAGAAAAACTTTCAGCTTGACCAGAACTCGAACCTGTGACCCACAGAATAATGTACCGCAGCTGTAGCGATTGGGCTATCTGGCCGCTTACACATTTTCTCTCCTAAATAGTGAACAGTTCTAAACCGTGACAGATACTTTACGATTTTTATATTAACAGATAATTAATTCTTAATTAATAAATAAGAAAAAAAAGCTTACATACTCATAGTCTTAATTAAAATAACAATTTATATATTATTGTATAATTATTTTTACTAAAAAGGGCTTAGACAGTTATTGGTTGTGCAATTATTTATAACAGGTCAATTTGAAAGTGAACATAACTTTGCTAATACATGTACAATATCTATTTTTTTGTACAGATAAAAAAACTAACCTTTTTTCTATGATAAGAAATTTTATGAAGGCTGATTTTGTTATTTTGCATCAAGGGCACCGGGCAAAAAACATGAAAATGCAAACAAACGATCCACTTTGTGGTAGATTGTATTTTCATGTTTTCATCTGGCGCCCGGTTACTTTTTGTACTATGTTGGTTTTCATGTGGCACAAATTAAATCAACCACTATAAAATTTAATGTACAATCTATGAAAGTCTAATGTCGGGTTGACTCAGGAGATCTGGAGGTTGAGACCGATGTCCCTCCATTACAAATAGATAAGACAGAAGCTGTTCTTTCAAACTATGCACTTGTTAAAAAATAGAATAACTATTCAGAATATGATGTTTTGAGACTTTATTAATTATATTGCTTGATCCAAGTTTAAGGACATTTTCAATCAATACATGTATTATCATTTATAACTTTAAATGAAAGTCTCATCTATTTAACAAATATGAAATCCTAACATTAACATTAACATGCTTTTGATGACCTTACAACTGGTAAATTTTATACAACAAAAATAGTAAGTTATACCTAAGGATAGACAGAAAAGAACAATAATTTAGTTAAACATGAGTTACTTCCCCTTAAATAGAGAACATCTGAAACCCAAAAGAACCCCATAAAACAGCAAAAATAAGTGAAATGTTGCAGGCTCAGTTTTTATTAAGCCATGCAAATTAATTTGGTAAAGTGTATTCATAAAAAATAGATGGCCATGTGACAGAAGAAATTGCAGAAAATCGGAATAGGGCTTTCAAAACATCCGAATACTGGTACACTTTGTGAAAACAACCATAATGCATTCTGTGGCAACAGATAAACGTAAATATGGATAATCAATAAGATAATCGTTTACAACAGTTCATTACCTATCCTAATACCTCATTTGCAGGTGAACTTTCTTCTTGAAGGAAAATTTTGAAAATATATAAATGAATGAATGAATGGATACGGCATCAATGTAGACCACAACGATATTCGAAATCCGGGTTTTAGTATTGTCAATAAAACTAAGGGACAAGCTGTTAAACTGAGCCTGCAATTTCGTGAAAATAATATCACAATGCACATGCTTTTTACATAAAGTTATTAAATACAAATATAACAACACACTTGTTTACTTGATTTTTACGAATCAAAATAAAACTAATTAACACAACATGACATTAACTGCTAATAATAACAGCTCCTTCCATAGGCCAAAATAAAAAGCATTCCATAAGAGACGACGCCGCTCATCGGCGTCGCCAATAAACACCAACAGGTGTATTTAAATATTTGTATGACTACATTAAATGTGAAACGAGTGCAATGATAAACGACATTTCATCTAGTTAACGTCAATAGAGACTTTGATTTTGAAAATTTATACCATTTATGATATATTTCAGTCTAGGCATGGTATGATAAGGGATATAAAATAGCGTGACAATATCTCGTATATTCTTGTATCATATCTGCAGCGAGAAGTTGCATATACATATTGCTAATGAGGCATGCAAGTGATAATTTACACACGAGTAACCCATAATTACTGTACATATACATAGAAATAACGACATACTAGCTGTCACATCATGTATATGTATTCGCCGTCATAAAATATAAATGTATTGGCAGTCACATGATGTCCAACTGTGTGCTGTCACATCAAGTTACATGATTTCAAAGTGTTCACTTTCACATCATGTTAACCTGTAACATCAACAATGCTTACAGTCATGTTTTAAATGTATGTCGTTACATAATTAAAACATGTTTGCAGTCATAGGCATGCGCTGAAGAAATTCAATGTTTAAAAAAATCGAACACTTGTTTACAATTTCACATTTTTTATTTTATTCTTTTTTAATTATCTAGTCATTCTGGATCATTGCTTCCAGAACACGTAGTGTGTGAGATTTACAAATGCTAAAAGTGATGCTTGGGACATAGCAGATTATACACAATGGCAAGCTTCAGTAATACTAAACCAGCAATATTCACCTTTCACTGCTTTGGAAGGAGCTATTTTTTGCCAGAATTTAAGTAGATCTAATGGAAGACAATATTGGTGATGTACGGTACCAAAATGTTTCTTTACTAAAACTCATCTCAATACAAAATTGATTGAAACTAGACGAGCTTTTGAGGTCCAGATAGGTGCGTATAAATAGATAGATATAGACGTGTGTCGGTTATTTCACAATATAATGTGATTGTTCTGTATATATTCAAGGTAAAAAATATAGATAAGTAAGTAAGGAAGCTTCTATATAGTAGGTGGTGGGGAAACCATGTATATATAATAGATAGTAATATGAGCGAAACCTAATTAATACGACCTAAGAAGAGTTTGATGTACTGTGCAAACTACTAGTGTTCAAATATGTGGTTAGAGACTAAGTTAGTATTTTGTGAATGTTTATGAATGAGTGTCCAAATTGGACAAAAGATATATCCATAGGTTGCAAAGTAGGGTTTCTATAATTTTATGAGTTTGAAAAAGGGAGGTTGTGGAAGATGTGGTTTGATAGAAATAGTAGGTAATGGGAAAAGAATATTTTCATATTGAGCTGATTTCAATAACTGCCGTAAACACGCATTACATTAATTATCAGTTGACAGAGTGTATATGAATGATGTTAGTAGAGGTTAAATAATGGCATCGACAGAGGAGCATTATGAGTCTGACAGAATGTCTGTTGTCGAGTGTTGATAAGCGAGCGGTAGTAAATGATGTACAAGTACTGTGGCTGTTGCATAAGTAAATAGTTAGAGTGTGAACTTGCCTATATGGCAGCAGTTTCTTGTCGTGCTTGTCATTGATAACAGAGTTGTCGGGTTGTGAAGTATGGCGCGCAGGGTTTGAAGGAAAGCAAATGAAAGTTACGATTGCTTGCTTCATTGAGTAAGTGATTGCGACATGGTTGGTGTTGAGTATTGCTGTTTCGCTTACACATACAAAAGTATTGGCACTTGCTGATATTTTCCGGAATTTCCGGCTGCTGAACACTGAACTAGAGGAGGAATATTGACCGCGAAAAGTTGAAATATAAGAGTAATCTGTGAAGACATGTTGAGATGCATGATAGGGGACTATGTGTCACGGTCTGAAAGAAGATTAACGAATATCGCTGACGATTATATAAAAAGTCGTATCCCCATGGCTGGGTAGCGTTGGGTTAGTCACAAGTAGAACGGCAGAAACTAGAATAAATGTACTGTGTAATAATATACTGTGCTTTTGTAAGAAGCATCCAAATTTGTAAAATCAGTTTGTTGAACTCTGTCTCGAAGATAGTTATGTCTCAATTGAAACCGCTTCATGGAAATAATAACAAGTATGTTCAAAACGAAATAATAGCAAAAGGTATGACAAAAGTTATTGCTGTGTCGGTGTAAATCGAAAATTGAAAATAAATCTCAACATGAACGGTTTTGAACTGAAGTCGGCAATTGTCGCCTCCGATTTCCGCCGTAAAGAAAAGGTGTGAATACAAAAGCAGTCCAAATAGAGTTAAAGCACCAGTTACAACTCTTGCACGTTTCTTTGTACACCAGTCTGGGACGTGTAATGAGTGACAAACGACGATGTATCTGAAAATAAAAGTAAAAGAAATTAGAGGACCGTGAAACATTACGATATATCAAACATATTGTATCAAAAGAAGTTTGTACATGTACGAATCACATTAGACTATATCAAGGCATTTACCTTCAACGAACGCCTTAAAAGATTAATTCCTCTTTCCTGTTATAATTTGAAAAGATAAATTTAGGTCAGTAAAATAAGTATTTTTTCACCAGAAATGCTTTATAAATGTAATACTCAAAAAGAAGACGAATTCAGTTGAGTAAAATAAGTAAATTTTTCACACAATTTTAAGGATAACTGAATGCCCAGGTATATTTAAATATACTACAGCAATTGATCAAACATTGCACTAACTCGCCATATTGGTGGTTTTGTTTTTGGTGATAAAAATTGAAAATGTAGCACTAAATAAGTCATTTTCTAAACAAATTCTTGGTCTAGATATTTATACATTGCATGACATAGTCGGCAAGATATTATTATACACCTTAACACGTAACTATATAAATTATGTATATACATGTATACATGTAGTTTCATAATCAGCAGACAGAAAAAATACTTCAAGTGGTTTCTAATCAACTGCATCACTGTAGTGACAGATACAGCGTTTGACAATTTTATTCATCACTTTTTTATTGAGTTTTACGTCACACCGACACAGTAAAGGTCATTTGGCGACGTTCCAGCTTTACTGGTGGAGGAAGACCTCAGGTGCCCTTCCTTGCATTATTTCAGGCATGAACGGGCACCTGAGTAGAACCACCGACGTTCCGTAAGCTAGCTGGATAGCTTCCTCACATTAAGAATCCAAAGTCTCTGTCGGGTTCGAATCCACAGCGGTGAGGGGCAAGTGGTTGGAAGTCAACGACCTAAACCACTTAATTTTATTCATCATTTTAGAAAGACGGATGTAGAAGACAATTTAAAATCAATCTCTTATTCGTCTTCGTTGCAACTTCTTCGTAGAACTCTTATGGATCTGCACATTTTAAATATTTCTTTGTCGTGTGGAGATAAATCCCTTATTCATCCTGGCATTATCAGTCAGATTCAAACATTGAGCTGTCTTATTTAAACTCAAACATTGTTTCTTTTGTGCGTCTTAAGCAAGGTCTTAGTCATCCAGTTTTAAATACACTGTTGTGTCTTTATGAAGCTCTTACTGGCGATATCTAAATTTGTATTTTCTCATTTTATTGATAAAATGAAGATCTTAACACATATTTTAATTCTTATTCGTTGTTTCTTATAAAAAAAAACTTACATTGACCTTATCTTATATAGGATCTAATGCATCTCTGTTTTGTCGTGCTTGAACACTCAGTTGCGCTCTTATTCGTCTAGTCTAGAAGCAAGCTGTAATTTGTCTCGGGTCTTAATTACATTGTTATTTGTCAAGTCTAGATTAAAGTCATATATGCTTGTAAGTTTTATGTTGGTCTATGCTTTTGGTTTATCTGAACTTAAGCTAGATCTTTTTGTTGGGTAGTTGATAATATATTGGAAATTGCTTAAAGAAATAGTGCGTGTAAATGACGAGAGATAAAATACCATAGTGTTTAATTTAATAACTACACAGTGCGATCCTGTGAGTGTCATAGCATTGTGAGCGATAGCGCTGATGAAAATATTGATTGTCAATGAAATATGTATGAATATTAGACATTTAAAGAAGGATAGATAAATTCTACATGTAAGCTGTCGTACAAATGTCTACGTGGTTGTGAGAATATAAAGCGCATGTGGAGCTCTTTCTTACACATGTATCTCTGTTGAGAAAGTTGGTAAGTATAAAGTCAAAACATGCAATCTAATTTCTCAGCTCTGTCCGTTATAATGTTGTGTTTGTATATATTACGTATATATGATATTTGTGCACTAGAATATTTTGAGGCATTTCGTTTGGTTTTACTAGTCTTCTGTTTTATTGTGTTATTAATAATGTAAAACACATTATTTCTTTTTCTGAATATTAAACCTAAATACTTATACTGTGATACATAAAGCGTAATTGCTTTTGGCTAACAAAGTTTCCTGTGAATATTTTTAAGAAACAACATGGTTATATTAGCAAACAATACCTTCCATAAAAACGCTATAAATTGAAAAAAGAATTTACGTCTATAAACATAACAACATTTGATTCAGTTGGTTAGAACAGCTGATATATTGTGGGGTAAAACCGAGGTCTTCTAGAAAATTAGTGTCGGCAATTGCGATTTTTCTCAGTGGTTAATGACCCTATGAGGAACCTCCGTATTGACTTTATTGAGATAGAACAAAGAAAATTATGTTCTCTCATAAAAAAGAAAAACTTTTTAGCGTGTTTGTTATTATTTCTCATGTTTATATCTAAACCAAAATGGATAAATTGCTCGTTATCAACTTCACCGCTGTTCTTTAAAAGAAATTCTAAATATTTCTAGACTTCAAAGGCTATATTCTTGACTTTTTATAGTGTACTTTTGAATCCTTAAATTGCACCGCGTGTGAGTAGTATGTCTTGAAGTTTTATTGAAGAAATATTCCTTACAGAGCATCTTTATGGAGAATTATATAACGGTTGATATTTAAGTTAAATTTAGAAGAATCTACTTAACCCTTTCCCCCATGAGCATATTGTGAAAATGGCCGTTTTCACTGAAAAGCCTCCTGTTACAAGTTCAAACTGCTATGAAACTATGAAAAATGCTTCAATACTAATCAAACTTGGCACAAATGTTGACTGGACCATTGCATTTGTAACGACATGCTCAGTCTTAAATTTCCTGTTACCATGGCAACGAGGGGACATCTCAAAATTGCCAAAAATCACTATTTTGCCTCGATATTTTCCATCAAAATTTATTTCAAAGTGCTGCAACTTCTCAAGGGATTGAGACAGAGTCAAAGGCTATTCAGCGTTGGTTACACGTTACCTTATGATCGACCTGGGGTCATTTTTAGTCTCTCACAAGTCCAAAATTTTCTTGGCGATAAGGGGGACTCCGCCCCCTTCAAACCCCCAAACAGAAGGGGGCACATCCCCCTTCTGGCAACCTCCTGATGTATCTTTTGGATGGGGGCGGCGCCGAAAAAATGCTCACTTTTTTAGCAACATTTCTCAAACGAAAACATGTGTTTGGGGCCCAAATAGGACATTTTTTCACTATTTCAGGCCTAAAAAAGGGGGGGTCGAAAATGCGTTGTTTCGCGTATATATGAGGTAAAGGGTTAATAGAGAATCTAACAGTCGGGGTTTTTTCGAACGTCAATTACTCGTATACTTCTAACAGAGAAAATAGATTCTTTATCATTAAATATGGTTTAAGTACACACTTTAGGGGCATCATATAAAGGAAGTGAAATATTTCTTCATGGGAATTAACAGACGTCTTATTGATACTGTTTGCCATTTGAAATGAGCATTTTCTCCAAACAAATAAGGTGGAAGAAAGCGTCTATATATTCGTATAGTCAGAATAAGATTCAAAATATGTTGTATTATTATAGACAGATCTTGTTCTGTTGTGGTCATTTAGTTACACATTACAACAAGACATTCAGTATTTTATAGCCATTAGATAGTTTGCCCTTTCTGTTTGTAAGTTATTACTTATATTTCTATCTACAATATAATAATTGAAAGTGACAGCTCTGTTATTTCCCGCTGATTTGCACTTTACAAAATGTCTGTAATGAATAGTTATCCCGAAAATAAAATTTCTGCTGCCGAAGAAAGTAGGGAAATGATATTTGATATTGACCCGAAGACTTAGCCATAATGGTGCAATACAAGAAAAGCATTGATGCGAAGTATCGGATGGCACCAGGAAGTATGTTGAAGGAAGCTAGAGTCTCCAGCAAATATTTAACATTTTAATCAGTCTAATCAATACGGGAGCTAACGTCACAGGAAACAGTTGTTTAACGATTTGATTTCTTTCAAAAAAAATTTATAAAGATAATTATGTTAAGATTTTTCTTCATTTGATTTTTAATCATATTGCGCAACTTGTACTCAAGACAATATTACATAAATTTTATTTTATTACAAATATACGTTATTTAAGAAATCGTTTCGTGCAGGCCAATCTTCAATTAAAGCTAAAGTATGTCGGACCTCAGTGAAAGTGTTAGTGAAATCAAAATGATTTTAAGCGGCATTATGTGCCTTTAATTTAAATCAGAAGAAATATCAAACAGGAAATTGACAGATTCAGTGATGGAGTACACTAACACAACTATTTAAGTATGTCATGAAGGTTCAAGCATATTTAAAAAAATGTCTGTGGCAGATAAAATACCGAACATGTCAATCCTCATAGCTTTATGCTTAAGATCTTTTGTGACAACAAATCGTATCAAATGTCATAAAGACTCGGGATTCTGTACTTTGCAAAATATCAAATGCGGTTTATTTCAATTAAATTTTATGTAAGAAGTTCAACCAGCTAAAATATATCACTTTCAGTTCTACTTCTTGGATGTATCAGACTGAGTGTTTATGTATAATACGGTATCACGATCACGGCCACAAGTACAGCTATATAACGTTTGAATTCTGGGTTTATTGACAGTGATGAAACTCTACAATTAAAAACTTGAATACCAAAATTCATTTATATTTAGATACGATCTCCAATTCCTTCTATCTCCAATTTAACATCCGTAGAAGAGTTCTTTCCCGGCAGCCTATTTTTTTCTAAAGTTAAATTATATTAAAACGACAACAAGACGAATAGAGTAATTTAGGATAAAATGTATTTGAAAGCGTAGGAGTAGTTTAAATTACATTATTGAAAAGTTTTTTATGTCAGCGTTGTTATATTTTATTTTTCTGATCATTTGGGATCATTGATTGTAAAAGATTTAGTATTTAAGACGGTGCTAGGGAGCGTGAGAGATGCTGAACAGTCTCTAGTATTTCATGAACATATTCAATTAAGCTTTGTCTGCGATTTTTGATTTATTTTCATCAAAAGATGGTTCAACTTTATGATCAGCTTATGGCCAATTAGCAACACTTTGGCATCCATAAAAGGACGCCAACAATAAAAAAAGGTTTTACAAAAATAATATCATTTCTGGGGTTTATTGGGCCTTTTAATTAATAAGTTATGTCTTTTTTATCATAATTTCATTAAATTATGCATCATAAGCCTTACAATTTTTATTTATTGTCGTCATTTTGTTGTTCACCACAGAACTAAAAACGTTTTCAGAAAGAAAACGGAAGACATTCTGTAGTTGTATTAAGCATAGAATGAAAATATTGCTTCATTACAGGGTAACGGAAAGAAATGGCAGACAAAAGGAAACATTTTCTTGTAATCTCCAGACATTTTATCACCACAGAGACAGTTTACAATAAAAGTTTTATGTCATAACAAAGTTAGGGGGCTATATTTGTAGTAAGGAATGAGTTTTATCAGAATATTTGTAGATTGCGTGTATAGAGACCATTATCAATGCATAGGTGAAGTATGCCACAGTAAATATTTCTATTTCTTCACAACATTCGCAAACTATTCGTATACTTAACATTTTCGTTAGTTTTCATTATTTTGCACAACATTTGGTGAAATATTTTATATTCAATGTTTAAGATAACATTGGTAGGCTGTTTCAGATTTTAAGATAATATTATCACGTAATTTATAAATTATTTCATCATAAAATTTGGGGGGGGGGGGGGAGATATTTTTATAATAATATAGATTATTTCATATTCATTTAAGGCTTTTTTGCAGCGTTGTTAGCTTTATGATTGTAAATGTTCTTTAAAAATTGTGTCACCCTAGCAATTGTAGAGCATTTGAACTTTGTAACCATTCAATATATTTTCCATAAAAACGCTATGAATTGAAAAGGTATTTACGTCTATTAACAAAACAACATTTGAGTCAGTTGGTTAGAACAGGTCATATATTGTGCAATGTCCGTGAGGGGTAATTCTGCTGTCTTCTAGAAAATAAGTGTCGGCAATTGCGAGTTCCACAATGTTTAATGATCCTATAAGGAACCTCCGTACAACGTGGTTTTATTAGCAAGAAAATGCATTCCATAAAAACGCTATATATGAATTGAAAAAAAGAATTTACGTCTATAAACAAAACAACATTTTATCCAGTTGGTAAGAACAGCTCATAATTATATTGTGCGATGTCCATGAGGGGTAAATTCGCTGTCTTCTAGAAAATAAGTGTCGGCAATTGCGATTTCTACAATGGTTAATGACCTTTTAAGGAACAGCCGTATTGACTTTATTGAATTAGATCAAAGAAAATTATGTTCTCCCATAAAAAAAACGTTTAAGCGTGTGTTTTTTATTATTTCTGATGTTTATATCTAAACCAAAATACATAAAATGCTCGTTATTAACTTCACCACTGTTCTTTAGATAATTCTAGACTTCAAAATCTATATTCTTGACTTTTTATTGGCGACGCCGGTGAGCGGCGTCGTCTCTTATGGAATGCTTTTTATTTTGGCCTATGGAAGGAGCTGTTATTATTAGCAGTTAATGTTATGTTGTGTTAATTAGTTTTATTTTGATTGGTAAAAATCAAGTAAACAAATATGTTGTTATATTAGTATTTAATAACTTTATGTAAAAAGCATGTGCATTGTGAGATTATTTTCACGAAATTGCAGGCTCAGTTTAACAGCTTGTCCCTTAGTTTTATTGACAATACTAAAACCCGGATTTCGAATATCGTTGTGGTCTACATTGATGCCGTATCCATTCATTCATTCATTCATTTATATATTTTCAAAATTTTCCTACAAGAAGAAAGTTCACCTGCAAATGAGTATTAGTAGGTAATTAACTGTTGTAAACGATTATCCTATTGATTTTATCCATGTTACGTTTATCTGTTGCACAGAATGGTTGTTTTTACAAAGTGTACTAGTATCCGGATGTTGAAAGCTATCCGATTTTCTGCAATTACTGCTGTCACATGGCCATCTCTTTTTTTATGAATACTTTACCATTAATTTGCATGGCTTAATAAAACTGAGCCTGCAACATTTCATAATTTTGCTGTTTAGGGTGTTCTTTTGTGTTTCAGGTTTTCTCTATTTTAAGGGGAAGTAACTCATGTTTACTATATTATTTGTTCTTTTCTGTCTATCTTAGGTATTACTTACTATTTTTGTTGTATAAAATTTACCAGTTGTAAGGTCATCAAAAGCATGTTAATGTTAATGTTAGGATTTCATCATCCCGACATACTTTTCATAGAGTAGATTGTTACTTGCCTTGAATAAATTTGTGCACTAAATTTTATAGTGGGTGATTTGTGCCACATGAAAACCAACATAGTACAAAAAGTAACCCGGCGCCAGATGAAAACATGAAAATACAATCTACCACAAAGTGGTTCGTTTGTTGCATTTTCATGTTTTCGCCCGGTGCCCTTGATGCAAAATACAAATCAGCCTTCATAAAATTTCTTATCATAGAAAAAAGGTTAGTTTTTTTATTTGTACAAAAAATAGATATTGTACATGTATTAGCACAGTTATGTTCACTTTCAAATTGACCTGTTATAAATAATGGCACAACCAATAACTGTCAAGCCCTTTTAGTAAAAATAATTATACAATAATACATAAATTGTTATTTTAATTAAGACTATGAGTATGTAAGGGTTTTTTTTATTATTTATTAATTAAGAATTAATTATCTGTTAATTTAAAAATCTAAAAGTATCTGTCACGGTTTAGAACTGTTCACTATTTAGGGGAGAAAATGTGTAAGCGGCCAGAAAGCTTAATCGCTACAGCTTCGGTACATTATTCTGTGGGTCACAGGTTCGAGTTCTGGTCAAGCTGAAAGTTTTTCTCATCCTGTGACTGCATATAAGCATGAGTTCAATTTATTATGCTCTGTAAACATAAGAAATTCAAGGACACAAATCAATATAGTGGGGAAATATGTTGTGGTTTAGAACTGTTTCATTATTAAAGAGAAAATGTGTAGCCGGCCGGATAGCTCAGTTGGTCTTCTGAAAGTCATGGGTTCGAGTCATGGTCAGGCAGTTCCAGTCAGGACTTAGAAGTGGTTTTTAAAAAGTGACACATATTTGATTCATTTGACAGATTGTATTAAATTTGAAATGGACAAAGGCAGTATTGCATGATACTTTTAGATCTACAAAGGGCATTTGATACAGTTGATCACATAAACTTGCACATGAAGAAGTTCTTTTTCTTCTTCTTCATGAAACTTCAAGCATCTGCCATATGTAATGACATTCTTACATGGTTTAAGTCTTATCTCTGATAGACAGCAGCTGGTGGATGTGGCTGGTACTCATTCTACTACTGCTCTGAGTACCTATGGTGTCCCCCTGATGTTCATTTTAGGTCCTCTTTTATGTCTAATATATGTCAATGACATGTCTGCAACCCTAAGCAATAAGCTTTTATTATATGCACAGGCACGAGTATCAGACCTGGGAAGAAAAAATATGACCAGATTGATAAAAAACCTGTGTTCATCTTAAAAGTGTCAAAAACCAAAAAAAATGTAAATAATGACCCCCTTTAAAAATATACTTTAAGTTAATAGTATATTTTTAAAGGGGGTCATTATTTACATTTTTTTTTTTGGTTTTTATGAACACAGTTTTTTTTATCAATCTGGTCATATTTTTTCTTCCCAGGTCCGATACTCGTGCCTGTGATTATATGCTGATGACTCAGGTATCCTTGTATCTGGTAAAATAAATCTGAGGAAATTCTTTCTTATAGCATGAGTCTTATAAGATTGCTTAATTGACTATAAATTGTCTTTGCATCTTGGCAAGACAGAGTCTATTCTTTTTGGTTTAAGTTTCAACTTAAACTTGGCCTAGCCTCCAGGTCACATGTTATGGTACTGCTATAAAGTACACATCTTTTGTTAAGTATTTAGGTGCAAATCTGGATCAATTCTTTTGGCGTCGCCCTTTGATGCTTTGCATCAATGCTTTTCTTGTTGTACTTTTGAATCCTTAAATTGCACCGCGTGTGAGTAGTATGTCTTGAAGTTTTACTGAAGAAATATTCCTTACAGAGCATCTTTATGGAGAATTATATAACGGTTGATATTTAAGTTAAATTTAGAAGTATCATATTGAGAATCTACTAAGTAGAGGATCTAACGGTCGGGGTTTATTCGAACGTCAATTACTCGTATACTTCTAACAGAGAAAATAGATTCTTTATCATTAAATATGGTTTAAGTTCACACTTTATGGGCATCAGATAAAGGAAGTGTAATATTTCTTCTTGTGAATTAACAGACGTATTATTGATACTGTTTGCAATTTGAAATGAGCATTTTGTCCATACAAATAAGGTGGAATTTCGTATGGTCAGACTAATACAAAATATGATGTATTATTATAGATAGATCTTGTTCTGTTGTGGTCATTTAGTCACACATTTTAACAAGACATTCAGTATTTTATAGTCAGTCATTTGACAGTTTGTCCTACCTATTTGTAAGCTTTTACTTATATTTCTATTTAGAATATAATAATCGAAAGTGACAGCCCTGCTCTATTTCCGGCTGCTTTGCACTCTTTCCAAACTGTCAGTAATGAATAGTTATTCCCAAAATAGGAATTTATACTGCCTAGAAAAGTAGAGAAATGATATTTGATATTGAATCAATGACAATACCACGACAGTGTAATAAAAGAAAACCAATGATGCAAAATGTCAAATGAATGAAGCTACGACCCTATAGAAGAGGTAATATCTCTCGAATTTTAACACGTGGTTTAGTCTAACCAATCAATTCAACGGTGTTCACGTCATAGGAAGCAGTTGTTTAACGATTTCATAGTTGTTCAAATAAAAGCAAAGGTACATGTACATTTAAAATCATTTTTTAATAGCGAGATTGATGTGATTTCATTCGACAACGTAATTTATTCCAATCCCCATCTGGTAGAACGTCTTTGACCATGTATAAAAATTCATCAGTATCGCTCAATATTTTTAACAGCAGTCAACCTCAATGAATGTATTTAACAAATCAAAATGGTTTTATGCGTGTTTGTTTCATGCAATGATATTTAGCCACGATCTTCACTTCCTTCCATCCATCTTCGTTTTTAACTTCTAAAGAAGAGATTTTCCATTTTTTTAAATTGTCAGTCCTTTTCGATTACCGTAAAGATTGTTTGTTTTGTTGGGTTTTTTTTTCAAGCAGGTGCCTGTTTTTTTTGTTGTTTTTTTCAATTTGTTATCATTTTACAATTTACAGATTCATAATACCATCAGTTAAATTGAATTTTTATTAGAAGAGATATTAAACAAGATGTAAATGACATTATTAGAGTTAACTTATACACCTATATACCAACATCAAAACATTTGGTTCCCCTGCCCTTATTGTTGTGGATGCCAATCCCGTCAGGGACTTTATATTCTTTCCAGTTAGAAAGCTTTTTGGCTAGTTCGAAAGATCGATCGTTGTACTCCTATTCCTGGCTTTACCTAAAATAATGCACGAATTGGGCACCTTAGAGTCTCAAGTAAAGCTAGAAAGACGCCATATGATCTTAACAGTGTTTTCTTGGCTGGCTTAAAATCCAACAAAACAAGCAAACAAATCATGACAGTTCAAGACAGAAGATATTCACTATAATCATACACCATAATTATGTCTAAACCCAACAATTAAGCGCTTTGCACTCTCTCAATTGCGGTTTATTTTTTTGCACTCTCTCTCTCTCTCTCTCTCTTCACTTTCTAGTCCGCTTGTGAGTTTGTATATTATAAGTAATCATGGTCATTGCCCAGAGTAGTTTTGGTTTAAGTTAGGCACACACTTTATCCACCACATCCCTCTCTCTTATAAAAAATGATTACCAAAATTTAATTATATTTAGCCGTGATCTTCTTTGTCTTTATCTCTAATTTCACATCCAGATTTCTGGCTGCCACCGGCAATCTTGTTAATTTTGCTTTAAGCTGAATTGAGTTAAAACGACCACAAGATGAAGAGATTAATTTGTAAAACTTTCTAATTGTTTCTGAAAGCAATGGAGTAATTGAAATAATTTCCATTTGTTGATCTTAGTGTTGTTATATTCCACCGGTCCTTCGGATCATTGATTCTAATAATTGAAGTGTTTTTATGTTATTTAGAAAATGCAAATATGCTATTTAATAATCGATTATGAGCATGTAAGATATTCAACATCTAGAGAATGTCACATTGAGTGTGAAATGATTTGTCATAAAAATAGTAAAATGAAACCAAAATGATATTTGACTTCCACACTAAGTATCTAAAATATCTTTAACACAATGGTGAATTATTTCAGTATAAACATTTTGTATAAACATGTGAGATATTTATTCACAGTATTTGCACAATATTTCATACCTTACATTGTTTCTTAAGTCAGATTACCGATGTGCATATTTGAAAATATAGATATTAATGTGTCGGTAATGATTCAAGTAATAAAATGTAACTTGAGTATCGTTGATGCTCAGACACGTTCGAGGTACATTATCGGTTGTAATTGATACTTTTAGTTTGTAGATCACAGATTTTACCAACCTTGGTAAATGTAATTTATATTTTACATGTCAGGTAAAACAACGTAACTATATCTTGAGTTACAGAATACGTCTTTTGTTATTAATGGATTTTTATAAAGAGAAAGAAAAATGAAAGTAATTATTTTGTTGGCATTTTCAGTACTTACATTAGTTTCTACTTACATCGGATAAAAGCAGGATCATTAAAATCTTATAAACGAATGTCTTTTTGAATGTCCATTTACATTCATCCTATAACATATTGCTGTATTGTAGACTATACAAATCACATTGGCAACCGTTAGGAGAATAGTTATATGCAAGTCCGGGGGGTCATTACATTAATGGTAGCCACAAACAGTTTAACACGCGCGAAGAGCAAACTTATGATTGCTGTCTATGAGGTTCACATGTTGTTTTTGAAATTGTTATGGTGGCAATTCAACCCAACTACCATATATGATGCGTGTATATGAAGATATGGATGTCCTGAAACATTTAGAAATACGCAAAAAATCTCCTTCATCGGAATTTGAATAATGTGTATGAAAGTGTTTATACAAGTTTGAATTTAACCCTCAACTTGCTGGAGCAGAACAGATCAGCCTTTATCACCAGTAAAGAGTCAGATCAATTACACATTGTGTAGTCTGGCAAGGTCCTTTTCTTTTTTGTAACTCAGCTTGTGTATTTTGATATTAAAAAGCACTTAAATGATGAACGGACTGTTCCATATTAAAATGCAATAGGTTAATGGATAAAAGCATGCAGTAAATTTCCGCTATTATATCAAAGTACAAATTTGTACAATTGTAGTATTCGCATGAAGCGGTTTGCCACTTAATCAACATTAAAACTTTCACTTTCTTTTAAGATTTCATTTTTTTTTAAATTATAATTAATCATTTAGAAAATTAAATCCGAGTTCTGCTTTTAAAGTTTACTTCTCTGTGGACTACAGTAAAATAGTTGTACAGGAACATTAATTAAGATAAAGTTTTTTCAAAGTTAAGGTATTAGCACCCTAATGCATTACCTCCGCTTTGAAGAGTATTCAAATAGGCT
The DNA here is from genome assembly GCF_026571515.1 of Ruditapes philippinarum. Classification (NCBI taxonomy): domain Eukaryota; kingdom Metazoa; phylum Mollusca; class Bivalvia; order Venerida; family Veneridae; genus Ruditapes; species Ruditapes philippinarum. Next base: position 424,335 of record NW_026863406.1, on the reverse strand, counting down.
AGAATTACTGTTAACTACATTGAAAATGAGGGCCATGGGTTCAATCCCCAGAAGGGTCAACTTTTTTTTTCTTTCTTTTTTTCTTTTAACATTATTTATGTATCTCTCATGTCCCATATGGAAAGAAAAAAGTGTTTAATTTTGAATTTTTAATTTATATAGGTATTTATTGGCTAAATTATGCTAAATCTAGTAATAAATATGGTACCTGATATTTTCAAAGTGTAATATAATCAAAACTAGACGGTAAAAGTATTTCAAATTTTACAAGATCAACCAATATACTTTTTAAAAAATTTAGGGAAACTTTGAAAACAGGCACTCATTTGGGTAAATTTTAAGAATTTTTTTAATTCGGCTCCCTAAGTAGAAAAATGGTCAGACATGTGGTAAAAATGGGTGGGGTAGGGTAACATTTTTATACAGATTTCATAAATTTTAAGTAGAAACCATAATTTTGCTTATGTGGATTGTTAGCTGAATGGTACTTTTTGTTTCTTACCAAAAATTCATGGGAAAACATTTTCCATTAGAATGTTATTGCAGATTATTTAAAGGTTCCTCATTTATAAAAAAAAGCCCTCATAACATCCTAGCTTGAGTTCAGAAAAGTGGCCATAACTTGATTTCCGTACGGTAAATTTTGTTTAAATTTTGCATACAGGTGTACTTTAAGGTATACATCTGACCTATGATGTCAATTCTTTAGTTCCTGATAGTGCCCATTAGGGTCCTAATACCTTAAAGATGAAAACTTGCCAGAAACTCTAACATAAAAAATATTTTGGATTTTGCGGTGATCTTGCGTGTTTCTGTTTCACATCAGTGTTTTGTCAATTGAATATCCAGAAACTACAGATTCAGACAAATTTGCTGATGGCTGATATATACCAGTAACTACTATAATGGGTAGTAAACTAGGCTGCTGAATTGCAGCACTGCTACTAACGTGGTTTACTACTTTTTTCTAAAACATTTCGAAACATTAAAAAAATCTTGGTTGCAATGTTAATATTAATTCCTGCTCTTTAAAGCTGTGTTTTATTGTATCTAAGCAACCTGTCTTTCTATTGAACGAGATTTATTTTCTATCTTCAGAAAATCTAAGTGTAAGCCTGTTAATCATTTCTGTTTTCAGTTTAATAGACAAAACTACGACTAATTTGTTCGCAAATAGCAGTATACATGCACATTTACATAACACAAGCATTACAAATTGTTTATAAACACGTACAGCTATATTTCAACATTTGTATTTATTTGTTTTAAAAAGAAAAAGTCATGTACTTATTTGTTTTAAAAAGAAAAAGTCATTAATATGACTCGACATTAAAATTTAATATGAAACGCATTTAGTGATAAATGGCATTTCACCGTATTAACGTCAACAGAGACTTTGATTTGGAAAATTTATATGATTTATGATATATATCAGTGTAGACATTGTGTGGTAATAGATATGAAATAGCGTGACAACATCTCGTATATTCATTTTTCTTATCTACAGGGAGAAATCGCATATACATATTACTAATGAGATATGCAAGCGATAAAATGCATACTCACTGTACATAAAGAGATCTTTTTTTAACATAGAAATAACGACGTCCTTGCAATTACATCATGTAAATGTATTTACCGTCATATAATGTAAACGTATTTGCAGTCACATGATGTCCAACTTACTGTGTGCTCTCACGTGAAGTTACATGATTTCAAAGTGTTCAGTGTCACAACATTTTAACCAGTAACATCATAAAATGCATACCGTTATGTTCACGTGTTTGTCGTCGCATCATTAAAAAATGTTTGCAGTCATAGAAATGAGCTGAAGTTATTCAATGTTTGAAATAATCGACTCTTGTTTACAATTTCACATTATTTATTTTTTATTTTCATTCATTTCTTTTTTAATTTTCTAGTCATTCTGGATCATTGCTTTCAGAATAGATAGTGTTTGAGATTAACTAATGCTTAAATTGATGCTAGGGGCAAAACAGTTTGTGCACAATGCATGACAAAAAATATGATAAAAAGAGATCAACAAGGAAAGCAAGTGCTCAACGAACGCAACCCCAACACGATCCAGCAGCAAGAATCAGTGGCAAGGAGCTCAGGCGGATCCCAAACAAAAACTTGGCAAGCCTCTGTAATACTAAACCAGCAATGTTCACATGTTTATATTAATTTTCACTGCTTTGAAAGGAGCTGTCCTGTCTTTTGCCAGAATTTTAGTAGATCTAATGGAAGACAATATTTGTGATGTACGGTACCAAAATATATCTTTACTGAAACTCATCTCGATACAAACATTGCTCGGAACTAGACAAGCTTTTGAGATGTGACATTCTCGGTCCAGATATGTGCGGTATCTCGTGCAAGTAATACACGTTGTGTCGGCGTTATTCACTATATAATTATGTGATGTTCTGTATATTTCAACGTAAAAAATATGAAGAAAATAATAAAAAAGAAACTTTTTAAGGTTTGGCATATTATATTCTTGTTCAAAAGATATCATACAAAACCTATTAAATAACCTTAGAAGAGTTAATGAATTTATGCAATACTTTCAATTGTGTTAAGATTAAGTTATATCTCAATTTAATGAAATGTGTCTAAAAATGGAATTTGGGAAAATAAATATTATACGCAACAACCTATATACGAACGTATTACGAACTTTGTAATGTGTTATTGTGATTTTTTTATAGAAATAATAAGTAATCATAATGAATATGTTCATATTGCAGTTGATTACATAACAATATAACAGCCTAAACATGCAATAAAATAATCATGACAGATGATATGAATGATGGTCTATAAGTAAATATGCATCACAAGACATATGAGTCTACAACTGTTCTGTTGTCTGTTATAACACCGTAGAAATATACAAGTATAGTTGCTTTGCATCATTAATGTTAAATGTGAACTGCCTATATCACATTTCTTGCTCTGCTGTCATTGAAAACAAGTCTTCGTTGTAAAGTATTGCGCAGAGGAAGCAAATGAAAATTACGATACAATTCTTCATTAGTCAAGTGATTGCGACCTCGTTTCTTACAACAGTAACACAAATATCGGCACTTGAGATATTTCCGGAATTTCCGGCTGCTGACACTGTACAGGAGGAAATTGACCGCGAAATTGAAATAATAAATAATCTGGAAGACATGTTGAGCATGATAGAGGACTATGTCACCAGAATTAACTAATCGCTTGACGATTATATAAAATCGTATCCCATGGCTGGGTACGTTTGTCACAAGTAGCACGGCAGAAACTAGAATAAATGTACGTGTAATATGATACTGTGCTTTTGTAAGAACATCCAAATTTGTAAAATCAGTTTGTTGAACTCTGTCTCGAAGATAGTTATGTCTCAATTGAAACCGCTTCATGGAAATAATAACAAGTATGTTCAAAACGAAAATAATAGCAAAAGGTATGACAAAAGTTATTGCTGTGTCGGCGTAAATCGAAATTGAAATAAATCTCAACATGAACGGTTTGAACTGAAGTCGGCAATTGTCGCCGCCGATTTCCGCCGTAAAGAAAAGGTGTGAATACAAAAGCACTCCAAATAGAGTTAAAGCACCGGTTACAACTCTTGCACGTTTCTTTGTACACCAATCTGGGACGTGTAATGAGTGACAAACGACGATGTATCTGAAAATAAAAGTAAAAGAAATTAGAGGACCGTGAAACATTACGATATATCAAACATATTGTATCAAAAGAAGTGTGTACATGGACGAATCAAATTAGACTATATCAAGGCATGTAACGAACGCCTTAAAAGATTAATTCCTCTTTCCTGTTATAATAAGAAAAGATAAATTTAGGTCAGTAAAATAAGTATTTTTTCACCAGAAATGCTTTATAAATGTAATACTCAAAAGGAAGACGAATTCAGTTGAGTAAAATAAGTAAATTTTTCACACAATTTTAAGGATAACTGAATGCCCAGGTATATTAAAATATACTGCAGCATTGATCAAACATTGCACTTGCTCGCCATATTGGTGGTTTTGTTTTTGGTAATAAAAATTGAAAATGTAGCACTAGGTAAGTCATTTTCTTAACAAATTCTTGGTCTAGATATTAATACATTGCATGACTTAGTCGGCAAGATATTATTATACACCTTAAGACGTAACATATATAAATTGTGTATATACATGTTTAGTTTCATAATCAGCAGACAGAAAAAATACTGCATCAACTGTAGTGACAGATACAGCGTTTGACAATTTTATTCATCATTTAAGAAAGACGGATGTAGAACACAATTTAAAATCAATCTCTTATTCGTCTTCGTTGCGACTTTATAGAACTCTTATGGATTTGCACATTTTAAATATTTCTTTGTCGTGTGGAGATAAATACCTTATTCATCCTGGCATTATCAGTCAGATTCAAACATTGAGCTGTCTTATTTAAACTCAAACATTGTTTCTTTTGTGTGTCTTAAGCAAGGTCTTAGTCATCCAGTTTTAAATACACTGTTGTGTCTTTATGAAGCTCTTACTGGCGATATCTAAATTTGTGTTTTCTCCTTTGATTGATAAAATGAAGATCTTAACACAAATTTTAATTCTTATTCGCCGTTTCTTATTTCAAAAACTTATATTGACCTTATCTTTATTAGGATCTAATGCATCTCTGTTTTGTCGTGCTTGAACACTCAGTTACGCTCTTATTCGTCTGGCCTAGAAGCAAGCTGTAATTTGTCTCGGGTCTTAATTACATTGTTATTTGTCAAGTCTAGATTAAAGTCATATTTGCTGTAAGTTTTTTTCTCTTTTTCTCTGAACTTAACCTAGATCTTTATTGTTGGGTAGTGATCATTATAAAGTTGCATTAAAGAAATATAAAAATAAGTTTATTACATACACACAGTCCCTGTGACCAGTTGTACGTTAATAAAAATATGTATAAAAATTAATATGACATTTTAAAGAGTAGAAAGTTCATTAAGCTTTGTACCAAATGCTACTTTACATGAGAATCTAAAGCTATTGAGTCTTACACATTGAGATTGTATATAAAAAAAACTTGCAATCTAATGTCCCAATCTCTGTCCGTTATATGTTGTTTGTATATATTACGTATATAGATATTTGTGCACTAGATTATTTTTGAGGCAGTTTCGTTTGGTTTTACTAGTCTTTTGTTTTATTGTGTTACTTATAATGTAAAACACATTATTTCTTTTTCTGAATATTAAACCTAAATACTTATACTGTGATACATAAAGCGTAATTGCTTTTGGCTAACAAAGTTTCCTGTAAATATTTTTAAGAAACAACATGGTTATGCCTTCCATAAAAACGCTATACATTGTAAATTGAAAAAAGAATTTACGTCTATAAACATAACAACATTTGATTCAGTTGGTTAGAACAGCTGATATATTGTGGGGTAAAACCGAGGTCTTCTAGAAAATTAGTGTCGGCAATTGCGATTTTTCTCAGTGGTTAATGACCCTATGAGGAACCTCCGTATTGACTTTATTGAGATAGAACAAAGAAAATTATGTTCTCTCATAAAAAAGAAAAACTTTTTAGCGTGTTTGTTATTATTTCTCATGTTTATATCTAAACCAAAATGGATAAATTGCTCGTTATCAACTTCACCTCTGTTCTTTAAAAGAAATTCTAAATACATGTATTTCTAGACTTCATAATCTATATTCTTGACTTTTTATTGTGTACTTTTGAATCCTTAAATTGCATCGCGTGTGAGTAGTATGTCTTGAAATTTTATTGAAGAAATATCCCTTACAGAGCACCAATATGGAGAATTATATAACGGTTGATATTTAAGTTAAATTTAGAAGTATCCTATTGAGAATCTACTAAGTATTTAGGATCTAACTGTCGGGGTTTGTTCGAACTTCAATTATTTGTATACTTCTAACAGAAAAAATAGATTCTTTATCATTAAATATGGTTTAAGTATACACTTTAGGGGCATCAGATAAAGGAAGTGAAATATTTCTTCATGAGAATTAATGATACTGTTTGCTATTTGAAATGAGCATTTCGTCCAAACAAATAAGGTGGAAGAAAACGTCTATATATTAGTATAGTCAGAATAAAATACAAAATATGTTGTATTAATATATATAGATCTTGTTCTGTTGTGGTCATTTAATCACACATTATAACAAGCCATTCAGTATTTTATAGTTATTTGATAAGTTTCCTGTTTGTAAGTTATTTCTTATAATTTTATCTAGCATATAATAATCGAAAGTGACAGCTCTGTTATTTCCTGCTGATTTGCACTTTCCAAACTGTCTGTAATGAATAGTTATCCCCAAAATAGAATTCCTGCTGCCGAAAAAAGGATATTGATATTGATATTGATATTGACCCAAAGATTTATAGCAAGGTGGTGCAATACAAGAAAAGCATTGATGCGAAGTATCGGATGGCACCGAGAAGTAATTATGGAATTATGTTGAACAAAGCTAGAGTTAGAAGAGGTGCGTCTCCAGCGAATATTTAACATTTTAATCAGTCTAATCAACACGGGAAACAGATGTTTAACGATTTCGATTTTCTTTTTCTTCTTTTTTTTTCAGTTAAAAATATTCTTCATTTGATTTTTAATCATATTGCGCAACTTGTACTCAAGCCAATATTACATTATTTTAGTTCTGAAAAAGTGCACAGTCAAGTAATTACAAAATTAAACTAATTAAGAAATCGTTCCATACAGACCAATCTTCGATTAAAGCTTAAGTATGCCGAACCTTAGTGAATATGTTAGTGAAATCAAAATCATTTTAAGCGGCATTATGTGTCTTTTATTAGTATCAGAAGAAATATCAAACAAGAAAATGACAGATTCAGTAAAGGAGTACACTTACACAATTATTTAAGTATGTCATGAAGGTTCAATAACTTTTTTTTAAATTTCTTTGGCAGATAAAATACCGAACATGTCAATCCTCATAGCAAAATCAATATAATTTTATTCTTATAAGATCTTTTGTGACAACAAATCGTATCCAATTTCATGTAGACTTGCAGTTTTGTACTTTGCAAAATGTCAAGTGCGGTTAATTTCAATTATATTAATGTAAGCGCAGTTCAACAAACTAAAATATATCACTTTCTATTCTACTTCCTGAAAGTATCAGATTGAGTTTTTATGTATAATAAGTAGTGATGTTCCGATTGTCGCAAGTCACTGATAATCAGTTACTGTTATGTAAAACGACAATAATCGATTCACAAAAAAATGTTCCGCGACGTCGTCGAAAATGTTTAAAGTATCAAAACGAATTAATTCTGGCGGTAATTTTCTTTTAGGAACACCTTGCCGATCGCAAAAAAATTATCTCAGAGACAATTTTGAGTTGAATAGGATCAATACGTGATGTAAACAATAGTAATATATTATGTGATGTGAATGTTATTATTTGACATCCATTGGAAAATTAAATTAAATCTATTTCGTAAAATAATAACTAAGTAGGGTTAAAACTGTGATGAAAAGTGCTAAATAAAGTTCATGTTACAAAATAAAATCAAGTTCCTTGGGAAAAAATGTTTCTACCCTATTTCTTTTTAACGCGACTTTAATCGGAAAGTTATCGATTATGTCCCATCCGATTGAACCGATGATCGATTGGGACAAATTTCATCCGATTTCCATCACTAATAATAAGGGCCACAAGTATTGCTATAACGTTTGATTTCTGGATTTAATGACATACACTATAAGAGAGACGAACCTTTCCCTACCAAAATTCAATTATATTTAGCTACGATCTTCAATATCTTCTATCGGGAGAAGACTTCTTTCCCAGCGGCCCCTTGAAATATTGTTAATTTTCTAGTAAGTTGAATTAAGTTAAAACGACCACTGGAAGAATAAAGTAATTTATATTTAAATGTATTTATAAGCGTAGGAGTAGTTTAAATTCAAAAGTTGTTGATGTCAGTGTTCTGATTCCTTTGGGATCATTGATTGTTATAATTTTAGTATTTTAGACGGTGCTACAGAGCGTGAGAGATGCTGAACTTTTCATAATAGCCTCTCATGAACAGATTCCATTAAACTATGTATGCGACTTTTATATATTTTCATCAAAAAATGGTTCAACTTTATGGTTTATGGCCAATAATCAACATTTTTGGCAATTTTTACAAGACGCCAACAATAAAAAATGTTTTATAAAAGTAATATCATTGGACCTTTAGATTAATAAATTATGTCTTTTTTATCATAATTTAATTAAGTAATGCATCATAAGCTTTACAATTTTTATTTATGTTCAACATTTTTATCACAAAACTAAGAATGTTTACACCAATGAAACAGAAGACATTCTGTAGTTGTATTAAGCATAGAATGAAAATATTGCTTCATTACAGAGTAACGGAAAGAATTGACAGAAAAAGGAAACATTTTCTTGTATTTTCCAGACATTTTATCACCACAGAGACAATTTACAATAAAAGTTTTATGTCATTACAAAATTAGGGGGCTATATTCGTTAGTAGTAAGGAATGAATTCTATCAGAACATTTGTAGATTGCGTGTATATAGACCATTATCAATGCATTGGTGAATTATGCCACCGTACACATTTATATTTTTCTTCACAACATTTGCATACTACTCGTATACTTAAAATTTTCCTTAGTTTTTATTATTTTCTACAACATTTGGTGAAATATTTTATGTTCAATGTTTAAGAAAACATTGGTAGATAATATTAACACGTAATTTGTAAATTATTTCATCATAAAATTTTGTAAAAGGTTTTTTATCATTATTGTTGATTGTTTCATAATCATTAAAGCTTTATCGCAGCGTTGTTAGCTTATTTTATTGCAAATGTTCTTTAACAAATTTTGAATTTTGTTGTCCCAGCAAAAGTAGAGCATTTTGAACATTGTAACTATTCAATATAATTTTAACACAGAAATGGTTGGATATTTCATGGTATATGTCTTAGTTCAATTGAATCGCGACAATGATAAATTGTAAATTTGTTTTGTAACAATTATTTTTTTACAGCATTGATAAATCATTTCATTATAACTGATTGAGATAAATTGAATACAAAATCAAATATTTCCATCGTGAAAGAAATTTATTATCACAAAATATAGTTGACCGATTTTTTTTCTTCAAAATACCATAGCTCAAGGAGATGATTTAATTACATTTTCACAAAAATAATATAAAAAGATAATTATTTTTTTACCTGTCAGCCATTATCAGAACAACGTACCATACTGATAGAAAACTACAAACGTACGTTACATAGACCATGACATGGCACCACACTGAACTGTGTCCATACACTACACCAATACGACCACCTCCTAACCAACTTAGTATCAAGGACGCAAGAAATCCAGTATCAGATAAACTTAATGCTTGAATATAAACGCTTGAATTCTGTTTGCCGAAACTTGTGAACGCAAACACTCGGAAAGACAGCATGTTACCAAAGATTCCAAATATACAAATTACTGGTATTCCGTAAGTATACAATCCTTTGGTAAACTGTTCGAGAGTATCCGAGAGCTCGGGCATTGTGGTGTTTGTATCATTCATGATGCGGTCATTCAGGTATTGAAGGCACGAGTAATCCATGGAAACACAAGAAACTTCACATCTCCCTTCAGTAATCATCATACATTTTGGAATAAATCAAATGGAAATTTTCAGCAGACTATTAGTCGGAGCAAGCATATTTGCTTAAATGAGCATATTCACGCACAAAAATAAGCAGTTTTTATTTATCAACTTTTTCTTCGTTGTAGCAATGTATTGTTGATTGTTTTACTTTTCTACATCGTTAAACACATTTGCTTCAATGAGCGTATTCACGCACAAAAATAAAAATAAATACATTATCAACTGTTTCTTTAATGTAGCAATGTATTGTTGACTTTTCACTTTTTTACATCGAAAAATCGTAACAATTTTGCATTAATTTCATTCAAATATACATATAACTGATATCACTTGTATTAAAACAATACACTAGCATCTCCTACGATGGGAACATTAGGCTTTATTTCTGTCGACAGTAGCAGACGTGAGACATCAATACATGGTAATTGTTACTCCCCGTGTATTTATACTCGACCAGTTTACTCAGATACAGTCTTTGGATACAGAAGTCAGACATTGTCGTCTGCTGGTGATATTGATCTAGATGAGTGTTTTATTGTTGTATAAGCTAGACGCGAATTAAGCACTTAATGATTTAATACACTCAACATCAAATTAGATTAATCAGCTAAGTCGTGATCTTGTATATCTTTACATAATTCTAGAAAATTAAACTCTGATGCTGAACATTTTAACATTGCATGATTTAATAAATCTGGTCTAAACATCTACCTTTTTATATTGTGTCTTATTTTTAATGGGGCTTTGACCGTTTAGCATTAAAGTTTTTGTTCTATTATTTTCATAGAGCTTGTTTTCAAAATGTACAAATACCTGTTCTATTATTATAATAAAATAAATAAAAACAGAATCACTAAAGAAAGCCCAACACAGAAAATTTGAAAATGTTGCAAGCTCGGTTTGATTGAGCCGGTTCGTGGACGGTAGTGGTATTTGCAAGCTATTGTCCACGTCCCCTAGCACCGGCTTAAGCAGAATTCAACATTTAAACATGAAATTGATAAAATATTGAAAACTTGTTATTATAGTGTACATGTACATGTCAGTCCGTTATTATCGTAACACGCGAAATAAAAAATTCCAAATGCATATTCTGTTATTATCACAATGTAAATATATGCTTCAAACGGGTTTTTTGTACAAACACATATTTGCTTCTTTATTATCCAAGCAAAATTCACAAGTTCTGCTATTTTCGTATAACTAGTTAAACAAACATTTGCAAAAGCGTTTATATTTACACTTTTTTACCCCTACTGTTGCTAATGATACGTGCCGTTAACCGATATTTTTTATCTAGCATTCGTTTGAAATCATGTTTACGATGGAATAAAATTATTTTCGCAGGAAAGAAAAAAACAGGCTTTTGAATACCTGTAGTTATAACATATATATTTTGTCTGTTAGTCTGGCAGATAATTGAGAAACGCTGAGAAAAGCGAAGAATTATATTAATTTGTGGACACAGCCATTTACAAAGAAATGTTGATATTGAACGTCCGTTGATAATTAGCACATTAGGTAAGGGGGAAACAAAGCATAAAAATAAAAAAGAAAGCGTTTATTTTCGCGTTGCTGTTCAGCCGTGACGTTTTTTGTTGTTGTTTTGTTTATTTTTTGTCAATATTCACCACTGATGCAAATTCATGAATCTTATTTTAATCAAAGACAGCAACGGGTTCGTTTAAAAGGCTTTTGGTAAGTTATACATCTATATGGTCGTGTGTGAAAGTCATTTGCTTTCGGGACGTTGTACAGTCAAAACTCTATATATCTTACACTAGTATTCTAAATGATGTATGATGTTCAGAGATGTATGATGTTCAGACTGGCTTGCTGTTACATAATTTAAAAATATTAAAAAGCAGCACGCCTCCAGATTCAATTTAATTTTCATTAAAAATTGTGAAAATGTTTGTGTAAAATAGTGTGAAGTAAACAAAAGGATGCAATTTATACATTACAAACCGCACTCACAACCCACATAAATTAGTAAAATAATAGTGAAGGTCAAACTATTCGAAAATAGCCTTTACTGCGTTAGTTACGCAATAGAAATATAGTTATGAATACTGAAAAATCAAAAATTAGTCCCACATAAACAAGTAATTACTTAAATCTTGAGTCTGATTTCTTTGGCCAATGTATCGTGTGATCGTGTCGTCGAGTCTTTGTCCCAAAAGTCGAAGACACGATAATTGGCCAATCATTGTCTTCGCCGTTTGCATTTTAGGCGAAGACACAACGACACGACAAATATAGGGCGCCGATACGAAGATTTCTACCCGCCAATACAATAATTTTGTGGAAGAAGATCTCGTGTCTTCGCCTATTGAAATATCGTAATTTCGCCAAAAATACATCGTGTCTTCGTGTCGGCGTCCTCAAAAGTCGAAGGCGAAGACACGAAAAGTGAGCATATTATCGTGTCTTCGTGTCTTCGCCTTCGACTTTTGATTTCATTGCTATATTTTGTTACATTATTTTTCTTATACGAGATTACTTTCTTCTTTTTTTGTTATATTCAATTATCGCTCGATACATTAAATAAGGGAGGCGAATAATCCTATTCATAAGATAGCAAATTCATTACAAATGTAGATCGTCATTTACTAAGTTTAATTTCTAATTATAAGTACTTTCGACTTTGTACATATGTACATATGTCTGTACCTTAAGATACATTATTCTAAGTTATTACACGAGCACAAAAATCTGATTTTATTTGCAAAATTTGAAAATTAAATGTTTGATAAAGGTTATATCGACTAATGCATCTTTGATTTTATTCATGGCAGATCATACTTCATTCTTAATTACCCAGCTAGAAGTATAATAAAATCTAGAAACAACAGTGAATTAAAACATTAAATACATTAAAAACATTTAATATGCTATTATGAATTTAGCAAATTCTGAAAATTCATGTTTGATAGAATTTATATCAAACTAATGTACATATTTCATTCTAAATTAAACAGCTGGAAGTGTCGTAAATTTGGAAACAGTATTCTATCACAGTTTATGAGTGAGGTTATTTAGAAAAGAACTACTAGTATACTTTTAAACATCATGTGTTTCCTATAAATGTCAGGTATTTTTAACATTTCGAATATCATACCGATAAGTGAGTAAACTTATTTAGTATGATGTATTTTACCTGTTCACAAGAACAATGCAAATCTTTATAGGATTGCTTAAAGGGACTCTATTGCGTTTTTTTTTGACACAAAATAATATTATGAGATTAATGTTCCATTTGATGTAGGTCTAGACCAATAACGTATGTGAAAATTTCAGATCATTCGCTTTCTCTGTTTTTTCCAAAATAATTATTCTAAATGTGGATATTGGCCTTAATTGAAACGCGTTGCAACGCTTTTCACTTAAATTGGGCTAAAATAGCACAAAAATACGACTTTTAACTTGTTTTTTGGGTACATTTCTTCATTAAATTTTTGCACATCTTTCTGTTTAAATTGTTCATACTGATGTTTGTAAGAAATTCAAATTTTATATTTTAGGCTTTTGGACTTAATGTCTGAATTTATCATAAATGATTTATGAGTGAATCTAAGAATGCTTTTAATTGACGCATCTTCTTTGATTACGCCCCGCACTGATACACTTCGGAAGTACACAAAATGACTATCTATATTTTTATAAATATTTGATAGAAAAAAAGGATTGTAACAACAAACATTAGAATAATCATGTAAATAAATACATATGTGATACAAAAGATGGCGTCACAAATAAGTTTTAAACATGTAAATTAATCAGAGCATGCAATCGTCAAACATGGCAAAAATATCATTTTAAAAATTGGTTCCAACAAGTAACGCTGGTGTAATAATTTGTCAAGGATTTTGTCAAAATAGATTTAAAGTTATTAGTAAAAGTCACAGCATTTAAGACAGAATAACCAGAGAAAGTTTACTCCTATTAGAAGCATTACAGAAATTAAGGTAGTTGTTTTTCCCCTTGGATGAAGACTGTTTTGTTGCTGCACATCTTGAAAATTCTGATCTTTTCGTGAAAATCTATCATTTCAGGAAATCGACTTTTTAATTCTGCAAAGACTTTTAAACGTTTTTCAGCGTAAGAGTATATTTTGCGCGACACATCTATTATCGTACCAGTATGTGTTTTACTGGGTTCCAAATATTTCTTTTTATTACATACTTATAAATGAAATATTGATGAAATTAAATACGTATTTTCATTTTCCGTATTTTCACTGATAAACTTGCCGGACTACTTTCTTCTTAATTCAGCCAATACACACAATTAAAGGAGAATTTTTGAAAAAAAAGTGGACGATCATAAAAGAGAAAAAGTGTATAATAAACAGAAAATTCAAGTTCTTTTCATACATATAGGATTTATTTTCATCTTGTGATATGAAAATTATCATATTTCACTTGTGGATATCGCTATTCGTACACTGTGATGCTACATGTGTTTAAACATGCAACGTAAATAAAACACTTGAAAATATTGCAATAAAAATGTCACATGTGCGTCTGAATCGGTTCATAGTTCTATATACAAGTATAGCTCTACAATATTTACAATCAAACACAGTTAGTTGTTTGAATTGATGACCTTAATGTTGTTGATGTTGTTGTTGTTGTTGTTGTTTTTGTTGTCGTTTTTTTTTAATATTAGTTTTGCGATTTGTTTAACATATGTATTTCTTATGTAGGTTTTGTTATCTGTACCCCAATCATCAAATATAAGAAGAATATACGCATTGTAAAATGAAATGTTCATATCATCAATAAGATACAATTAGGTGCATTTTAAAGGGCCAATTTTAGTGTTAAATGTGTTGCATACAGGATCAATCTGAGAGTGCAAATTCAATATATTGAAAATAAACATATGTATACATCACAACAGCAGGTGTCAAGTGCTGTGTGGCAGACGTAAAAAGTTGCCACGTACTTCACTTCAGTGTTGTTATATTTTCTGGTCCTTCGGAATCATAGAGTCCAACACTTTTAAATGTTTGGAATTGAGAACCGCTCAAGCAGGTGCTAGGGGGCATAAGGGATCACCCGATGTTGCACTGTTTCCTTATTCCTCATGTCAAACCGTGTCTGCAATTTTCATGTTATTTTGCTGTTTTTAATGCTTACGAGGGATCACTTTTTTACCAGATATCCTAATATTAATACTTTCTGCACTTCAACATTTTCTAACAGTGTCATTTGTATTTTCAGTGTAAGCTGGCATGTGCTTTCCAACTTTTCCCTAGATCCAATAACTATGCATCTGGTGTTGGATGCATTTTTTCGTTTATATCATTCAGTAATGCAATAAAGATTAAATTGTAATTTCATTTGAATATCTGATCGAAATTATAGAGATGAGTCGTCAGCATATAAATTGATGTCTACGTCTTGACAGGCAGACGCTTATCGTTACTATAATTATATTAAAAATGATAAAACTCTTAATATAGAGCCTTGTGGCACTCCTGATTAGACTATTAGAATACAGATTGTTATCTTTCAACTGTCACTTTTGACGTCTGCTTGACAATACGAATCAAATAATTTCATTTATTATAGAACAGAACAGAACAAATATTTTATTTGACTTAAGCATTACAAGCCCATCGTCGTTAACAATGAAAAAAGAACATATAATTATACTTTATATAGTGGAACAGTATAAAGTGATTTATGTTTGTACAGTTACATCTTATTTTACATCTTAGCACATTTAAGGCATTTCTGGTGTTTAAACACTTTTCGGTGTAATTCTATCTTTCGGATCATAGAAAATTTTTCACCACAAGGTGTCGCACGCAAAATTTTTATCTGAATTTTTTTTTCACTCTAAGAAATATATTTATATATACTCAAAATTTACATGGAATAAAAAAATATAAAATAAAAATAACAAAAAAAAGGAATGATTTCAGATTGAGAACGACGTTTATATTATTACAATAGTGAATCCCTTAATTTGAAAGCTTTAACCCATTACTTCATGAGCATTTTGTGAAAAATGGCTGTTTTCATTGAAAGGTCTCCCGTTACAAGTTCAAATTGCTATAATACTATAAAAACTGCTTCAACACTAATCAAACTTGGCACAAATGTTAACTGGACCATTGCCCTTCCGAAAAAGTGGTCACTTTTTTTAACAACATTTCTCAAACAAAAACAAGTGTTGGGGGCTTAAATAAGGCATTTTTTCACCATTTGAGACAGCAAAAAGGGGGGGGGGTGAAATAGGCGTTAAAAGGCGTGTATATGAAGCAATGGGTTAAAACAATATAGAGCCAAATTTTTTAAGATCTTCTTATCACTACTTTGCATTAATGATATATACTTAATTATATTTGTGTGGGTATAATAATATCTGGGTAGACCTATATATAACCTTCTTAAATCGACATAAGCTGTACATTTTAAAACAATGTGAAATTCGTCCTCTAGGTCGTTTAAATTACATAGTGTATATTTACGTTCATCGCGCGGAATATTGTAGTGTCGGTCGACTTCAATGTTAAGTTTATGTGAAGAGAGACGTAATTTAGCCAGTGCGTTTCTAAATTTTGTATTTTCTAATAGTCTGATATAATTTGACTGCTCAAATGTATCTTTTATCTCGCGGAAAATATTTAAGGAACTTGATATCTGCAACCCCGTTCTCCAATTACTTATGTATATATCTCTAAGCCTACAACGTAAGACCGGGACAAATACATTTATTTTAACGGATTCTGGATATAACCAGACTTCACTTAGACCAGAAGACTGAAGGATATCGCGTATAAATGAGAACCAATTTTTTATTGATTCGTTTATATTCGTTATATACTTATAAATGAAATATTGAGAAATATTGACAAAATAAAATGCGTTTTTTCATTTTCCGTATTTTCACTGTAAAAAATATTTTTTACTGCAGTGAAACATATATTCCGTATTTTCACTGGTGTCTTGCTGAACTACTTTCTTCAAAATTCAGCCAATACACAAAACTAAAGAAGATGTCTTAAGAATTGTAAGGCTAAAAAAGAGAGAAAAAGTATACATGTATAATAAACAGAAAATTCAAGTTTTTTGTATTTCTTTAAATACAAGATTTTTTATCTTGTGATATGAAATTTAACATATTTCACTCGTGGCTACCGCCACTCATGAAATATTTATTTTCATACCACTCGATCAAAATAAATTCTGTATTTATAATATCCTCTATGAATTATGCATGGAAATAATAAAGTTTTAGTTAATAAAAACGATTTCGTGGTAAACCAAATCAAATATCTTCCCAAGATCAAGGCATACGGCTACCATTAAAGTTTTACAATAGCCATCATTTATCCAGACATTGATTAGCCTGGTTAATGCTGTAGGCACGAGTGATGTTTTCTTAAAATAGATAAATACAGAATCCCTAAAGAAAGCCCTAGTCGGACTGTGTTTAATTTATAATATCAGTTTGTTCAAAATAACCATGCGTCTAATTAAGAGATCGTGTACCGTACTTATGCTGTTGCATGTGTATTTTTATGCGATATATGGTGTAATTACGCATATCACTACAATATTCTAAAAACCCGTCTAAACCTGTAGATTCATTTGCATCTAATGTGCCTTTATTTTTATTAATCTCGAATCGTGTCAAGTTGGTTTTACAGTAAAACTGAATCAGAGATGAGAAATTACATGTCCTCTTTACATGAATAAGACATATCTTTAACATTTTTCAAAAAGAGTATTGCTGTAAATGTCTCTGGCCAAGAATGTGCATGTTTTTCTATTTTCAATATATTTTGATATGTAGATTACAATAAACACGATAAAAGTGTTTTAAAATGTCCTTATATGAAAAAAAGCGATTTAGAAGGTCGTATTTTTCCGTCACTCGATCAGTAATTTCCGCCACCGATCGATGACGTGGAATATCCCTGCCTAACTTTTTTGACCTTCTATGTTAGGTATATTTATGTGTAAATATTTTCTCTCTAATACAAAATATCTATCGTCATGCGCATTTTTGTATCCCGCCAACGGCTTGTATTATCTTTAAGGTTAGTCAAGCGTCTATATTCCTAGGAAACTTTTGTTTAAACAAGTTACTTTTGTCGGGTTTCTTTCGTGACATTACATGTTTTTGAAGGAGACTATCAGAATTGTTGACAAATGTATTTAGCATATTCACAAAAAAACAAACAAATTCCCTCTCCCATATAATACAGTGTGGTCCGGCTCATGAAGATAACATTTAAATTGAATTGATATTAGTTCATTGATATTAGTTGAAGAGTTAATCAAAGAATTAGGTTAAAGAGAAGCTGTGGGACATAACTGGTCAGCTTTACCGAAACAAGTTTTATGAAGTCTAGCTAAGTCTATAAGGTCAACAGACTGATGTAGCAAACTCTAAAGGACCTTCTCATAATGTCCGGTGTCCCGAGGGCTCTGTTACTGGTTATTGTCTAACATCGATCATGTGGTACAAACTTTAAAGTTTAAAGCAACAGCAGGGGTCAAAACCACCTCACCTGTTGGAGTCAATTAAGAGATGCATAAATTCCTGTTACTCGAACAAATTAAGTCGCCTCTTACGATCACGCAGGATAAACGATGGCTGTAATTCTTATCTGTTCCTTTCCTACATTAATCAAATAGATGTATTAAACTACCTTCGGATGCCCTTTGCTAAAAAATAATGATGGTCCCAACATATTAACAATGTAACATCCAAAGCAAACGAATGTCTCCTTTAAATGTTTTTATTTCTTTTCTTTTATTATTTTTCAGTTTTATTTCTATAATTATTTGTTTTTGCACGTCTAGCAGAAGCACCTTGCCTATATAAAGTTGAAATTGTATAGTGAGTATTTGTCAAATTCAACATGAACTAATCTTTGTAAAACATATGATGATAAAATTAATCTCTGGTCACCATTAAAAACTTAAGTTTTTTTTTATATGCCAGTCTCGTACCCAATGCTATCTCAAAATATTTATCCTATAGCTCAATTGCCTCCCAGGCCATATCCAATTAAATCCCAGAACGTCTTGTAATCTTTTCAGAAACGCAAAAAATCAGTAAACTTTCATTTTAACCAAATGTCACATGTGTTAGAATTTCATGAAATGTCTATCAAAATATACTTAGATCAGTGATACAAAGATAAAAAATATTTTACGAGTATATTTCGGTAATGATTAAAAAATAGATTTCTGTAAATTACAGAGAAATTCGGTAACGAAACGGGTCCAACGGAAGTTACGGAATGTAACGTTTCGCCGTACGGGGTTTAGAAGTTGTAACGAAATAATCGGTTATCCTCGGATTTTACTGTGGAAAGACAAAAGATGGAACTCGCCGGCAAAACAATATTCGCATTTTGCATGATAGTGATGCCATTTATGGTATATGGTAAGAAATTGCTTTCTCAGTGAAAACATTTGATGATCAGATTTAATAATTTTTATTTACATTCCTGCCGATTTTACCTCGATCATTACAATTGAAAGAAAAATTCTGCTTACGTGGCAGCCATTAGTGGGTGGGGTACATAATTTTACAAGTAGCCGGTGATGATTTTGTCAAAATGTAAGAAAACCTCAATGATCGGAAACAGTTTATTGTTGGTCTATACTGAGTGTTGTCCTAATCACCCAGGCATCCAGATTTCAGTTTATTTTGTCCAAAATTTTATGTTCTATGTTCAAAAAATAGGGTATACTGTGCTCCTCTTAGGTCACGGTACTTAACACTTTAAAACAGTAAAGAACACAAACAGTAAACTTTCACTACAAAAACTGTCATAAACTGTATCATTTAGTCATTTTTCTGCAATATGACACGAGGAAGCAACAATATATTCAATCTAAATTAGTTTTAATTTGTCAGATGTAGACCGTGTGTCGGCCATTTTGAAAATAGTATGTCATCATTTAACTCGCGGTAATGGTGTTTTATTTCTGTTTTTTCATGTTTCAGTTAAAATTTCTTTATGTTATTTTGCATAATTTAAATATTAAAATAATCTTTACATTGTAACTCAAAATTTATTTTTTTAACAAACAAGAACATTAAGAAAATGATGATTGTTTCAGACGTATGCACAAATTTAATGGACTAATGTTGTTTTTTGCAAAAGTTTGTAAAATGTTGCTCAGTTTTATGAAAAAATCTATAGATTTAAATTATTTTGCACAAAAACTTTGTTGTTAAGGTGTTTGAATAAAATATGTCAATTCTGACCAATTTTAACACTGGCCACATGAAAATATGCCATTACCGCGAGGTAAGTGATGACGCGGAATTAGTGATGTTGAGTATACTTCTCACCGAATGACAGACTTTTCCCTCCATTACCAGTTCCTCCCCCTGACGGTTCTCTCCCTAACCATTTCCTCCCCTGACGGTTCTCTCCCAAATTTGAAATATGCTGACAGTTCTCCCCCAATTTTATTTTTATAAGTTATCATTTTAGTTTTGACTTAATCTAATAATATTTCTTAATGAAGATTATTAAAAGAATGTGTTTGATATTAACTGCATTTTATGTTTTATGTTTATCAGCTGAAAAGTGTTTGTAAATTTAACACCTTTTTTCAGTATTTTAATCCTATCATAATCAACACCTTTATTGTGAGAGATACATGTATAGATCATTGGACAGTGATTGATATACACCCAGTGTAAGAAATTAGAATTTAAGTCGACTGGGCTGGTCGGACTACCAGAATGGAATATTTCACTAGCCCAAAAGACATTTTACTAGCACGATTCATTTGTTCAAAACAGTTGTTTATATTGCCTCTGAAAATACAGTAGCCTGGTCGGGCTTGTAACTGTGAACAGTTGGTAGCCCGAGGAGAAATTTAGTAGTCTGGGGCTATAGGACTACTGCTAATTTCGAACACTGTACACCTGTAATTATGTTAAGGTCTAGCTAATGTGATGTTCATTCATTTGTTAAATAGTGAATAAGGTGGAAACAAGTATGTTCTAGAAAATAAATAAACAAAACTGGTATGCAAACACATTCCACATATACTTTTTTCGAAATCGATTTTAAAAACATGTAATCATTAACTTGAAACAATGTATAATACCAAATAACTAATATAATACTTATTCATCAACACCTTTTCACAGCTATTTTAATCTAATCAACACCTTGATTCTTGAGTAATGAATTAATAAACACCTCAATTAGCACTGACAGCAAACATTTAACTTAACGCATACATGTGTGTATTGAACTCCTTTTTTCTTCATTATACAAAAGTTTAGCAATTAAAATTTATTAATCATTTTTTGCCTATAAATTTCATTTTTATTTATTAAAAAAAAAAAAATAATAATATCTTATGATTATCCTTATCAAGTAAATTATTCATTAATTATTTTCAATGACTAAACACATTAAAAAGTATACATTACATCTAATTAAAAATCAGAATAATTAACTAATATCATCAGTGATCAATTATTATTATAATTATGTTAAAAAAAAAGTTTTTCTAATTCAATTTATATCAATTGATAATAAAGTTACAAATTTATTAAACATCTAAATACTTCAATAAAATATTTTTTTCTCTAATTTATATTAATTTTTAGCTCGACTATTCGAAGAATATGAGAGCTATTGTAGTCGCCCCGGCGTCCGCGTCCGCGTCGGCGTCTGCGTTGGTTAAAGTTTTTTGTAAAGTCAAATATCTCAATTATTACTTGAGATATTCAATTGAAACTTACAATAGTTATTTATAGTAACAAGGTACATCAGCTTGACAAGTTGGATAACTCTGCCTACAATATTGACAGAATTATGCCCCTTTTTAACTTAGAAATTTTGGTTAAAGTTTTTTGTAAAGTCAAATATCTCAATTATTGCTTGAGATATTCAATTTAAACTTACAATATTTATTTATAGTAACAAGGTTCATCAGATTGACAAGTTGGATAACTCTGCCTACAATATTGACAGAATTATGCCCCTTTTTAACTTAGAAATTTTGGTTAAAGTTTTTTGTAAAGTCAAATATCTCAATTATTGCTTGAGATATTCAATTGAAACTTACAATACTTATTTATAGTAACAAGGTACATCAGATTGACAAGTTGGATAACTCTGCCTACAATATTGACAGAATTATGCCCCTTTTTAACTTAGAAATTTTGGTTAAAGTTTTTTGTAAAGTCAAATATCTCAATTATTGCTTGAGATATTCAATTGAAACTTACAATACTTATTTATAGTAACAATGTACATCAGATTGACAAGTTGGATAACTCTGCCTACCATATTGACAGAATTATGCCCCTTTTTAACTTAGAAATTTTGGTTAAAGTTTTTTGTAAAGTCAAATATCTCAATTATTGCTTGAGATATTCAATTGAAACTAACAATACTTATTTATAGTAACAATGTACATCAGATTGACAAGTTGGATAACTCTGCCTACCATATTGACAGAATTATGCCCCTTTGGAACTTCGAAATTTTGGTTAAAGTTTTTTTGTAAAGTCAAATATCTCAATTATTGCTTGAGATATTCAATTGAAATTTAAAATTCTTATTTATGATAACAATGTACATCAGTTTGCAAAATTGCATAACTCTGTCTGCAATATTTGCAGAATTATTTGCCCCTTTGGAACTTTGAAATTTTGGTTAAAGGTTAAAAATCTTCAAAGATATTTACTTGAAATTTTACACATGCACTTAGGGTCATAATTGGAGGGGCATAATTGTATGTCACTGACCAAGTTCCAAACTCTATCTTGCATTAAGGCTGATTCATATCCCTTTTCTACTTAGTCTTTTGGTTAATGTTTACATGCAAGTTTTTACATATCTCAATAACTATTAAAGATATTTATTTAAAACTTCACATATGCATTTAGGGTCATAATTGTAGGTCACTGACAAAGATCCATAATTCTATCTTGCATTTAGGCTGATTTTTCTCCCCTTTTTCAACTTAGAAAAATTCATGGTAAAGTTTTGCTTGTAAGCTGTTATTTCAATAACTACTGAAGGGTTTGTGCCTTTTTTGGGACAATTTTATGCATTCATATAATAAGCAGTGATTTACTTGATAAAACATCTTAATAACAAGCTTTTTGTACCTTTTTCTGTCAAATTTATGTATTCATAGGTAATTAGTATTATTATACTCAATAAAAAACCTCGTGACATTACCTTCCAAATAGTCAAGCCAATTCTGTATAATTAGACTCTCTCTAGACTATAACATGAATTTATAAAAAAAAATTAGCCCTTTTGTGAACTTAAAAAATTTAACATTATCAAGGCTCTTTTACTATCAAGCACTTAGAATAGTCGAGCGTGCTGTCCTACAGACAGCTCTTGTTGATAATAAACTTACCGATTTATTGTTGCTGATGATGCTAACAAAATTGAAACTTGAATTAAACATCTGAATACTTCATTTAAGTATTTTTCTCTCTAGTTTATATCAATTTATAATAAACCCAGGGCTTTTTTTCACAGTTTGGGGAAGCAGCCCAGCCCTTAATTTTGGGGAAAAATTACACGGTATATTTGCAAAAGGGGAAGAAAAAACTTGATGTAAATTCAATTTTTGGGGAAAACTGCATGATTTTAAAGAAATTTTCTTTGGGGAAGCAGCCCTATACCGGCCTCTGTTATAGTAGGTAAAAAGGCCCTGATTGACAAGTTGGATAACTCTGCCTACCATATTGACAGAATTATGCCCCTTTGGAACTTCGAAATTTTGGTTAAAGTTTTTTTGTAAAGTCAAATATCTCAATTATTGCTTGAGATATTCAATTGAAATTTAAAATTCTTATTTATGATAACAATGTACATCAGTTTGCAAAATTGCATAACTCTGTCTGCAATATTTGCAGAATTATTTGCCCCTTTGGAACTTTGAAATTTTGGTTAAAGGTTAAAAATCTTCAAAGATATTTACTTGAAATTTTACACATGCACTTAGGGTCATAATTGGAGGGGCATAATTGTATGTCACTGACCAAGTTCCAAAACTCTATCTTGCATTAAGGCTGATTCATATCCCCTTTTCTACTTAGTCTTTTGGTTAATGTTTACATGCAAGTTTTACATATCTCAATAACTATTAAAGATATTTATTTAAAACTTCACATATGCATTTAGGGTCATAATTGTAGGTCACTGACAAAGATCCATAATTCTATCTTGCATTTAGGCTGATTTTTCTCCCCTTTTTCAACTTAGAAATTCATGGTAAAGTTTTGCTTGTAAGCTGTTATTTCAATAACTACTGAAGGGTTTGTGCCTTTTTTGGGACAATTTTATGCATTCATAATAATAAAGCAGTGATTTACTTGATAAAACATCTTAATAACAAGCTTTTGTACCTTTTCTGTCAAATTTAAAAACTTAACATTATCAAGGCTCTTTTACTATCAAGCACTTAGAATAGTCGAGCGTGCTGTCCTACAGACAGCTCTTGTTGATAATAAACTTACCGATTTATTGTTGCTGATGATGCTAACAAAATTGAAACTTGAATTAAACATCTGAATACTTCATTTAAGTATTTTTCTCTCTAGTTTATATCAATTTATAATAAACCCAGGGCTTTTTTTCACAGTTTGGGGAAGCAGCCCAGCCCTTAATTTTGGGGAAAAATTACACGGTATATTTGCAAAAGGGGAAGAAAAAACTTGATGTAAATTCAATTTTTGGGGAAAACTGCATGATTTTAAAGAAATTTTCTTTGGGGAAGCAGCCCTATACCGGCCTCTGTTATAGTAGGTAAAAAGGCCCTGAAACCTACCCATTTATTTAACATCTAAACACTTCAATAAAATCTATTTTTTTCTAATTTATATCAATTGATAATAAACTTACCCATTTATTTATCATCTAAATACTTTAATGATAATGTAATTATAAAAATAAAAATGGGGAGGAACTGTCTTCTAATTTGCAAATATGCAGACAGTTCTCCCCCAAAATAGGGAGAGAACCGTCAGGGAGGAAACGTCAGGGGAGGAACAGGTAAGGGAGAGAATAGTCTGACTACCCTTCTGACCTACGTTATGTATGAAAAGGTCCATAACTGTATTACCAGAATTCCACTTGACTTTACAGGCTGTTGGACAACCTATGAAACAGGGACAATTGATTTTGCTCCAGCCCCAGAAATTAATGATTAAAGCAGATCTGATTAAAGAATAGAAAGTGGCTAGCCATATGGGCCTGTACTGCTAGCCAAAAGTTCTAACCTTACATAAGTCACAAATGGCTAGCCTATACCAACTGTTGAGGTTAGCTGTACAGATTTTTTTATTAACAAATAAATGCAGTGATGAAGATACTGTTAAAAACTTGCACATCTTGAATTATATTTTCACACAGAATGATATCTATTTTTCTTTTTTCTAAATAAATTTATGGATGATATCCGGCCCTTTATATTATTACAAGATATCAAATAGATCTATCAGAAATAAATTCAGCTTAAATTATGTAGTTTTCGTAAGAGGATGTTAATTTTGTGTTACTGTATTTACAATATTATTGAAAATATTTTGTTATGATCTAACTACTACTAAAAACTGACCCACATACTTTAATGTCAAGTCAATTAAAGTCAGTGATTGACCGATAGCGTGCTTATGCAATCATGAAAAATAGCTACACTCACTGCATTTTTAAAAGAAATTTTCAATGCTCGCTAAATGTGATCAAGATAAAAAAATTATTACAAATGTATAACATCAATTTTGCCCATGATTTAACGATGTTTCAGTTTATTTCTCTTCAAATTTCCACACAAGCTTTGTTAAAATCTGTGATTTTCAGAGGAAAAAAACTTCCAATCATCAAATGCCCAAAAATTGATAAATCTTCTGTAATTGATAAAGTTTTCATGATAATACAATCTTCATTTAGAAACACAAGTGTACATATTCATTATTGTTTTAGGTTATTTATTTTAAAAAAGCCGTACAGCTAGCCTCAACAGTGTGTATAGGCTAGTCGTACGTAGCTCACCAGTGTTTTTTTTTTTTCACCAAAATATTAGGCAAAATTCGGCCCCATTCTCCCCTCAAAATAGTATATTTTTCCCCCCTCAAGGCCAAAATTTCCCCCTATATGGCAGCCCGAATTTGCCTGCAATGAATATCATTTTTTTGCAACTAACTGCCGAAAAATGTTTTATTTTATGCCTGTAAGAGTTACTGTTAAGCAAGGTTGTTTACAAATCGTTCTCTGGTAGGTAAGGGGAGCTACTCCTGGAGTCCCAACAAGTTTAACATGTGAGGCATCGATATTTTAGATCTGTATATTAAGAAAAAGAGACATATTTTAAACGTTGCAAGAGTTGCTCAACAATACAAAATAAGTAAACAAATAAAATTCCCCCTCCTATTGCATTTTTTCCACTCCAAACTGAAAGGGTACCAACGCCCTTCCCCCAAAAGCTAAAAAACATACGGCTAAAAATACGGGCCCGTACGGCTAGCCACTGCCTAAACTGGCCTAAAGTATATTTATTGCAGATCTTTATTTAAATAGAAATGTCAAGTTGCCATTATTGAATCTTGTAATTAACAGGTATATTTCATTCATTGAAACGAAAAAAAACAACAAGTCATTACTAATTCAGTATCTTCCATTTAGGTTCAAACACCACAGCTTTATTTTATTTACAGGTGACTCTTGTTTGGATCCTAAAGTCAAGTCATCAGTATATACAACCACAGAGGCTACCTCATCAATGGATACCATTTTTATTGTACAATTCTCATTGACATGCAAGAATGGTCTCAAGGTATTTATTTGATAAATTAACAATTCCCATTTTTTCATGGATGTTACCATATTTTGTATCAGGGCATGAGCACCGGCTTAGAACTGCTGTCTAATGGTGGATTTAAAGGGTTTTTTTTTTCAAAATTTATTTGTATTTGTTCATTATACTGTCTTACTAATTTTTCAAACTTAATTAAGTTACTATTAAGAAATACACCACACTAAGTGAACAGAGCCAAATGATTAAGTACTTGAATAAAATAATTGACTATGACTTCTGTTTTCATGTTTATGCAAGTGATAAGATTTGTAATTTTGCAGGATCTTACTTTGTTTGCTGATGTGAATGGTCGTACACTGGCTGTGACAAGAAGTGAAGATAACACAGAATTTCAATACCAGGTCAGTATACAATGTATATTGTGTCCATTATGTAACAATTTGATGCATGTGTGATTTTTATAGATTGTAGATTGTCGACCTTTGCCCAAGGCATTTTGTATGTTGATTATTGCAAATAAAATATTGAATTGCTGCTGATGATCCGTCTGTGACATGACTGAATTTTTACTATAGTCTTCTAACTGGTAGCTATTTGAAAACCGAAACATTTCATAGTTTTATATATATACATATATTTAGAAGGAAATATAAAGTACAGTCCGACCCCGGTTATTCGACAACCCTTTATTCGAATACCCGGCATTATCCGAAGTAGATCGGCGGTCCCGTTTTTATCTCTATATAAATCAATATAAATACGAGCGTATTATTCGAAATGCATTATCCGAATACCTCCTATTTTTCGAAGTAAAATTTCGGTCCCGATTATACAATTATGAAAGAATTTCACACCTATTATTCGAAGCCAGCCTAATTATTATTCGAAGCCAGACTAATTGGCGCAGATCCACTCGCTGACCGGTCGACTTGTGAAAAATATCAACAGTCATGCGTGTATTTAGACAATCATGATAATAACTCTTTGTGTGTTCTTTAATCAACTTTAATTACCGAAAATGAAAAGCAATGCACCGTGTCCGATTTTGTTACTGTTATTGCGTGAAGATGACAGCAATAATTTTCATACATACCGTACATGTAAATTTGTCAAAACATCCAAAACATTGTTTTCATTAATTGTAACGCTACATGAGAGTCTGTATCCTAACCGAAAATACCAGAGATTAGCTGTATATACCGTAGTGACAACACGGCCATTATCAAGGCTTTGCGCGAAACGACACGATACATAATGTAGAATAAAATGCAAGTATTTATGTCTTTAATGTCGATTCAACAATTTTTACGCATCTTTACTTTAATATTTATTTTTTCTCAATTGATTACAGGAAGTAAAAGTGTTGTAAAAGGTAGTTTTGCTATGATGAGTCTAAGTGGAGTAGTTTTCGTTTATCACAATATTCCGATTTCGATTATTCGAACCCATCGATTATTCGAAGTAAATATTCAGTCCCAGGCACTTCGAATAAACGGGGTTGGACTGTATCTATTCTATTTTTGTGGTTCAGTATTTTAATTATGGATCCTGTTTGGTAACTTGTTATTGAAATCATTTAGCCATACATGTATATGTCTAGATGTGAGAAAGCTCTCCAGCTAGCTGAAAGAATGCTAGTGGCTCTACTTAGGTGCACTGAGGGACACTTGAGGTCTTCCTCAATCAGTTATGCTGGATAGTCACCATGTGACCTTTGAATTGTCAAAGTGACTCCACCTTACATCTTTAAAGAACATTCTAGCCTTGTTAGTCAAGAGTTAGTGATATGAGTACATATGTTACAATTTTAATTCCCTTAACCTGCTATGTCTTTTAAATGAACTTGTCCAGCTTCTATTTTTGGAACAATTAATTATTAAATTCAATTTAGGAGATATTAAGATGAAAATATAAAGTCATTTCAGAATATTGCTCAGCATATACGTCTTGTTTTACAGGTTAGTTTTAGTGATGAAAACAAGAATTTACCATCCGGCAAATATGATTTGAAGTTTTATGATGAAGACGGATATTCCAATTTGAGAAAGGTAAACTTACGATGAACACAACATATTTCCCATAGTTTTCTTTTCCTTAAATGCCATTTCTTACTGAAATATTGTTGCATAAATATGTTTATATTGTTGTCGCTACCCAGTGATTGTTTAATTTTAGTATGTAATTTAAGTAATAGTATTCTAAAAGCTGGCAAAATATACAGTTTGTTCTGTTATTAATGTTGTTAGACGTTAAATAGAAATAGTTTTAAGATGCATGGGAACTGATGCTTTACTAGCTGTGCAGTAAAAAAATGTCCACCTACCATCAAAAATGTTAAAATTTTGTTTCTGAAAGTTTTTTTATTCTTTAGACATATAGCTTAACCATCCTTCACTTAAAGTGAAGAAATAGTGATTTTTATATTTTTGATAGCAGGCAAAATACCACTGTTTTAACTAGGTTTTGCTACTTTTATGACAAATTGTTTCCCATGCAATGCTGCTTTCTTCACATGATAAGCATCTTTCCAGGTGTTAAATCATTGTTCAAACATTATAAAATACTGGTTTACCTTAACTTCAGAGGAAAAATCAAAATTATTTCTGAGGCTTAGTATGTCTTTAATATTGTTAAAACAATTGTATATATGGCTATCATTAGCTGATCTTATTTTTTTAAATCTAATTACAGGCACAGAGAAGTGGAGAAAATGTAGGATCTGTAAAATCTCTCTTCACCATTCCAGTTAACCATCCAGTAAGTTTATTGACCAAATTTGCTAGATTAATTGATTTAAGATATTACTACTGTGTCAAATGATTGAAGCAATACTGAATGCAGATTATGTTTTCCTCAAGACTTATACTGTTCTGCCTGTAATATAATTAATGACCCAAATGCAAGGCATTGTTTGTTTGATTTTTGTGCCAATTTTTAACAAATTTTGGCCATACCTCTGGCATCTGCGGTTTGTCCACATAACCAGGTTACTTGGATAACTAACCAGTATTTAACAATTTGTACTCAGTACTACTCAATGATCAGAATAAGCTGTGAGAGGCAAATGTCCAAAGGGACGTTGGTGCTGATTAGTTAAGGTCGTTGACTTCAAACTGCTTGCTCGGTACAGCTGTGGGTTTGTATCCTGCCAGAGACTTTGGAATCTTTTTTTATAGCTATCCAGTTAGCTTACTTAGGCTCAGTGGTTTTGTTTGTGTGCCTGCTTAAGTCAAAAATAATGAATGGCAGGGCACCTGAGGTCATATTTCACCAGTAAAGCTGGAAATGAAGCCATATGATCATTAAAGAGTAAGTGTAGACTTAGTCTAAAAAAAAGCATACACTAGTATTTGTACATGTATTATATCATATTAATTTTATATTATATATGTATGTTATAATTTTAGGGAGTATGGAAAGGCCAGCTTGTACCAAGCGAGTTTGTAGCACTAGCAGTATCAGCAGCTGTGTTTTATTTTGCATACAGTACGAGAGCACAACTACAGTCATCTTGAGTTGTCATCTTTAACATCTTACTAGTATATAATTCATCATGATTTAAACAGCTATAGTTTAGATATAAGTTAAATAATGAAGACTTGTAAGAAATAAAGTGATCATTTCCTTAAGAAAAATATTTTGAAAGCAGATCAGATATCATGCAGATTTTATCATTTTAATTAAGGGAGTATTGTTATTGTTCACTAATGTATTATTGGGGTGGGGTAGGGGTCAGTAGGTGCATTTTTCAGAAAAAAAATATGCTTATATTTCAAAATACTTATTAATATAGTATGATATTTTTGACAATTATATGGCTTTGATTTGATACAAGTTCAAACTTTTTTGGGGGTTTGGAAACCATAAATAAACTTTGTTAATTTAAAGGATTTAGTTTGACTTCTGCTTTTGAAGGAATATTACATTTTATTATAATTTTTAGACGATCAATAAGGTATTTTTATTTTGATGTACATGTAAATCATGGAAGTCTGTGAGTATGGTATTTTGTAACTCAGTGAAATTGTCAATAGAATGAAAATAAAACAAAATAATAATGAATTTAAGAAGTGCTTTAGGAAAGAATGTTTGCACATGTCTTTTTTAGGAATAAATGTTTTGTAAAAATGAATTGTGTTTTTGTTTGTGATTTCTAACAAAGCTTTCATGCAGTAAAGAAATGTGGGATTTAATGCAATAGCCAATGGTAAACCCCATTAAATAGTGGGACTTTAATTGTTGTGTCTGTCTGTCCGTCCATCACAAAAATTGTCCAGACTTCTCCTCAAAAACTTCTCTTTATATGAAACTTTACAGGATTGATCGCTCTAGTATTTGCGCATATTACATGGGTTTTCCGGTTGAATGACTTTTGGCCCTTGAATAAAATGCATTTTGCCCTGTAAATGATTTTTGTATTTCCTGCTACACAGAAGCTGCAACATGCAAATGGCTATCATGAAGTGACACATTATTTCACTGATCGCTCTTGTTACATATAAATAGCCTCATCAAGCATTGACAGTCAGATGATTAAAGACATGCTAAACATTGCTAATTGGAAATATCCCTTCCAATTTTGGCTACCAAAGCAAAATTGATCTGAAAATGCAAGGTCAAATAGAATGTCAAATATTAGCTGATTACTCAACCTATTTGTACTACCCAGTAGAGGGAACTGGGATTCCAATTGACTGGTGTATATTTAACTTTTCAGATGCAAAACTAGATCGATGTGGTATTGATCTGTTAATGACAAAACATGTACCTAGCTTGTTTCCTGCATTATAGAAAATAGTTCAAACATATTCACTACCATCAGCTTTTTAAGAATGAAAAGGTTTAAATTAATAAACCCCTAAACCAACCAATCAAAAATAAAATAAGTGCACACTGAAATTATGTTATATATTTTTATGCTCCCCGAAGGGTGAGCATATAGTGGCCGCTTTGTCCCTCCGTCCGTCCACTATTCTTGTCGAGGACATAACTTTGAAAAAACAAAAGGTTCACATGAAACTTTGTAGGCAGATAGATCTCATTGAATAGAAGTGCAGTGTAAAAGAATCATAACTCTGTCTTGCCTTATTTTGGAGTTATTGACCTTTGTTCATTTTACACTTTGAACTTTGTCTGGGACATAACTCTGAAACCATAAAAGATATCAACATGAAACTTTGTAGGAAGATAGATCTCACTGAGTAGAAGTGCAGTGTAAAAGAACCATAACTCTGTCTTGCCTTATTTTGGAGTTATTGCACTTTGTTCATTTTTACACTGAACTTTGTCCGGGACATACTCTGACACCATAAAAGATATCAACATGAAACTTTGTAGGTAGATAGATCTCATTGGGTAGAAGTGCAGTGCAAAAGAACCATAACTCTGTCTTGCCTAATTTTTGAGTTATTGCCCTTCGTTTTCATGTTTACACTTTGAACTTTGTATGGGTTATAACTCTAACTGTAAGAGATATCAACATGAAATTTTGTAGGTAAATAGATCTCATTGATTAGAAGTGCAGTGCAAAAGAACCAAAACTCTGCCTTGCCTAATTTTGTAGTTATTGCCCTTTGTTCATTTTTACACTTTGAACTTTGACATAACCCTGACACTACAAGAGGTTTACTTACCTGTGTCCAAAACCTATTCAGCATCAACCGGTTCTTGTTATGTATTTTAGACAACCTTTAAGAAGTTAATGATGGAGCGCTCGATTAAAACTGACCTGGCTATTACTTAGATAATGAAAAAGTATGTCACTGGTTCATAAATTCCACAAGTTTAATCCATTGTACAAAATATTCAAATTAGAGGGCCATAGCTTTAATAGACAGTCAAAACAGTAAAGTTTAAGGTTATATTTAGTCACAATTTGCACCAAAACATACCAGATGTCCAAATTAATGAGTGAAGCAGTATATGGCCCAGATTTGACACTAGAAAAATAAGTGATCCTCGTTGGACCAGGCCAGTATCAACCACAAGAAAAATAATTTGAACAAACCTAGTTGAATACCATTAGATATCTGTAATACCATTTTATGTATCAAACATCTTGGTCTTGTAACTTTGACAAAGTTTTAAATTTGTTCACTGTACAAATGTATACAATCAAAATAAGTGTAGATATAAACTAGAACTGTGTCCAAAGGACACGGATGCCCCCACTGACAACTGACGGACATACTCACAAAATGGTACTTTTGTGTCTTTTCCTTTGATCTTTATGCCTCCACAAAGTGGGAGCATATAGCGTTGCACTTGTCCGTCCGTCTGTCTGTACGTCCCGAAATCTTGTGAACAGAACTCCTCTTTAACTGGATGGCAGATTTTGCTTTAACTTCCAGGGATGATCAACCTTAATGTGTAGATGGTAGTAAAGGAAGGAATTTTTGCTGCGACCAAATTTAACAGAATTATGGCCCTTTGTTGATTTTTTCACTATATACTATGTAGAAATGTTGTGAACGCAACTCCTCTTAATCCTGATGGCAGATTTTGCTTAAACTTACAGGGATGAACAACCTTAAGGTGTAGATGGCAGTAAAGGAAGGAATTTTCACTGCGACCAAATTTTACAGAATTATGGCCCTTTGTTGATTTTTTCACTAGATACTATGTAGAAATTTTGTGAATGCAACTCCTCTTAAACCGGATGGCAGATTTTGCTTAAACTTCCATGGATGAACAACCTTAATGTGTAGATGGAAGTAAAGGATGGAATTTTACATAAGAAGCGCTGAAGAGCTATAGGTTAACATTACATTAACCTATAGCTCTTCAGCGCTTCTTATGTAAAATTCTTCTAAGTAAAATTTCCAATAACCGTAAATTATACCATACCCAGACTATGGTATAATTTTCAGTGAAGGAGTAAGTGTTTCTGGGCGGAGCTATAGGTTAAAACAGATACATGCACAGTACGTTGACTGGAGTACGGGTATTAGTTACCCGCACTCTAGAGCATGTCCATTGATTGGCTCATTTTTGCTGGGGTTTACATATTGTGACGGCAGAGTTCAGATGTTCGATCATTGGTTCATTTTTGCCGGGGTTTCATATTGTGACAACAGGGAACGTGCTTTTATGTTTGACTATGATACAAAAGAGAAAGAACACCAAAACACTCGGCAATCTGATAAATACTCGGGGGCTACGCCCCCTCGTACAAATCAGATAGCCTCGTGTTTCGGTGCTCTTTCTATTACGTGTCTGTGTTCGGTAACGCATTAACCTGTAACTATTTCTGAGATATAGCTTATAACTCTGTATACATTGCAAGCAATGTATACAAAAATGAAATTCATGTCCAGAAAATTATATCGGTGACCTCTAAGATTTTTGGCTTGAAATGTTTATCATATTCTAAAATCATGACGAGTTTCACGAATACATGTCGAACATCTTTAATTTTGCCTATATGTCGTTATTATATTGCACGTTTGTTAATATTAGTTTTGACAGGTTAAATGACCGGTTTTTTTGTTGTTGTTTGTTTTTGTTTTTGACAGGTTTGGCCATTTGTTGCCGAACCGCTAAGCTAATGTTTTGTTGCAATCGTTTATATACGACCATATAACCCGTAAAAGCTTCATAACAAATTAATAATACAGCAAGCATCTTTTTTATAGAAAGAAATTGATTTCTTCATAAATTGACAGCATCCTAACAAAGATACATTACACTGTCAATTTATAAATCAAAATAAAAAAAAATAATAAGATTTGAATGTTTTATATGCGTGTCTTTATACAGCATGGCATCTTGACATCATGACATTTTGCGTTAATATGCCCGCCAAGACGTCAAATATCGACCGGAGAAGTATAACGACATAAATCTGTCCACATGCCTGGAAGGTTGTCGGCAAGACGCCCTTATTTTTTAGCCTTCTCATAATAACTAACGTGCAGTTGAGATAAGATATATCAACATACCAGAAATACTTGTTGGCATGCCTTAAACTATGGAAACGTATATGGTACACCCTGATGATGTCATTTCACGTGGAGATGTGTTCTTGTAGGACGAAATGATTACGCCAAGTTATCATAAAATATAAAGAATGATATGATAATTTGATCATGACGTTATAAAAGAACACGATTTGTGGTCTTAAAATAAAATGACATAACTACATAATAACGTATTTTGTAAAAACTGGTATGTTGACTATGTTCGTTATTTACGGTACTATGACTTGCTATAGGTCGACATATCGGATTTTACTGTCTTGTCATTTTCTGTTATAGACGACAAGTACAGATTATGACAACATATTCATGTCCTTAAAAACTGTTATTATCACATT
This sequence comes from Ruditapes philippinarum, assembly GCF_026571515.1. Taxonomy (NCBI): domain Eukaryota; kingdom Metazoa; phylum Mollusca; class Bivalvia; order Venerida; family Veneridae; genus Ruditapes; species Ruditapes philippinarum. The sequence continues at coordinate 389,550 of NW_026863406.1, read as the reverse complement.
ATCATTTAGTTCCTATGTCTACTTATTAAATTATGTTGACTTTTGTCTTTATAATGATTTTTTCCCAATTTCATCGCGACTTATGTACATAATTATGACACGTCGACATACATTATGACAATATTTGTTGTTAATGGCGGGTTTTTGACAATTTAAAATAGTTTGAAGTCGACATGAATATATTATGTAGGCATCTATATGTAATTTAAGACGACATTTGATATCAATTACGATTTTCGTCAAATTTTTGACCTGCATCTAAACGAGCCTCGTGTCATGGATTCCAACACGGGTAAGATTTCCAAACTTTTTTTATTTTGGTTTCCTTTATATGCTTTGAACGAAGATCTCTGTCTTACAACACTTTAATAAAGTATTGATTAATTTCCATCTTTTGAGAAGCCAAATGTTAGAGTGAAGAAAAATTCGTCTTTCTCTCACTTGTTTAAAATGTGCATGACTGGTCATGAATGAATAAATATATAAATAAAGCCTTATGTCTTCAGTTGTTGTGTTTCTTGGCGGGAATATAAATTCAACGAATTTGCTTGTTGTATATGAAGTAGTTGCTGAACACAGTTCTTTATATTTGACCTTAAATTTAATTATGAAGATGACATTCACTATATTCAAACTATGATTAACGTATTTATTATAGCTTCAAAGAAGTTATTACTATTCTTTATTTAAAAGAAATAATTATCTTTTTCACATTTAAATTGATTTCACAATTGTTTGCAAATTCTTTGATAAGAAACCAGGATGGGTCATTTACATTAGTTTGAAAATAATGGAATGACCTTTGATATACATTGTTTCTTGTGCATAATTTTATGTTTATAGAAATTTTCTTTTTGGCACTCAACATTAAAGTTGGTGGGTTGGGTGGATGCTTTGTCCCACAAAGGCCACTTTTACCTGATGTTTGAATAATTTTATATGGATTGGCATTGAATATGTATTTTTTTTTTGTATAATGATCCTACATTATTAAATCTGTCAGATATTTATTTTGAATAGTAAAAGCATATTTATAGGGTGGGGTAATTTCACGTGGAAAAACCTTTTACCTTAAGAAATATGAATATTTGTATGCTCCCCAAGGGGGGATATATAGTTGTCAGTCCATCCGTCCGTCTGTCTAAGACATAAGTTTGGTTTTAAGTACTTGTTCACATAGTTTCTTGAGTCAAAGTCAAAAGTTCCTCACTTTTGCTCATACAACATATATGTATTGACTGATGATAGTCAAATGTGGTAGGTAGATAGATACAAATGTACAATGAATGTAACTGTTCCTGTATATGTGATGTCAAGGACACCAATGCTAGAAATATGTTTTTACCTTTCCTTGTGCAGCCTTCATTTATTGGTTGATATGCGATGAAATACATTGACAATTCTGCAGCTTTTGGGAGCATTACTCGCATTAAACTGTTTGGAGTTGGTGCTTGAAATTTTAATAGCAAAATACTGTTTCGATGCATATGTAATTAATTGTACTAAAACTGATATCTTTCCTTTATTTGTAAGAATAAAACATTAAACTCAACAATGTTGAATTAAGATGCAAATACCATTTCATATGATTTCAGATGTCCATTTATTATTCAAATTTCACCCAACTTGCATATGTGACTTCTGCTGCTAAAATTAGACCACAATCTGACACTATTTGCTGTAAAACTTACAGGTTACAATATATTGGCATATTTTATGGTAAGTGGCGGTTTCATGCAAAATTACCCTATCCAATATATATACCTTTTACTATTCAAAACATACACAGGAGGGATTTAATAATGTAGAATTATACAAACAATACATGTATGTATACAATGCGAAAGCCATTTAAGATATTCAGACATCATGGTAAACGGCCTTTGTGGGACCCTCCCTAATTTACGGCCATAATGGTTTACTCTCCAAGAATTGCTGTTCCAACAATATGGATAACAGTAATCCAAATATTCAAAGTAATGTTTAAAAGACTGTTAACAGTGAATTAAACTATTTCTGGCATATACGTTCATTTTTATAAGAACTGGAGATAGACCATATTTTGTTATATATTTTATGACTCATTTGTAGATCTGATCTTCCTATCAGTCATATTTGTTTATTTTTCTCAATTCTAGGTGGAAATGAAGATAGATTGAAAATGCATAGTTTGCTATGACCGCTACCCAAATGCATTTTACTACCCCTGTGGCCACACTAGCTGTCTGGTATGTGCCTTGCATTTGAAACAAAATGGTGGAAGATGCCCACATTGCAGGGGAGACATTACAAAAGTGCGATCAATCTTCAATGATTTTGAAGATTAATTTGTTTGAGACATTAAACATTTTTAATGCATACTTTTAAGTGACCAGCACTGGATGTTATTTTATATCTATTTTTCAAAGATAATATTGTATCATTTAAGAGAGCATCAGATCTGAGTTTTTAAGATTGTATAAGGAGTCTGTGTATATCATTTAATCCTTAGCTTACTGAACAATTTTATGTTAAGAAATTATGTGACAGTTGTCATTCTATTATTTCAATGATCATTAATGTTTTATGTGTCACCTCTACGGAGTAGTGGCGACATATAGGGATCACTTCTCCGTCGTCTGCCTGTCCGTCTGTCTGTCCGTCTGTCCGTCCGTCACAAAACTTGTCCGGACTACTCCTCATAAACTACTGGTGCAATTTCATCCAAACTTTACAGGAATGATCAGTACCAAGTCTAGTTGTGCACTGTCCGTCTGTCTGTCCGTCTGTCACAAAACTTGTCCCAACATGAAATTGGCCATCATGAGGAGACACATGTGATCACTGATCGCTCTTGTTCAGTTATTCAATAATGATTTCATAAATTGATTATCATTGAATTGTTCACTTTTTATGCCACAGCAGCATCTGCAATGTTATGGCATACAGCGATTCACCTGTGTATGTGTTTGTCTGTTATATAAATTACATAGTGAATGTTCTTGTTAAAAACCACAGTTGAAAAGCTTCCAAAGTTGTTCAAAAAATTTGATTGTATGCTGGAATCTGGTTGGGGTCAGGGTCAAATTTAGCAACACCCCAGTGGGGGCATAGGTTTCCCTTGCATGTATGTAGTTAAAACTTTAAAAAAAAAAACTTTCTTTGAATTGACAAAGGCTAGAGGTTAGATATTTGACATAAAACATTAGTTCAGTGGACCTATACAAGGATTGTTCACATTATAGCTTTTAGGTCAAAATTGGCCCTGCCCCGGGGGTCATTGATTTTCATTTTGTTCATATAGCAAAAACTTTAAAAAAAAAATCTTGTCTGAAGCAATACATCTTGTTGGAATGTCTTTTATACATGTGTACATGTTATGTAATTTTTTATTTATAGATTCATTTGCTAGGAGTAATTCGAGAGGCCATGACCTCTAGCCAGAGAAATGTTTGATTTTCAGAGATATTTATGAAATGATTAGAGGTTATGAAGATGTGAGCTTTGTAGTGATATATACGAGTATGAAACAATATGAGCACATGATAAGGATGCTATGAAGATGATTTTTAGTCGTAAATGTTTTTTTTATGTTTTTAGAAATTGGTAATGCCTAATTGAAAAGATATTTAAGAAAAATAATTGTATCTGCATTTTAAAGTTCAATACAGCTTTGTAATACAGTAAATACCTAATCCTTTTATATATACTTTTTTTTAATCAATTATTGCACTATGGCCTTAGTATCTTAACATTAGACACAAATCATCTGCAGATTGTCATTTATTTGAAATGCTGAAATATGACCTTGACCCCAAAATGACTAGACACTAGTGCATTATAGCTGAGTTCAAGTGTATAGAAGCAAAAAGAAATATACTTATGTTATATTTATGCGGTGGCACATCATTTTTTCACAAATACAATCTTTTTTCAATAGTCTGAGCTATTCTACATGTACTTGCGCTGGCAATGGCGTCACACCTTGGTTAAAGTTTTGCATGTAAATTAAAATCTCCAAATTTAATAGAAATATCAGTTTGAAACACCAAACACAAATTAATGATGAACATGTGAGATCACAGCACCAAGGACCATAACTCTATATTGCATTATTACAGAATTATTTTGGATTTAGAAAATCCTGGTTAAGGTTTTATATGTAAGTTTTTTTCTCTAAAACTGTTAAGATACTTGTTTGATACTTCCCAAGCATATTCCAGATAAACATGCAAGCTTGTAACACCAAGTCCCATAATTCTGTGTTGCCCAAATAAAGAATCATCCCCCCTTTTGGACTTAAGTCTTGCTTGAAGTTTGCACGTAAGCAATTATCTCCAAAACTGTCATAGATATAAGTTTAATACTTCCCACTAGAGCCATACCACTTGTATTTTAAGGCATCGTTTTCTTTCTCGATGTGTAAACTTGATATTTCATATGAGTATTTTTAATCTTTAAAAATTTAGACACTAGCGCATCGGTGACAATTTTCAATTTGACATATATCACCGCAAAAACTGAGCTGAAAAAAAACAGGCATCGCATCCTTTAGTTAGAAGAAATTAATCTTATTTTTAGACTTCGTGTCTCTGCACTGACATTTCTCTGTTGACAGCAGACACCCATGTAAATGCTTGCTTTTATGTGTAGGTAAGGAATCAAATGCCCAGATAATTTAAAGGACATTTTTCATGCACGAATCTTGGAAGCAGTTTACCATGCTTGTTTACATTTCACCACTTTTCACAAAAAGAACATTGCACTTATGGTGGCCAGTTGGTTAAATAGCACGCAATATGCTAAAATTGGGTCTGTCTGTTTTACTTTCTTTTTCAGATTTGTGAAAAATCGTAAATGGCAATTTTTTGTGCCTCCTCGGATACGCACGTTTCTACTCCGCTTCCAACACATATTCAGGATGAACATGTGAGCTTGTATCACTAAATCCCATAAATCTGTGTTGTGCTATTAAAGAATTATACCCCTATATTGTTTTGGTTCTCATGGAACACCCTATCATTCTTTTTCAGGTTCCTTCTATACAATGTATGAATTATTGAAATAAAAAAGTACATATTTCTAGTCTATTAGATAGAAAACGTCTTGCATGCTACTGCTTTTTGATTGTAATATATACATGTATCTATGTCTCTGTTGTAGTGACATCATTTGAAAAGTCGAGCTTTGGCTGTTTTACGGACAGCTCTTGTAACAGAACATGTTTTATTGTTTTATTAGTTTATATAACTTTAGTAAAAAGTTTAAGGTCAACAACCTATATTCAAAAACATCTGTTCAGCACTCCTAGCAAACAATGGGTTGTAAGTTTATTTACTTTTCGAGGCAAAGATACTAAATCTTGAATTTTTGAAGATTTTTATGCCCCCGGGCATATAATGATTGAACCGTCCGTCCGTCCGTCTGTCCGTACGAGGTTAACCTAGAACGGCAAGTTGGATTTTTCTTAAGTTCTACCTGTACCAATGGCTTCTAAGTTTACACACTTACTAATCAATACAAAGTACATGATCTGGGCAAGTTACATAACTCTGGCTTTCATATTTACCAAGTTATTGCCCTTTTCAGCACTTAGAAAATGAATAATGGTTAACCTAAAACGGCAAGTTGGAAATATCTTAAGTTCTATCTATACTAATGGCTTTATAATTTCCACACTTATTGATATTGCCAAGTTATATAACTGTGTCATCCATATTTCCCAGTTATTTCCCTTTTTTCACTTTGAAAATAAGGCCTTGTCTGGTTAACTTATTTCAGCAAGTTGGATTTATCTTAAATTTCTCCTAATTGCTTAATTTCTTTAATGATATCTTTCATATTTAGTAGGTGGATACTTTTGATGGTCCTCTAATTTTTTGTGGAGTAAGCGGTCCCTAGGGTCAAGGTCAAGGTCACTGGTTTAAAAAATAAATATAAACATTTTTGCTCATACAGCCTTTTTATTTTAGTTGATGTCTTAGTTTAATACAAACATGCCAAGGGAGGTCCTCCTTCTTTGGGTGTAGTAAGGGGTCATTTGGGTCAAGATCAATGTTACCAATGTCAAGGTCACCAATGTTAAAAATAGATTTTTACATTTTTACAGGTGTATTGACTTTATTCTATAGATAGATGTTATTTATAATTGATAGAAACATAAACTTTGATGGAGTTAGTGGTCAGTTGGGTCAAGGTCACCAGTGCTAAACATAGATTTTTACACTTTTGCTCATACAGCCTTTATTTATTGACAGATATATTTTATATTTGGTAGGAAGATAACTTGCATGGAAGTCATCCTTTTGATTGGGGTAGGGATCAGTGGGTCAAGGTCACTTGTGCTAAAAATAGATTTTTTACACTTTTGCCCATACAGCTTTTATTTATTGACAGATGTTTTTCATATTTGGTTGGAAGATAACTTGCATGGTATTCTTCCTTTGGATGGAGTAAGGGGTCAGTTGGGTCAAGGTCATCAGTGCTAAAAATAGATTTTACACTTTTGCCCATACAGCCTTTATTTATTGACAGATGTATTTCATATTTGGTTGGAAGATAACTTACATGGTATTCTTCTTTTGGATAGAGTTAGGGGTCAGTTTGGTTAAGGCCACCAGTGCTAAAAATAGATTTTTACACTTTTGCCCATACAGCCTTTATTTATTGACAGACTGGTGTATTTCATATTTGGTAGGAAGATAACTAACATGGTATTCTTCTTATGGATAGAGTCAGGGGTCAGTTTGGTTAAGGTCACCAGTGCTCAAAATAGATTTTTACACTTTTGCCCATACAGCCTTTATTTAATGACAGATGTATTTCATATTTGGTAGTAAGATAACTTGCATGAAGTTGAATATTTTTTAACTTCACAAGTCAGAGCAATGACTTGGCAACTTATATTTTTCACAATTACAAAATGCCATGACTTTGTCAAGCTATATAACTTGTGTTTACAATTTTTTGGCAATTTTCTGTCCATAACTGAGTGAATGGCTAAACATTTTTTGAAATATTGCCCCTGACAAGAATTGAGCCGGGGGGCATTTGTTTTTAACAAACCGTTCTTTTTTTTTTTAAATCGTTTTTCGTGGTTCCTGTGACTTTTTTGAACAATTCGGAATTTTTATATTTTGGGGGTTTTTTAAAATTGTTTTTAAATTTGGGTTTCCCAGGGCGTTTCCAGTACTTTTTAAACCAGTTATGTTTTGCATTTTTTAAACTGGAAAAAAGGGTTCACTTTTAATTCGTTTTATATTTAAGAAAAGAAACAATTTTGCTCTTATGAAAAACCCCTTTTTTATGAGTTTGGGTTCGACTGAAATTTCATTCCAATTATGTTTTAAAAAGCCAAAAAAAAACCAGATTTTTTAAATAAAACAAAATCAGCCCCAGTTAAACTTTGATTTTTTAGTACAAAAAATTTTTTTTCCCTTTATGTATAGGGCCCAAATAATGTTTTTGGTAATGTCTCCCCCCCCCCCAAAAAAAAAAAAAAAAAATAAAAATATTGTTCTGTTGAATTATTTGAAAACCTCCCAAATATTAAAAGTACATTTGAAGAATGTGTTTCTTTTGTGAAAGACTTTAATTCTGTGCTGTGGATCTATGTAATATGTGAACCTGTTTTATGATAAGTGTCTATGTATATAATATTTTGCTTTAATAATCTAGTCAAGTAACTGTTTTCATCTTGTTAATGCTTTTTGATAAGACTTTTTAGTTCTTTGTTTTTGATGCCTCTGTGAGGCTTGCTTTTTATTTAATAAAATCTTAAATCTGGTGTTATTCTTCGAGTGCTCGTATATATTCTATATGCTAAGCAAAATATTGTTGTGCCACCGCCAAATGAGTAGCGGGGGTGGATGTATAACGATTTTCTGGTGTCCATTGCCCCTGAAATAGCCAAAAAATGATGAAAACTACCTTGCCAAATACTTATTACAGATAGAATGTTTTAACCTTCACCAAAATGTTTCCCAGGATGTGAACGTGTATTATTGATCATAGCTTACAAATCAGCCATTCATATCTGTAGCACTGTCTTATATAATCCATTAGATATTCATGAACATTTGTCTACTTGTACACATTGATAATTTCTATGCCAAGTTTGAACGTGTCTCGGCCACCTTCAGGTGGTGGGCTTTTCAAATAAACCTTCGCCCGTGGTCTGTCCGTCAGAAATTACAGGGTGGATTTTAACCAATTTTTGGCTAAATTAAATCGTTCCCCTAATTACGTAGTTGGTCATAACCAAAACTGGATCACTAAGGGTCAAAAATGGGTTACGTGCAATTGTGGTCAATTTTTTTCAGTCTATAGAAGATGATTTTGATCGGATCTTGATGAAATTTAGTATGAATGTCTTCTGAAGGTCTTGTACAAAATGTGGGTCAACTAGGGGCAAAAATTGGGTCCAACATTGTATATCGCAAGCTAGAAAAAACTTTGTCCCTGCTACAAGTAAGGCATTATGAGCCGGATTTCAAACAAACATTTCAGAATGTGCCCCTAGAAACTGCTTTGGTCCTAGCCGAAAAATCAAATAGTCACAATTATTTTTCACTCTTAGAGATCTTTTTTGATCAGATACAGGCCCAGCACCGGTTTTAGCGGTATTATATTCTCACAATTAGCAACTTATATTTATCATTATTTTTTGTTTATTATTAACAACAACAAAAAACAAAAAATATTAGTTCAGCAACTTTATGTAAAGAATCCTAGAGGAATACTCTTATTCGTCAAGGGCAGTGTAAAGATAACTCGGCTTGGATTAACAGAAAAGTGTCCCATTGAAACAATCTATGGCTACTTGACTTTCACTCCTATGTTGTGATATATATCAAGATTTAGGGTATATTAAGTGGTTTAATACTTGAATAGTTTTCATCTCGTCGAAATATGGAGAATATGACTGTCTATTTAAGCATTTTGGAGTTTTCTAGTAACGAATATCAACGGGTCACGACGTTTGTCCTAAAGAGCAACTATAACTGAAACAATCTATACATACTACAGTAGTGGTATATTTGGGGAAATGTGTTTTTCAAGGCTAATAACCTCTCATAATACACATTTCGATCTTTATGTCTTTACGAGATTTGGTCTGATTGTACCCTTTTTACTTCAGGTAGGGTATATTATAAATTATATAGTTTTAGTACGGTTTTCAGCGAAATGGCTATTTTAAATGGAAAAAAAAGCGCTGCTACATTTTGGTGCTTCTTGCATGAATTGTACTGAAAATTGGTACATTTGTTTTTAAACCGTATTTGAAAATAGTAACAGGTGAAAATAGTAACACTGAAAAACTACATGTTGAGACTAACACAATATCAAACTTGATTTACAAAGAGAGAAAAAAGCAAGCTAGCAAAATCAATCAAGGGAATAATCTGCCGATGATGAAATAGAAGAAATTCTACATTTTATAAAAAAGAATTAATAAAAACAGTGTAAAAGCCATATGCACAAAGAATAACACAATTGATTAACGAATACGAAATTGATGATTTAACTATTATAGCCAAACCGTGCTATGAAACGGTAATTGAAATATCTCCAGTTAACATCGATTTAATATCAACAAGTAAAATCAGTAAAAGTAATATAAATACAGAAAGTCTTGTCACAGCTAACTTACATATAAGTAACAAAATATACGGACCAATTATCACATTTATATACTGATGGAAGTAAAACCCCAGCTGCTGGTTTAGCAGGTGCAGGAATTATAGAATATGACAAAAATGGAGTGATTCAGGAAACTAAAATAAAAAGTAACAAATACGCTTCTATTTATAACGAAGTGAGACCCTAAGGTGACATTTTCCACACTTTTTTCCCGGAACTGAATTCGTTTTTACGAAATAATAATTCACAATAACGAGATATTAATTCGTTATTACGAAATATTAATTCGTTTTTACGAAATATTTATTCGTAATTACGAAATATTAATTCGTTTTTACGAAATATTATTTCGTTTGAAATTACAAAATCATAAAAGCGTAATTTGATTTGTGCAAACGTAACATGATTGTTTTGTTTTTTTTCGTAAATAATAAACTAAAGTCTTCAAATGCAAGGGTTTAATATTAATGTTTTCAGACAATTTAAGGTCCAAGAATGACCACAATCATTAATACATCTTGTACACTGAAGTGAAACAAAGGACGACTTTATACAGTTTCCAACTTCCAGGCAATGGCATTTAGCACTTGCTGTACAAGGCGAAAGCGTTAAATATATTGGATTTTCCAAAGTCAAGTGTCAAGTTATTAATAGTCATCTAGTTTTTCGGTCAAGGCTTGAAACAGAGAAGTGGCACTTTGAACTGTTTTTGGAACAGGCAGCTCTTGTCTCGGGATTTCACACACATATTCCAGAATCGGGATAAATTCATCTGAACATCCAAACTGAGGTTTCCTTACAGTATATATCTCTTGCAAACAATTAATTGTTTGCATATCACAAGGGAGAGGATATGAATAGTCTTGCGCGTTTCATATGCTTCTGGCTGGTAGTACATCACAGTCGGTATACCACTTGGTACTTCCGTGTGCATTTGCTGTTGAATTCGATGCAAGTTCCATATTCGCGTAAAGCTGTCTAAGTCACGTTGAATTAATGGTAAGAAGCAATATCTTAAACACTCTAGATGCAAACCACGTTCGACCATATCTTTGAAATAGTTCCTCCAAGACACTGCGAAACCATGTCTTAAATTGACGCAGAAAACGTTCGATCCTTTGGTTAGCTGTTGACCTTCCAGTGATAAAACTGTTTATTCCAGACATGTTATCTCCATCGTCATACCTTAATGCTGTCTGTAAATCACGTACAGTGACGTTTTCAGTCCCTGCATCAGAACGTATACATGTAAGACGCGGAACGCGACTTGTACGTTTAAGGAAATTGACAAAGAAGCCAGCGATTTTTTTCGGGGGGTCCCTTATTTGGGGTGGCCCTTTTCCTTCCTAACCAATTTAAAATATTCTAGAAAAAACATCAATGGCTCCGTGAAAAAGCGACGCCAAAAGGGGTTTCAGGGTTTTTGTAGCCATCAAAAGTGTTTTTAGCAAAAATTTGGAAACCTTTTTTGAATTAAAGTTCCCGGCCCACGTTAAAGGGGATGTGCAGATCTTTAAAAATAAAAAACCTAAGGGGTCAAAGCCCCTTTTAAAAACAAGTCTTTTTTTTTTCTTGTGGAACTTTAAAAAATTTGGTTGTTTTGTTTTTTATTTTCCCCTTTGTTTTTTTAAACCACCCGTCAGCAAAATCCTCTGTTTTTATACTGCTCGAAAGTCCCCGTATTTCAATTCGTTTAAAAAAAAAAGAAGCACCGCGTCTTTTTTAAATCCTAAATTTTTGAGTACCCCCTTATTTGACTTAAACCCGACAAAATTTTTGTGCACCAATAATAAGAATCCACATATGTCTAAATGGGAATAACCTTGTCGATGATAAAAAGAAATCAATGCATCTCTCTGTCCATTTTGAAGAACCGCTTCAGTCGATTCGAATAGCGCCAATGCCAAGAAAAGGCATACCTGCATATAAAACAGAAGACATATTATTCAGGGATGCTTATATTATCAATTTGAAAACAGAATGCCTGAAAGTTCATTGAAAATTAGCAATTGGTAGCAGTTTAAGATTAAGCCCACGCCTGTTGTTTCCCATGTCTCATTGTTACATTCAAGTGGTGGTCTAATCTGTCAGTACTATAAAGTAGGAGCCGACTGTCTGTGCACTTACAACCATTCTGGTAATTTATTCAAGTATTAACAATTATGATCAAGTAAACGTTGCTTTCTTTCTCAATAACAATACTTTCTATAAATTGTGTAGAGGATGATAATGCAACATAAAAAGATTGACAAATACAAAAAACATTAGGAATAAAAATATATATTAATTAAGAATTTAGTACCTGAATACGTTGCATAACTTCCGTTTTGCCAGACGGTAAGTATCCTATGGGGGTAAGAAGCATTATAAAAAGCAGTTTTTTTGTCGTCGTAGGTTATGACGCAAAGCTGTAAATAAATGTTCAAGTAGGGGAAATATATATTCCAGATGCTCGACTATCACGTTAAGTCGACTTATTTCTTTTTGACAAAATTATTTATATAGGAATGAGATAAAAAGATTTTATCAACATGCTTTTAAGAACTAGGTAAGTCAGGGCAGGAAGAATATACAAATTATGTGGATAAGCTGACATAGCATTACGTCGGCATGGCAATAATTTTAAAAATAATGTTTGCATTAAAACTTATGTCAGAAAGAATAAGCTTACGTAGACAAACCGGTACACAGTTCATTTTTTTTGTAATCATAACAAGTCGACTTACCTTTAAAATAGGCCTTAATCATATCATGAGGGTTACCATATACTTTTCCATTAATTCAGTATAAAATATGGGAACATTTTATGTGGTCAAGATGCCTAAGATTTTGTACAACAAATCATTTTGATAAAAAGACGTCATTGTTTTTCCCGTTTATATTATGTCGACTATTGCCGGACACACAGTTTAAATACGAAATCATGGCATTCTAGGGGGTCAATTCAAGCTTCCCCATAAAGGGGGTTCAATTTTCAAGCTTTCCGTAAAGCGGGCCAACAATTTGCGATTGCGCAAGACGGCAATTTACGGGCAGTGCAATGAACGGCAATACGACAGTGCGATGACGACAATGCGATAGTGCGATGGCGACAATGCCCTATCGCACTATCGCATTGTCGTCATCGCACTGTCGCATTGTCGCCCTCTGCATTATATAGTGTTTTACATGATTGAATATGGAGAAATCATTTTACTTTTGTCAATAGATTTCTTTATTTCTTTCTTCTTTTTTGTTTTGTTCTGTTTGTTTGTTTGTTTCTATTTCTTTCTTTTTTATAGTGAAAACGTCTAAATAAAATTATAAATTAATAAAAAGTTCAGATGAAAATGATGGTATATTGAAATTTAAAAGATGCAAAAATGTAAAACTATTTGTTTATTACTTATATTAAAAGACAAACAATTTATATTCATAGATCATTTTACAAAAATATGTACAAAAATAAAATTTTGTAATGGATATGATAAAGATGATGAAAATTTTACTAGTCTTTGTAAAATACAAAATGAAAAGATTCGTTACATTTAAATGGTCAGTAGTACATAAGTTTTCTCATAGTTTATTAATACATCTAACTGGTCAGCACTGGTCACTATAAAAAATACTGCTAAAATCACTTCAGTAATACATACCAGTATAAGATTGTAATTGGTCATCGGTGGTTTTATAGTTTTGTAAGATATAGAATTTGTTATATTACTTAAATTGCTAGAAAAATAAGATATTTGCGTCAAAACATAATTTTTCTCTAAATCTGTTTATCATAAATAAATTCTATCTAATATATGTGGTCAGCAATTTCACTGTAAGTTTAAATGCTTCCACACTTACACTTTCACTTGGATATGATACACCAAGTAGGAGACGACAATTGCCGCAATATTTCAACTGCTAGCAATGTTGACATATCCAGATCCGTAACCATTTGAATGTGTCAAATTTAAGCCCGAGTTGTGACGTATAGTTACAAAAGACATGTCAATAATCATAAAAGAGAGACATCTGCATGTAAGATATTCAAGGGGCCACTATATGCACGTGTATTCACGAACGCCAACCTTGTCATTCTGCCATTTAGATGAATAAACCCTTTCATGCACTGGATAGACTTAATCTATAGATTTTATATTTGCGTGCCTGTCAAATGTTTAAATAATAATCTTAACTTACCTGCAGAAAAGTTTTCAAACTGCACAAATTCATCATGGAGAAATATAAAAGAATTTCCAGCAGACGACAATTGTTATGGATACCGTTTACTTCCGGAATACTGTCTGTTGACTTGGCATCATTCCACATTCAACCTTTGTATACCAAGTACGCGATCAAGTTTACGCTTTGAGCATAGGCAGACGTATCACTTTTGGATACTTAAAACCTAAGCAAAAACATTTGCTCACTACAAACGAAAAACCATCAAGCAGATGCCGAATCTTGATAGTGAGCACCCAGTTGGTGAACTTTCCCAGTTCTTAAAACCAAGCCTCAAATTTGATAGTGAACACCCAGTTGGAGAATTTTCCCGGTTCTCAAAACCAAGCCTTGAAGACGGGCACGCGACAGCCTATATGCCAGCAGGAGCAGACGATCAAAATAATTGCAGACGACAAGCAAACAATGGGATATGAAAGAATCATTGACGGGTCGGAAGATGATGCAGGTCCTTTTGGAATAATGTCTGTTTACTGTAACTAAGTTGTTCTTTGTTTTTTGTTTGTTTTTGTTTTTTTTTTTTAATTTCTTAAACATACTATGTAATTTATTCACGGAGCTAGACTATTTTAAAACACAGATATAATATACATGTAGTATTTAAAGCTGCACGCCTCCAGATGAGCCAAAATATTTCAAGAACATGAAAATTGAGAAAAATGTACTAATATTTCAAGAAAGGTAAAAACAATCACGATCAATGTTTAAGTTTACATGTTATTTGCGATTTAAGACTGATTTTGCAGTATTTTATCACCATATTTCTACTGGGTTACTGACGCAGTAAGGGCTTTTTTGCACATTTTGATCTCTTTTTGGTTATTTGCATGGATTGTAAGTGCCAATTGCAATATGTAAATAACTTTTTTGTTCACCTCACAATATTTTACTGTCAAATACATTATCAAAATTTTCATGAAATTTAACATGAATCTGGAGGCGTGCTGCTTTAATACTTATTAAAGTGGATTGGTTTACAATGGATAAGTATTTCAAATATTGAAGAAAAACAACTCCATTTAGATTTTTTCATAAAATATTTCTTGAGTGATTTAGTATGAACATTTACATGATGAATAATATTTATTTCAAAAACAACATGTATCTCACGCTTGCCAACAACATTCATATATAATACTTTAGTAATTTGTTGTTATGTACCATTAGGGAGTGAACCCCATATGGATCTCAAAATTGAGCATCGGTGAAAAAATATGTGAATTTTCGCAACTCTAAACGTACTAAAACTGAGTATTTACGCAGTGTAGCACCGAACAATGCTAAACATTCAAACAAACCCTTATTGAAACATTTATTGAGATTCGGCTCAAAATAAAGGAATTGCTGGTCAACATTCCAGTTGAGCTTCATATGTGCTGAAGATATCCATAGGTGATATAGAAAACCATTTAAAACAACTAGGTTCACTTTCACTTAAACATTAAATAGCCAATCTAAAGGAACAATTTGGGTTTCGTAGCTTTGACTGAAAGTCCATCAGTCCATGTGTTTGATAAATAAATATCACTACATCAATAGGCTATCTTCTTTTTTTTTTACTTGGGATT
Source organism: Ruditapes philippinarum (assembly GCF_026571515.1). NCBI lineage: Eukaryota > Metazoa > Mollusca > Bivalvia > Venerida > Veneridae > Ruditapes > Ruditapes philippinarum. The sequence continues at coordinate 374,146 of NW_026863406.1, read as the reverse complement.
TACGTCACACCGACACAGTATAGGTCATTTGGCGACGTTCCAGCTTTACTGGTGGAGGAAGACCGCAGGTGCCCCTCCGTGCATTTTTTCAGGCACGAACGGGTACCTGAGTAGAACCACCGACAATCCGTAAGCTAGCTGGATAGCTTCCTCACATGAAAGAATTCAAAGTCCCTGTCGGGATTCGAACCAACAGCGGTGAGGGGCAAGTGGTTTGAAGAACTATCTGATGCTAGCAATAGAAAAACTTAAACACCGAGTATATAAAAATTTGGACATAGAGTGAATACTACTCGTATAATAAACAATTTCCTCCGATGATAAGCCAATTCTAACTAAACAGGTGACAGATGAAAGTGACCAAACCTTTGTAAAGCTATCGTATAATAAACAATTTCCTCCGATGATAAGCCAATTCTAACTAAACAGGTGACAGATGAAAGTGACCAAACCTTTGTAAAGCTATCGTATCATATAAATCCATAAATTATTTAAATTCATATAGATAAATATCACTGCAAGATTCCAATAGATTTAATCGCTTTTTGCATTTTATTTTCCGCAACATTATTGCCAGTATCCATTGATACCGTAAATTAAATAATAAATATACTCGATACATGTACTTTAAATAATACTTTCAGCACTATATTTAATTACAACAGTAAAATAATTATATAAGCTTTATATAATCATACATTTTTTGACAATTAGGTATTTTCTTTCGAAATATTTTGTGCTTATGTGATAAATATTACAGATTTTTGCGCTTGGGTATGATAAAAATATTAAAGCAAAATTCTCTCCATTTTTCCAAAATACTTTATAATTTAATCATAATTGTTAAAAAGAGCCAAAATTGTCATGTTTTAGCCAAATTGGGCAAAGCACAAAAATACAATTTTCAATTTATTTCTAAATATATTTCTTAAATACCTTTGCGTATCTTTCTGTATTAGTGCTCCAGCCCATTTATGTAATAAATTTAAATTGTATGTTTTTTAGGCTTTTCTGTTGAAACAGTCACACAATAAGTATTGAATTATTAAAGGACTTGTCCATCTATCAAAATGAACAAAATCATTCATCATAATTTAAGAAAAAGTATGCACTGACTAGTTAGCAGTGTTCTAGGTCTGCATTGTCACATTGGTGGAATCTATTGCCATAAGCAGTCATTGAATTAAAGATTTTGAATTTACTGGACGGAATTCCAGTTTTGAATTTATTATATGTTTAACTAAATGGTATTAAAATTTACACTGGCCCGAATTAAATGACATTGGCCATGGGCCACCGGGTACATATATTTCAAGTATGAGGTTGATCCCTTAAGAAATAAAGTAGTAACAGTAAAAAATAGTATTTTTTAAGGAAAATTCTAAGTTCAAGGGGAGATAAATCTGAAAATATTGGTGCTAGAGTTATGAACCTTGTCACATAAGATGTGGTTGATGATAAGGAACATATACATGTATTTGAAGTTGATACCTTAAGAAATGACAAAGTTATAGTGAAAAATATTTTACTGCACCAAAACTTTAATCTGAAATCTGGACGCGGACGCTGGGGCGAGTAGGTCAGCTCTCCATATACTTCGTATAGTTGAGCTAAAAAAGGGACGTTTAAAATTGCCCCTTCCTTTTTAGGCCCATTATGCCCCAGAAATGCTTTAACTTTAAATTCTTAATGACTTTATTTTCAATGTACTTATATAGTTTTAAAAACAGATACTCATTGGCCAAATACCCGAATCATCTTTTTCTTCTGATGATTTTTGGCAATTAGTACAATTAACCTTTTCCCTCATATAAGCGTGTTTCGACGGCTTTATGCCCCCCCCCCCTTTTTTTTGAGGCCTCAAACAGTGAAAAATGCCCTATTTAGGCCCCAAACACTGGTTTTCGTTTGAGAAATGTTGTTAAAAAAAGTGACCACTTTTTCGGCGCCGTCCCCCATCCAAATGTTACATCAGGGGGTTGCCAGAAGGGGGATGTGTCCCCTTCTGTTTTGGGGGTTTGAAGGGGGGGCGGAGTCCCCCTCATCGCCAAGAAAATTTTGGACATGGGACAGGCTAAAAATGGCCTCAGATCGATCTTAGGGTAACTAGTAACTGACGCTGAAAAGCCTTTTACTCTATCTCAATTTATTGAGAAGTTGCAGCACTTTGAAATCAGTTTTGATGGAAAAAAAACAATGCAAAATAGTGATTTTTGGCAATTTTGAGACGTCCCCCGTTGCCATGGTAACAGAAAATTTACGATTGAGCATGCTGTTACAGTGGCTATGGTGTAGTCAACATTTGTGCCAAGTTTCATCAGTATTGAAGCATTTTTCATAGTTTCATAGCAGTTTGAACTTGTTACATGAGGCTTTTCAATGAAAACGGCCATTTTTCGCAATATGCTCATGGGGTAAAAGGTTAAAGTACTTTAGTATTTTGCAGGGAAGGCAAAATACTACTTTGTTTACATTTTGTTATTTTTGTGACAAATTATTTCACATTTAGTACTTTTATTTAAGGAAACAAGCATCAAACAAGCTCTAATACCGTTATCTAAATGTTATAAAACTAATGTTTGCCCTTTCTAAGGAAGTAAAAATTTATTAGTTTCTCAGGCATAATGTGCCTTTAAGCACCTTACTACATGTAGTTTGTTTTCAAGCTACTGTAACTGCATTTCTTACGTAATTTTCCAAATTTTTCAGCTAGAAATTTGACTTCAGTACAATCTGCAAATTGTCTACAATTTGTATGACAAAATTGTATGACAAATCTTCCAATTCATGTAGTTTTATATGCTTCACATTAAACTAGATTATCACTTAACAAGAGGGCCATGATGGCCCTGAGGTCGCTCACCTGTATATAGGCCCCCTGGAGCGGGGCCAGTTTAAATCCCAGGGCTTTTATTTGAACAAACTTGGAAGACACCCATTAGAAGATGTTTCATGATATTTAGTTTTTACTACACACATATAATGTAAAACAATGACCAGCCCCCCCCCCCCCCCCCCCAGGGCCAATTTTAACCCAAGGCTTTTATGTTTTATTTAAACCAACTTGGTAGACAACCATAAGAAGATGTTTCATGCTAAATATCTAAGCTCTAGCTCATTGGGTTTTTTAAAAGAAGATTTTTATGTTTTTACTATACAAATATAGTTAAAACATTGACACCCCAGGGGTGGGGCCAGTTTTGACCCCAGGGCTTTTATTTGAACAAACTTTGTAGACACTTACTAGAAGATGTTTCATGCTTGATATCTAAACTCTAGCTATTTGGATTTTTTCAAAGAAGATTTTTAAGTTTTTGCTATACACATATAAGGAAAATCAATGACCCCCGGGGCGGGGCCAATTTTGACCCAAGGGCTTTTATTTGAACAAACTTGATAGACACTCACTAGAAGATGTTTCATGCTTAATATCTAAACTCTAGCTATTTGGGTTTTTTCATAGAAGATTTTTGAAGTTTTTGCTATACACATATAAGGAAAATCAATGACCCCCTGGGGCGGGGCCAATTTTGACCCCAGGGCTTTTATTTGAACAAACTTGGTAGACACTCATTAGAAGATGTTTCATGCTAAATATCTTAGCTCTAGCTCTTTGGGTTCTTTAAAAGAAGATTTTTTAAGCTTTTACTATATGTATATTGGGAAAATCAATGACCCCCTGGGGCGGGGCCCATTTTGACCCCAGGGCTTTTATTTGAACAAACTTGGTAGACACTCATTAGAAGATGTTTCATGCTAAATATCTTAGCTCTAGCTCTTTGGGTTCTTTAAAAGAAGATTTTTTAAGCTTTTACTATATGTATATAGGGAAAATCAATGACCCCCTGGGGCGGGGCCCATTTTGACCCCAGGGCTTTTATTTGAACAAACTTGGTAGACACTCACTAGAAGATGCTTCATGCCAAATATCTAAGCTCTAGCTCTCAGGGTTTTTCAAAAGAAGATATTTAAAGTTTTTTCTTTCGGTTGCCATGGCAACCAGAGTTCTGCATGGAATTAAATTCTTTGAACAATTTTTAAAGGTGACCATCAAAGGAACATTCCTGTAAAGTTTGGATGAAATTGGCGTAGTGGTTTATGAGGAGATGTCATTTAAAGTAAGTTTCCGGACGGACGGACGCCGGACGAAAAGCGATCACAAAAGCTCACCCTGTCACTTTGTGACAGGTGAGCTAAAAAGAGTATAATGGCAATGTTGCCTACAGTGAAGAATCTTTAACTCCATATCAGAACTCAAAATATGAAACAAAGAAAATGAACAACAAAAGATTGTGTACTTACATATATAATATTTTAATCATAATTATTCAACTTTATAAAAAACACAACATACAATATCATCTTTAAACAGATCCTCATCAAACTCATTTAAAATTAAACAAACAAAAAATATTTTAAAAAAATGATCTCATTAAAAAAATCTGTCACTAAAACATACATATTGGAAAAATACAATGTATTCATTAGTTCTAAATAATAAAGAAAATAGCAAAATATTTAATAATTTATTGGAAAGAAATGAATGTTTATCATAGAATAGATAAAGAATGTTTATCGGAAAGAAATGAATGTTTGTATGTCTGTTTTTTTTTACACTGTTTTAAATGTATTTTTTACATATCCTTGTGGTCTGTCCACCTAACAGACTTTCCTAAATAACAAACCAGTAAATACCAATTTTACTACAAGTGACTGACTACTACTCCCACATTATTTCTGAATCAATGAAGAGAGCCAAATGACAATAAGATTCAATGTTCTGGATAAATTGTCATAACAAAATTTGAGCCGCGTCATGACAAAACCAACATAATGGGTTTGCGACCAGCATGGATCCAGACCAGCCTGCACATCCGAGCAGTCTGATCAGGATCCATGCTGTTCGCTATCAATTTCTCTACTTGTAATAGAGTTGGTAAGCGAACAGCATGGATCCTGATCAGACTGCGCGGATGCGCAGGCTGTTCTGGATCCATGCTGGTCGCAAACACACAATGTTGGTTTTGTCGTGACGCGGCTCAAATGTAACCTCATACACGAGGATCGGACCAGCGACCCCCAGATTACAAATCCCATGCTCTCCCTATTGAGCTTAGCAAGCTAACTAAAGAATGAAAGTAATATTGCTAAAGCAAACTAAAGAAATGAAAGTTATATTGCTAAACTGTAATTTAAATTAGAGTCAACATTACATTACCTACATGTGTAACTTTGCAGATTTATATCAAATATGTTATACAATATATATCAAACATGTTGCATATTGCACCCTCATATATTACATATCACGGTTTATCACATACATGTGCCGTTTTTGCGACTCCATAAAAATGGTATTGCATGGCCGTGCATATATTTTGACATAACATCATCTGTCTTATATAAACATAGTGTTAAGATGCCCTAAATATTAGCATTACACTATAAGCACGTCAATGAAAAATAGTTCTGTTTTACTTCAAACGGTCTATATTTTTGGCATGTAATAAATAGAAAATTAAATTCTCGTAAGCCCATGACGGAATTTATTGAACTTGTATGATAAAATAACACCATGCTCACCAGAGGCTCGCATAATATAATTTTATTCAACTCGTTCAATAAATTCAGTATAAAACTTACACTCATTCAATATCCTCTATACATGAAAACACATGGATACTGTTCAACAAAATAAAATGTTTTATGTAAGATTGCTTATTATTGACTGTTAACATTGCAATAAAATCTACTTATGAAATATTACTGTATTACAAGTTTGGTAAAAACAACTTATTGGATCAAGAACTGGTGCTCTTTAAAAAATTTATTAACATCTTATTGGCTTTAATAAAAAAAATCTATATGAATTTTCTTTATATAAATTCACAAAAAAAAATAAAGCAGCTATACATTAAAAGCTATAAACAACCATATAAAACAAATAAAATAACTCAGTAAAAGTATAAAACAAAAGTGGATAAAATTTGTCACAGTGTCTGGTAGTTGTAGTACATAATATATTATATAGTAAAATCAACCTTGGGGTTCAACAAAAAAACTGTTCTTTAAAGATAAAAAAAAATTAAAATTTACATTGTTTGAATACACTTTAAGTTAAAAGTATACCTGACCAAATAAAACAAAATTTTTTTTTTTCAATAAGACACACACTGCATAAAGTTCATGAGTATTTAACACAAGGGATACTTGTCATTTTTACATATAGTAAAATCAACTTAATAATTCATAAAAATCTTTTAATTTATGACATGATAAAATATCATTTTACATTAAAATTACAATATTCCTCTTTGCATATATAATTTTAAAAGCTACCAGTATATACAACCAAATAAAACCAATAAAAATAATTTTCAACATAAAAAAAAACTTTTACAGTGAATTCAATAAAATGTATCTATGATTATACACAACAGTCGTTAAGCGGATCAGTCGTCAAGGATACCTCTCGATTCATTAGTGTCACCATTCACTGACCTACTTCTTTGACTGTCTTGTGTATGACAACCACAATACCAACTATAGGTGTATTTTCTACAACAATTCCTTATAGCATGATAGCATTCTGGAACCTCGCGTATAAACATTGGAATGATGCAAAATATCGTTGAAATAGTCTGAAATATAAATATACATGTATGATGAGTCATCAATTTGTTACTATAAATAGAAAATATCATGTGTCACGTTATTAAATGAGCCGCGTCACCACAAAACCAACATAATGGGTTTGCGACCAGCATGGATCCAGACCAGCCTGCGCATCCACACAGTCTGATCAGGATCCATGCTCTTCACTTACAAACGCTATAACAAGTAGAGAAACTGATAGCGAACAGCATGGATCCTGACCAGACCCAAAGTCTGGTCTGGATCCATGCTGGTCCCAAACCCATTATGTTGGTTAAGTTGTGACGCAGCTCAAATGAACTTTTCCAGCATCAATTTTTTGTTTTTAGTTCAGACTATGATTATCAATTTGGTGATCTCCTGTTGAATATTGCAAGGTCAGCCAACAGTATACAGCTTGGTCAGACAGCTCTATACTGGCCACAAAGGCTTATCACTTTCTGCCAAGGTCAAGGTTACGTTGACAATATGTCATTAATATATAGCGGTAAAAAGCTTAAATCTTAATATAAAGGAGCCTTTCACTGAGAATACCTTAAATACTGAGATTGATAACCAAAACCCCGCAAGAGTAATTTGTTAAATATTTTGCTAAATACAACCATTGATCTTAAAGAGACATATATCCAAGAATGCTTAATACCAAGTTTATTTGGTGACAATCTTTACATGTACGTTCAAAAGATTGATTTTTATGTATATATGTTAAAAGTTTTTTTTTCATTTTTCATATTCTTAGCTGTTGTGGTGTCTGAAAGAGCACAGGAACTTATTGTTGATCAATCATAAGGAAGGTGTTTCTAAGGATATCACAAGCCGAGTTCTGTGTGAATTCATCCGAAGTTTTACAAAAATAGGTAATAGAGAATTTGCTATGTTTGCTTATTTATGTATTTGTTAATGCAAAAATTTGAAATGTGACTATCAAATGATGAGATAGGGTAGGTTTGAATTAATTTTGGCCAGTGGTATCAGTGTAGAAGCTGATAAAGTGATGGCAAACACTGAAATATCGTAAAACAAGAGCCATTGCCATGGAGGGCAGCACAACTTTTTTTAAGGGAACACCACCATGACTGTACCAATACCTCAATTTTTCTTTTTTAAAAAAGCTGAGCTAAATACGATTAATGCAATCCTAAAGACACACTTTGTAAACTGCATAATATATTTTTAAGATATCCACAAGCTTACACATATTTAAAGATACTAATATGTAAATAATTAACCTAAATATGATAAAACCAACCAAAATATAATAAAATCAACCTAACTATTACAAAAGTAGCCCAAATATTATAAATCTAACAAAAGAATTTTGAATATACAAACCATAGCAATAAAAAGATAAAATACAGAATGCCAGCCTATACGTTCTTGAAGTAGAGGCACTAAAATCTGAAATAGAATCAATTTTCTCATTTCAACATGTACACTTTATATTAGTTTTAAATTAAAATAAGCCTCGTTTGAAGCTATTCACATTATGAAAACCAGCATCTTTCAGCTTGTTCTGCAATGAACATAAAATAAAAAATTCTCGGAAACATCATTCTTATTGCCTATTTCATATTTATTCATAGAATTACATCAAATCTAGCCCAATTCATTCATAAATGTGTATTAAGTTTTAATTATAACACATGTATAAATGCGGAACATTGTGTGTATGACATAGTGTATTATTGGATGTGTTTGGTTTATATACTCTCATCACTAGAATACAAATATGAAACATTTATTTGCATAAAGCATAATACAATGCCTATAACAAGTACAAATTGTAATAATACAATATTTGGAGATCAAAACATGAATTTTACAGCAAACATTTTTAAAGATTTATGCAGAGCCGAAAAAAGCTATGCTTTGATTCCAAACGTGACCTTGAACTGACCACAAGACTAACCAATGTGTTTTTCAGTGTTTTTGTACTGTATTATACTGGACTGGACCCCTCAAGCCCTAGTCAAAAACTCCTGGCAAAAATCCTGGCCATTGAGCTGCATAAGATCAAGATGTCATGGAGTGAAGCCAAAGCTTGGGCAATAGACAAAACCATATGGCACGCTATGGTGACAACTTTATGCTCCAATCGGAGTGAAAATGATTAGCTAGTAGTATTATACTGTACCTGGCCTAGTGCAGCCCCTACACTACCAGTACCATCTACAATGCCGGTAACTGTTGCTAGGGCTGCCTTATTTCCCTGTATTGGTCCCTGTTTACCTAGTGAAATAAAGTAACCACTCATATACATGTATCATGAAAAATAGAAATTTTACATTTACTTGAAAACAGGCAATTTCAATCATTTATCTGAGCAAACTGAAATCAAATAAAGCTTTTTGTATAAATATCTTTTGTTACACAACTTTCATTCATACAAGAAACTGGCCACATATTGTTACATTTATATAATCTATAGACACAGCTGCTGTCAAATTAAGCCTAAGTGTTTCTTTTTTCCTCATGTAGAGTAATTATGCTGTATCATTAAAATTCATAATTAGGATTTTTGACAGATTATAATGGTGATACATGTATATAAATGGCTGTTTGCAATATAACCCTCATCTAACAGCTAAGGTTATATCAGCCTACAATCTTTTATAGTAGGTAACATGCTTATAACTATAATTATATATTGTTTGTTTAGTTTTATGCCTATTTTAACACCTTTTGGGTCATATTTTGCCTTGCCAAAGGATCAAGCAAGCAATCCCTAGATTGCAAATCTGATTCTCTCCCTACTGAGCTAAGTTGGCCGACCTCCAAACAATTGACAATGGTCATAACTTAAAGGGGATCAATCTTATACTGAAAAACAATATCATTAAAATCAGATCATCATTTTCGCTCTGTCACTCTTTACTAGGAAGGGTAGCAAAGGGTAGTGGAGCAACAGTTACGATATGATTTTAATGAGATTGATTGAAAAACTAACTTTAAGAAGAACAAAACAATTCAATATCTGCATTATAAGCAAAATATGATATTAAACAACACTGGCATGGGGTGGCAAAATCAATTGTCCATATTGCCCAGGTTTTCCAGCAGCTTGTACGGACAAGAGGAAATTTTCAAGAATTTACTTTAGAAATATTATATGAACAAGTAAAGAAATGCTTCAGATACGACTAGACAAGTGAGTGAAATTGAATTTTGCCGACCCTCAACAGTAAAACAAATCATTACCGAGATCTGCTGAAATAGCTGCACTAATGAGGTTAGCAACACCACCAATAAAAAACCCTGTTACTGTCATCAGAACCGCATTCATAGTCATATCATTGGGTGAGTCTAGAAACATACAAGGCAATATGTGAAAATACAATCATAAAAGAATTTATAGTTAAAATACAATTATTAAGTATCTTATATCATTAAGAAAAATTCAAGATAACATATGGGATTTACAGTTATAATTGGATAATTCTACAGTGTCATCATGGGTAAAATGTTTGATATTTGAAATAATTTGAAAATTTTGTACTTTTGTACCGATATAAGTTCAAGCTAATAAAGTAATACACGTCAACACCAGGACAGGTTTACAATATTTTATTAACCTTGACCTTCATCAGGACCATGCATTCAAAAGTATAAGCTGAAAATTTTGATCTCAGAAATAAATTTGAATTTACAATGTATTTTAAAATTTCAGCTAAAATTCTGATTTTCTGGAAAAAACCTGAAAACTTTCACCCAGACATAAATTAAGTGTTTATATAACTGTTGTAATTTAACAAAGAATATAAATAAACTTACTGCTGTACCAGATCAGTGAGGGTATGGCCAGAATCAACATCGGTACAACTACTATAGACCTCTTCTGAACACAATCCTGTATCAAACAATATAAACTGTCATAAATATATCCATCCTTAGCCTGATGACAGCAACAAACTCTACTGACTGATCCTGATTTGCACTGTTCACTATTTAGTAGTTATTTGAAATTTTCTCTAAAAAATGGTGAATGGTTTTGTACAGACTGAATGATGGGCAAGTCCATTTAAGATATTTACATATATAAACTCCTTGTTTCAGAGTACCTTAATGATACAAAAATTTCAACTTAGTCAACATATACGATACACTTTATAGGGTAAAATACAACATACGTATAACTTACTGAGATGATACCAGCTATAGTTCCACCTGAAACATAAATTTAACATATTGTTACTCTATAAGATGTCTCCTCAGGTATATGTAATTGTTATATTAACACTTTCCTACAAGGAGATGATACTTACCTGATTCAACTAATTGCAAACAAGACAGAAAAACGTGTTATTGGAATATAAATGACTTATTTATAGTGATTTTTTATGGTACTTTATCATAGTTTTTGTTTGAGAGAGGAACAAAAATCATTTCATCTTAACTGTATTTTTTTTCCATAACAGTAAAGTTTTATCAGAGATGTTATCTATGTCTCTTGTTTTATAAACTTTATATCAATGATGTGAAAAATAATCATCCATCTAAAACAGAGGTTCCTGACACTCTTAAAAGTAGTGTTGAGTCAGTCATCAGTATAACAAGAGCTGTAGGTAGGACAGCATGCTCGACTTTTCTCAGTGCTAAATAGTAAAACATGAGAATTGATAATTTAGAATTATTTAAGTAATAAAAGAGGCCATAATTTTGTCAAAATCCATGTTAAGAGTTATAGGTTTTGGAAAGTGACCTATTATGCTCTAAAATAAAGTGTGTAAAGATTCAACCCATTCTTCCCTTCAGCAGTTTTGGAAATACATGTACCAACTTGCATGCAAGAACGTAATCAAAGTGTGACACTGATGTTTAGGTGGGTAAGAAAGCTCTCCTTATTCTTTGAATATTTAAACTAAAAATTTCCATTTGTCTTACCTACAATTCCACCAATGTCATACCAAATTGAAATTTTATCTGCCACAGATTCTAACCAGCCAAATGATGCATGTAGATAATAAGGTAGCCAGAAGAAAAATGAATAGTTAACCAGTTTCAAACAGAAGTAAGCAAATGCATACTGAAATAAAAAAAAACACCATCTTAAACAGTATAGTAAAAATCACTACAGCAACATAGAACATACAGTATTTTATATTGTTGTTGTTGGGTTCCAGGTCAAACTCACACTGTAATAATCATTTAGTGAATATCTAGCTTTATTGGGTGGAAAAAACTTTAGATGCCCCTCCAGTGCATTATTTCAGGTACAAGTGGTCACCTGAGCAGAACCATCAACATTTCATAAGCAAGCTTGACAAAATATTTTAAATACTATACATTATTGCATTATTAATTCAGTGCTTAACTTTGAAACTGCCAGTAAAAAATTTGAGAGCTGTCACTGGTAACACACTAACAAGCATTTTTAAAGAATTTTGTATTTGTTAAGGTTTTGCAGAAGTAGCAGGCATATATAATTTATAAATAATTTTGCTGGCCACTTTGTCAGTAACACACAAGTGCTTTTAAAGAATATTAAATTGTCATTTTTTTGACAAAAGTAGAAGGCATTAAATTGATAAGTAGCAATTAATTTGGTATTCTGAGAGCATTGGTTGTGTGTTTTCAATAAGCTTTTATTCAATAAGTATTAAGTAGGTATTATTTATACCAGAAATTATTTATATGTAAAATTATATTAAAAACTAGAACTGCCACTGTCATGGCATGAATACCCCCGCATACCACTTTGTCAGAATCAACAGTGGCCATTTAGAGCTCAAGGACAACCTCCCAGCCAAATCTGAGGTTACTTAAAGCCAGTGCATTGCTAAGTTATGTATTCTACATGCTTCAAATGTGAAAATGTCAAAATCAATACACTGCGGACAGGCATTTTTAAGCAATTGAGGGGAAAAGCTTTTTTTTTTTGTCAAGGTCCCTGTGACCGTGACCTTTGACCCAGTGACCTCAAAATCAATAGGGGTCACCTTATGGTCATCATCAACATCCACGCCAAATATGAAGACTGTGGGTCAAAGGAATCTTAAGTTAATGGGCGGATAAACTTTTTTAGTCAAGGCCCCTGTGACCTTGACCTTTGACAATGTGTCCTAAAAATCAATAGGGGTTAGCTATTAATCATGACTAACCTCCATGCCAAATATGAAGACTGTGGGTCAAAGGAATCTAAAGTTATTGGGCGGACAAGCTTTTTATAGTCAAGGCCCCTGTGACCTTGACCTTTGACCTGGTGACCTCAAAAGCAATAGGGGTCATCTACTAATCATGACTAACCTCCATGCCAAATTTGGAGACTGTGGGTCAAAGGAATCTTAAGTTATTGGGCGGACAAGCTTTTTGAAGTCAATGCCCCTGTGACCTTGATCTTTGACCTGGTGACCTCAAAATCTATAGGGGTCATCTACTAATCATGACTAACCTCCATGCCAAATATAAAGACTGTGGGTCAAAGGAATCTTAAGTAATTAGGCGGACAAGCTTTTTGAAGTCAAAGCCCCTGTGACCTTGACCTTTGACCTGGTGACCTCAAAATCAATAGGGGTCATCTACTAATCATGACTAACCTCCCTGCCAAATATGAAGACTGTGGGTCATAGGAATCTTAAGTAATTGGGCGGACAAGCTTTTTGAAGTCAAGGCCCCTGTGACCTTGACCTTTGACCTGGTGACCTCAAAATCAATAGGGGTCATCTACTAATCATGACTAACCTCCATGCCAAATATGAAGACTGTGGGTCAAAGGAATCTTAAGTTATTGGGCAGACAAGAAAAAACAGACAGATGGACGGACAGCCGGACGGACAAGCTGATTCCAGTATACCCCCCTTACAACTTTGTTGTGCGGGGGTATAATAACAAAATAAGTACATTTTGTACATGTACATACCATGAGCACACCAGGCAACAATAAAGCTTTCCAAAAACTCAGAGCCTCCTCTTTTTCTGGTGCCTTAGGCTTCACAATTCTTACATCATCACCATCCTCTGGTAGTAAAGGATCTATCAAGGAAAAGAACAACATTCATTGAATTAATTAAAATGTATATTTATATATAGTGATGATCACTATATATAAATATACATTTTAATTAATTCAATCAGATCAATACAAACAGAAAACACTATGTTTTAGTTCTACTACCATTTATAGGAAGTCTAATATAAAACTCTACGTCTTTGGACTGACCCTTTTGTTAAACCATACTTCAAGCTATGTGCCATTTGTCACTCATCACTTATTCAGAAACCAAGTGGATTTGCAATCTGTCAATTGCAGAGAAATTGGTAATTACTGGTTAGGTATCCAGGAATGCCAGTTAGATGAAAGGACTGTTTACGTATGATCAAATATGTAATCAAATCGGCTCTAAAAACAGTGTTAAATATGAACTTATGTTCTGTTTTTATCTTGTTGAATGTTAAATTTATCTTACATTTATGATTTCCTTTTGGTAAGGAGTTGGAAAACATAATACATGTCAAACAGATAGGGCAATCACGTGCAATATTATATGATATATGCACAGCATAAAAAAAGAATGCTTACATGTCATATGATGTCAGATGTGACATCAATAACCCAAATGATATCAGGAAAATTACTTCTATGCTCATTATAGTTCAATGTATTTTTATTTATTCCCTTTTTTGCTAGCATGTTAGAATGGAAATAGATATCAATTCTTTTTGCATTACAGTAAAGTAATGCACGGTTTATCGTTCAAATACTTTGTAATTAATTACTCAGGCCTAACAGCCTTCGTAATTATATTCCTGCACATTTGAGCTCCAACCCTGCATTATTCTACAGCAATGCACTCAAAATTGATGTCTATTTCCTAAATGACTGCTTGTCAAGTAGGCCATTCAATCAATCCAACCATAGGTCACATAAAGACGAGCAAAGTTACACCATACCTCTATCATCATCGTCATCATCTTCTATATATGTCCCTTGTTGTCCTTGTTGTCCTTGGTTCACTGTTATCTGGTAATCTCTTTCCTGTATTTCATCTGGACTCTGTAATCCTATAATTAAACATCACCACCTCATCAGATTCTTTAACCCAAAACCTACTGAATTTGTAATGGACTTGCCCTGCTTTTAATGTGGAACAGTCCATTTAAAGTGTAAAGGATTTCTATATAAAAAAAAAATTGAGCTACCTGGTCAGTCTGCACTGGAAAAATTGAGTGAGTGAATGATATGAAATTCTGTACATAGTTTTTGTTCCAGACTTTTTATCAAATGATATAAATAAAAAAGAAAATTACAGTCCTGTCACGTGAATAAAACCTCATTGAAGCCCATTTAATAACTTATTGCTCAGATCATAACACTCCTATATTTTAATAACTTCATTTACAGGATAAAGCAGCGCTGGAGGACTATCATCGATAGCCTATGCACCAGGAGGAGCAAAGGGCCAAAGTTAAAAGTAAAGTATATGTCTGTAAAGGCCCATAATTGGAAATCAAATTTATTCTATTCTATTGTCACTTACCAATTTCTGTAGGTGAATTGATCAAACCAAAGAAATTAATGATTCCACCAGCAAAAAGGACAGTTGATGTGACAAGGAAGGCATACTGAAGATGTAGATATAACTTTTACAATCATGAGAATTATAGCAATGTATGCTGTATAACATTAGGAGAAATATTTAGAATATATTGATACTGGACATTTATAGCTTGGAAGAGCAAGTTAAAATCTTTATTCAAACAAAAAAGGTTAAACAGTAAATAATCAGATCTAAACAAAATTCCTCTTGACAGAGAGTGTTATTCTTCCTATGAAATTGCTAAAAATGATTATTTCCAGCAAACAAAAAAAGGGCAATTGTGACTAAGAAAGCAAACAAAAGAAGTAGAAATAACTTATACAGATATAAGACTGTCAGAATTGCATGCTGTATAACAACAGAATAAATATCATTGTTCATGTGAATTTCAATGTTATCTAAAAGTAAACAATAAGGATTGTCAATACAGAATACAGACAAACAATTGAAGAAATTTAAAGCTAGTTAAGGATCAACACAATCGCTTCCTTTGAGACTGTTATGCAATAGTCAATTGTAATGACGGCCCCTGCACCCAAGGGGAATAGTATGGATTTTGACAGTTGAATTTTTACCTAGTAAAGGCACTGAACTGCAGAGACAGTCTAATGGCTTAATTCCCACTAAAAGCCCTGACACTGGATATTGGAATCATCCCACCATTTTTGCGGAAAACAAAACCAAAAGAAAACAACCCCAACAAACACTTCCCTCTTTTCCCTGTTATACCATGCCCTTCCACAAATTGGGCTGACTGTTTGTTTTACAACTGACTGGTGCATTAATGATTATGAAGCAAAGCAAATCAATTTATCCATTAGTTTGTTTTAATTCTGATTCTTGTACAACAAAATATTTAGGTTACTTACATCATATCCATACTGTAGAACCTGTGATACCATTAAAGCACCGATAATATTGCCAACAGATGCACAAGCACTCCATAATCCAAGTACAAGACCTCGACTGAAATATCAAAACAAGAGTGATCAGTGATCACATGTGTCGCCTCATAAAAGCCAATTGCATGTTGCAGCTATTGTATAGTAGGAGACACAAAAATCATTAACAGGGCAAAACGTGTTTTTTATTGCGTTTAACAGACGACGGAGAAGTTAACCCTTTATGTGGCAACTACTCTTAGTGTAGTAAATTACCTAAAAAGTTTACACATGACCATCTCGTTATCATATCAAGCTTAAAGACAATTTAAACATGGTCTCTGTTAACCTTATCCAAATGAAATGTATGCATCAAAGATTTCTAGAACTGGTTATGACACCCATGAAGCTGTAAACTGGTGTGATTTATAGCATGAATATATGTCCCTAAATTTGGATTTTGTCATTAACTGGAAAACAAATAACATACAGTAACGTTGTGGCACATTATATTATATTGCTCACCTGGATTTTCCAAACCAATTACCCATGATAGCAACAACTGTCGGCCAACCTAAACTCTGTAACAATCCATTACATATCCAGACAGCGACATACAGGTACTTGTTGTAGTAGTGTGACCATTCTAACACAGATCCAAACACTAATACCTTAATAACAACAATATATGTATAACATATATATAATTACAATACTGATAAATATAATATACCATATCTATCAAGATGCATTTGTTGGTCTGCAGAGATAAAATTTATATGAAAGTCACTGGCTTAATGAATTTAGGCATAAATATACTTAACAAATATTGTTTAGTTAACTTTAGAACATATAATTGAAAGATCTAACAATGATTTATGTATTTTGTTGTACTGAAGTTATTAAGTTAAAAAAATATTGATAACATCATTATTTGTTATGTTGTGTAAACATGTATAAAAAACAATATTGACAGTTTTAGTAAATAATTGTTAATTGTCATGATATTGAACAGAAACTGGTCAGTGTTGTATTGTTTTAAAATAAAAACTATGTTTATAGCAACTGATTTATTTAGAAAAAACATCCTATAGCGATTGATATAAAAAACTCATTTAATTTCAATCATTTTCTACAAGTTTTTTATTATTTCCGGCATCTTTTAATACTTAAATATACATGTACATGAATATGGAAATTAATGAATGTGTGTCCAGACACTTAATATTTGTAATTGTTTAACAAGTACAGAGCACTTAGAACTTAAACTGTTCCCACTTAAAGCTGAACAACAAGCAATACAATAATCTGCATAGACAAAGCAATACAGTACATACAATTATACACTTGTTAACCATCATAATGCTTAACATGTATATATTTTGTAAGTTTTTAACTGTCCATAGGATAAGTACACAAATATTGGTTTATCTTATATTCACGTCCTCTGACTGTTTAATGTTTGAATTCCCACTGGGATTTCAGATTCTCTAATGATGAGGAAGCCATTCAGTCACCATACCTTACTTTTGGTAAAGTAGAATGTGTAATGTATTACAGTAGGGTTGAATTTGTAATGTACATGCTAAGGCAGAATATGTGATGTATTACAATAAAGTACAATAAGTAATGTATTACAGTAAAGCAGAATATATATTGCAATATGGTAAGGTAGAATATGTAATGTATTAAAGTAAGGTAGAATATGTAATGTATTACTGTAAGGTAGAATATGTAATGTATTATAGTAAGGTAGAATATGTTATGTATTAAAGTAAGGAAGAATATGTAATGTATTACAGAAAGGTGAAATATGTAATGTATTGAGGTAAGGCAGAATATATAATGTATTACAGAAAGGTGAAATATGTAATGTATTGCTGTAGGGTAGAATATGTAGCGCATTACAGTAAGGTAGAATATGTAATGTATTCCATAATATGTAATGTATTACTGTAAGGTAGAATATGTAATGTATTAAAGTAAGGTAGAATATGTAATATATTACAGTAAGATGGAATATGTAATGTATTGAGGTAAGGCAGAATATGTAATGTATTATGCTAAAGCAGAATATGAAATGTATTACAGTAGAGTAAAATACGTAATGTATTATAGTAAGGTAGAATTTGTACTGTATTACAGTAAGGTAGAATTTGTACTGTTTTACAGTAAGGTAGAATAAGAAATATAATTCAATTGCTTAGTAAGGAATGTAATGTATTATGGTATGGCAGAATATGTAATTTATTAAAGGAATATGTAATGTTTTACAGGAAGATAGAATATGTTATGTATTTCAGAATATGTAATGTATTACTGTAAGGTAGAATATGTAATGTATTACAGTAAGGTAGAATATGTAATGCATTATGGTAAAGTAGAATATGTAATGCATTACAGTAAGATAGAATATGTAATTTATTGTTGTGCGGCAGAATATTTAATGTTTTTATGCTACTTACAGATACAGCTGAACTACACATGCCCAATGATAGAACCTTCCTCAATTCAAATCTGAAACAGAAAGTCTTACTTAACACCAGGAATAATATTTGTACAAGTTGAAATTAATATACAATGGTATCTATGAAGCTTATTCTTGAACTAACAAGTGTAATAATGAACAAAATTACATTAAACAATAATATTATTACAAAATTTTCATACCTATCTCCAATAATACCACTGATGTATAGCCCCTGAAAAAAATAAAATTTAAATTACAAATTATTTTATATAATTACATATACTACTGGTTAATAAGCTTAAACGAAAAAAAATATTATGTATAGTCAGCGAACTATAATCTAAAATTATTTATTGTAAGTCAATATTATGAAATGTTAATAAACTCATCTGCTTGATTTTCATGAATTTTGAGATAGAAGTACCTTTATACAAGTTTACAACTATGAAACAAAAAATATATAGGTAAGACTGATGATATTACCACTGCATAGGAGACCATAAACACAGCATCAAGAATGCCCAAATACGTTTCTGCATCTTTAGCACTTGCAAACATGTGATGATCATTCCACAGCTGTAAAAACAACAAGAACACAATATTTAAAAACTTATTAGAGATTAAACATGAGAGTCATTATAAAATCCCATTCTAGTAGTTCACAATATTTACTGTATTTAAACTATCACATTAAACTATCACATTAAATTATCACATTAAACTATCACATTAAACCATCACATTAAACTATCACATTAAACCATCACATTAAACTATCACATTAAACTATCACATTAAACCATCACATTAAACCATCACATTAAACTATCACATTAAACCATCACATTAAATTATCACATTAAACTATCACATTAAATTATCACATTAAATTATAACATTAAATTATCACATTAAACCATCACATTAAATTATCACATTAAATTATCACATTAAACCATCACATTAAACCATCACTATGTATTAAATTCATTCATCTTTCTTTTAATGGCAATATGTCAATGTTTCTGTTACCATTTTCCATTATACTTGTGATATCAATTTTCTGTCTATCTGTTAAATAAAGGCTTATCATATGTAATAGAACACCTTTTCACTCAAACAAGGTAATTTAAGGTGACATATGATTTGTGTCATGATTGTAATTTCAAAATTCATCAAAAAATGACAGTGCAGACCATCGTTAGACAGCAAGGCTGGGCAGACTGATCTTGGTCTGCACTGGTTGCATGGTTAAATTCAATTGCTGCCAGCAGGCTTAACTCTATTAAGTAATTCCAATATCAACCAAAGACTGACAACCTCAGTACATGACATGGATCTTGCTAATGACACATGGTCTCATAAAACAGTGAAAATTTGTGCAAAGCCAAAAGCAAAGCTTTGATAGAATGACGAGATAAAAAGACATACCATATACCAACTTTCAGGGAAGATAAAAAAATGTTAATGTGTTCAAATGAAATTTTATTTAGTACATCTCACAGAAGATATAACAGTTAAGTTTAAACTTACATTGTCTGGTTTATTCACCAGTGTAGCATTTCCAGGAGTTGCACTCCATTCACTAGAAATTGTTGATTTCACATTGCTAAATGTCTTTCTTGTTGCATGAAAAAATGCATAGCTGAAAATTTAAAGGAATATTATGTTTGAAAATATTAAGGCATAATTTATAACCATTACTTATCTATTATTTCCTTTACTATAAACAGTATTTTTTCACACAAATTTGGGGCTGAAATAGGGCACCATTCACAAAGCCAAAAAGATTTTTGTTTCACTTTTTTTTTATTTACAATTCACAATTGTAAAATTGTAGTTATTGGCAAAACAGTAAATGAGTTTATAACATAAGAAAAAGATATATACTGGTTTGAGAGATAACTCCTACACTAAAATCACACATTTTTTGCAATATCTTAATCCTCCTCTTGTATATCTTAAAAATTGAACCACCTAAACAAAGTTAAGTTCAAAGACTTTATATTACAGTACAAAATATGTA
Organism: Ruditapes philippinarum; assembly: GCF_026571515.1. Lineage (NCBI taxonomy): Eukaryota > Metazoa > Mollusca > Bivalvia > Venerida > Veneridae > Ruditapes > Ruditapes philippinarum. The sequence goes on along the minus strand of NW_026863406.1, from coordinate 353,581 downwards.
TGAAAATGGAAACTGGTACTTCTGTAAGGTCCTGAATGAGGTATAGAAAACATTACCCTGTAACAGTAGATAAAGCTGTCACTTAAATTTTTAAGTAAAAATGACTGAAAAATCAGCATCAATAATTAATTGTTACATCTTAAATGTTTTATCTATTTTTTGTTGATATTTGAATAATTATTCAAAAAAAAATTCTTTCCCAAGTCAGTGGCCCATGGTCAATACAATTCTATCTACCCAGGCCCCTCATCACGATTTTGTGATTAATGTTCGGCCAATTTGGTGGTTCTAGGGGGGTATGGGGGCATGCTTCCACAATTTTTTTTATTCTATGATGCTTTCAGGAGTGTTTCTCCAGGTATTTGGCACAGTTTACAGTCTGCCTCTAGTACATATTATTTTGGCATATGTCACTGATTTTTACAGAGATCAAGTGTCAAATTGCTTATCAGTTTCACATGTTAATGCTTTTGATGTTTTTTGTTATTTTGTATTTTTCCCGCTAAGGACTACACATTTTTTTGCCAAAATATTCTTGAACGGACCATCAACGACGGACCTGCTACCTCATTAATTGTTATTTAGTAAAAAGAATGTTTTGAAGCAGCTTTACCTACAAAAAGTTTAGGTTATTTGAAAAACATTAGAAAGCTTATCACCTAAGTCCTTACAAAAAATCATCACATTCTGTCATGCTCCTTTACTAGTAAAACTACTAGGTGTCCATGTGTTTGTTTGTTAAGAAACAAAGTTATAACAATTATATTTATCAAGTGTCTGGGTTATCTATTTGTCAGAGTTTTCTCTCTGACCATTTTATATGGTGGCTGATTTATGCCATTCAGTCTGATTTTTTTCCATGCAGCACCTGGCAAAAACACATAATTACAACAATATGACAACCTAGTCATACTTTTCTTAATATACGGATCTAAAATATTGACGGCAGAATTTAAAGAGTCGCATGTTAAACTTGTTGGGACGCCAGGAGTAGCTCCCCTTACATACCCGTGAACAATTTGTAAACAACTTTGCTTAACAGTAAGTCATACAGGCTTAATATAAAACATTTTTCGGTAGTTATATATGCAAAAAAAATGGTATCCATTGCAGGCAAATTTGGCTGTCATATGAGGGGGAAATTTCGGCTTTGAGAGGGGAAAAAAACATACAATTTTGAGGGGGGAATGGGGCCGAATTTCGCCGAATATTTTGGTGAAAAAAAACACTGTACCTCATTAATTGTTATTTAGTAAAAAGAATGTTTTGAAGCAGCTTTACCTACAAAAAGTTTAGGTCATTTGAAAAACATTAGAAAGCTTATCACCTAAGTCCTTACAAAAAATCATCACATTCTGTCATGCTCCTTTACTAGTAAAACTACTAGGTGTCCATGTGTTTGTTTGTTAAGAAACAAAGTTATAACAATTATATTTATCAAGTGTCTGGGTTATCTATTTGTCAGAGTTTTCTCTCTGACCATTTTATATGGTGGCTGATTTATGCTATTCAGTCTGATTTTTTTCCACACAGCACCTGGCAAAAACACATAATTACAACAATATGACAACCTAGTCATACTTTTCTCTGTGTGGTGCCAGAGGAAAACATGAAAATACAAAAAAGTGATTACTTTGTAGTAATTTCTTGCTTGCACCTTTTCTTCACAGGGCGCCAGAGGAAATAACAACAAAGTGAACATTTTGAAAATACCAAAAGTGGTGACTTTGTTTGTTGTATTTTCTTGATTTCATATATAACGTCCTACTGAGCGAAAATATGACATGGAACACATCAGCCACCATATACATACTAATCAGACAATGGCAGGATACCAAGTCAGGGGTTCCACTTGCCAATGAATCCTGAGGGTCATTTTGACCAGTATGGACTATGTTTTACCAATTTAATACAAGGCCAAATCTCCATGATTTTATCAAAATTTGACACTCCAGTTAAAATCCTGAGGCTCAAATCAGGCCTTCGGGGAATTTGAACAGACAAAGAGTAATTTCAAGGTTCAAATGGACACCCTGCAAGTTCAATGTTCGAGAACGAGTGTTTGTCGAGTGTTTCTAATAAAAATAATAAGAATTTCTAGGGGTGGTAGATCTACATAAACACTGATAAAGACAATATTTATCACAATAAAATATAAATCTAACAAAACATTATATCAAAATCACCTAATGAATGTTAAAATAAATGTCGAAGCATGATAAAAAGTCCACATTTCCTTCCAATAAAAACAAAAAACAAAATTAAAAAGTAACAAAAAATGTAAATAAAAACATCGGAAGTTGTTGTTGTTTTATTAACCAGAACACTTCGGCTATTATCGCGGTCGCGTCTTTTAGGTTGAACACTACTATATATTGACAGCGCTAAATTATTTCCTTCGACAAAACCCATGTAACCAGTCAGATAATATATAAAATGCATATGTATACATGTAAATCATAAAATATCACAGATCATTTTGAAAAATTGCATTTGTCCCCGATTCCTTAAAAATGGGTTATTTGTAACTTTACAAAAAGACAGGAACGAAAGAAAATGTAACCCTTGCAATTATCGTGCAATAAGACATTATTCATAGTCAAGATAAAAGTGCATTATAAGTAAAGTATATGCAACAACACAGACACTTGGGGTTTGGAGCTCAAAACGCCTTTAAAATCCAAGTAAAATGCATATTTGTCAATCCCAGCACATGTACTGATCACATATATCAAAAAACTTAATATAAGCCGTTTTGAAAAAAAATCATATTTCAACATCTATAATAATAATAGATAAGTCTTATCATATCCATGATATACTGATTCATTACATATGTAAAGTTTCGCCTGAATACAGTGACTAGCTAGTATAAATGTTTGCATGATTGTCAAAATGATAACACGTTTATTTAGAAAGAGAAAAATGAATCTTGTAGTAAAATGCTGCTAATGAGATAAATCCATTAAGCTAAGGGACAAGCTGTTAAACTGAGCCTGTAATTTCATGAAAATAATATCACGATGCACATGCTTTTTACATAAAGTTTTAAAAAAAATATAACAACATATTTGTTTACCTGATTTTTACGAATCAAAATAAAACTAATTAACGCAACATGGCATTAACTGCTGGTAATAACAGCTCCTTCTATGCGACGCCGTTCACCGGCGTCGCCAATAAATTTGCGCGCGAATCCGCTCGGAAATATACCATGTGTTCCTTGGACGTGAGCAAGGCTTCCGTATGGTGGTTAATATACATATGTATATATATCTGAGGGTTGACACAACGTAATGTAGTTTTAACTTTATTTGAAACATGTATCGATACAATTAATACATTCAAAATTAGCATTCAAAATTCATTAAAGCAAAGTGGATGTGAAATTTATTGGAATATTATGAGACTCAGTTCCCCTGCTGTCGCTGATAAAATGATTCTTAATTATTATTTTCAATTCGTGGTCTAAAAGAAATATTTTACAATTACTCAAAACTTAGGCTGTATAGTTATAACGTTGATAAATGCACTGTAGTCATCTTTAATGAGCGGGATAGTGTGGGCTCCAACAATCTCGGTAATAGTGTTGTAACAAACTCCACACAATAATTTGATTGGCTTGGCTAAAGTCTGTGTAGCGAAGCAAAGTGTGGCCACTGTGTAGTAGTTTGGTGTTTTAAGTCAAATATCTTCTTATGAAGGTCTAAATGTGAAAACTGTTCAATTTTTGGCGAATAAAGACGCCGTTGATAGTGCTTGAAAAAAATTGAAAGGACATTCTTGAATATAATCAATAGTGGGACATCTCCACTTATAGAATTATTTACAATTCGACATTTATATCAAATACATTTACATGGCTGTCACTTATGGTCCCAATTATCTTCAACAGATATTATATGTCTTGAGCAGTCTCATCGTTTAAAATTGTAGCGTATTTTAGATAAACGGGTCGGTTTTGGGCTTAGAGCGTTTAATTAACATTTGTTTCATTTAGTAAAGACCCGGACTATTTTTTAAATATTTTTAACGTTATTCTTAAAGTAATTATTATTATTGTGTTGTTGTTGTTGAAATGTTTATCGGTATTTTACAAGATGTTTCTTCGCCGTCTTGGTATACTGTATATAAATCCAATTATTGTCAAGCTGGACGGATCTTTTTCACTGACATGCTTTCCTATTGTCGTTTTTTAACCAGTGTCCATAGTAAGTTTCTTTTTGTTACCAAAATTTACTTCGTTTCAATCAATGTGTAAAATAAAGAAATATATAACTTGTACGTAAAAGACTATAGCATTTTAAAATATTGTTAACAGAAATGGAGTCCTTTATTATGACTGTTGATATGTAAAGTCACGTGACATCTATCAAATGTCTCTAATATAACAATAAGGGCACTTTAAAAGTTTAGAAAATAGACTATAACTTAAGCTAAAGCAGTTTAAGAAGACAAAACATAACACCAATGTGAAATATGAAATCTTTTTATTCAAAGTTCAAAAAGGAAAATTGTTGAAGTTGTTTGCACTTGATAGTGGTTAATTGGTTTACATGTCCGAATATTAACCTCCAAAGTTCAAGGTCGCTAGCTGGGATGCGCACGTCTCCATGTACTGGTTCCAGACAAGACCGGATGGGCAGTTCTGTACGAAGGCGTTACCTTGGAGATCACACTGTATGAACTTTTTGGGGTCAGGATGAGAGAAGAAAAGAGACTTTGTGCTTACTGCTTGAGCAGTGCAGGGGTTCTTGGTCGACAAATAACCTGAAAAATATAAAAAGGTCGAGTCCATCTATAAACTGTAGCATGTAAATTTTGTGATTTTTTTCTGTTCTGTTTCTGCACATGTATTAGAATGAGATCGTTTTGATATGAAGTAAGTAGAAAATATATGGTCCTCTGGTTTCAAAAAACAAAGAAGACAGTCTATCAAGTTTGCGCTTGTTTACATACGAACAAAACAAAAAAACTCCTCGCCTTCTTTCCATTTGATATTTCTATACGTTGATATTTTAAAAAACAAGTCCCAGCAATGGTCAAATTCATTAATATTAATTTAACTAATCATTGTCACATTTTTAATGAGTTTTAATTTTAACAAAAATTAAAACAGTACAAATATTGATTTACCTGTAAGGGTACCTGTTCCAGCACCAAGTGTTCCAGGCTTGAGGACAAAGCCTGGTGCCGTCGGTAAAACGCACGATTGCCTGTTTTGATTCCAAATCATCTGCGAAGGGCACGTTAGCACGCGAGCGTTGCCATTTTGGTCACATTGGATAAACCTGAAAACCAACAAATTTAGAACAATAAATAGCAAAAAATGTTAGTTATTAGTCCGCATCAAATTTCGTTGGTAACACAGCTAGGGTACTTCACGAAGGTGAAATCGTGAATTCACAAGTTCAAATCCTAAATTCGTGAGGTTAAATTCGTGAATTCATGAAGTTAAAATCGTAAATTCACGAAACTGAAATCGTGAATTCGTGAAGTTGAAATGTTGAAATGGTGAATACATGAAGGTGAAATCGTAAATTCAAGAGGTTGAAATCGCGAATTTGTTATGTTGAAATGTTTAAATCTTGAATTCGCGAAGTTGACGATGAAATCGGGAATTCACGAAGTTGAAATGTCCCCACTGATCTTCCGTACAGACTGACGGATCTGACAGTTAGAACTAAATTTACCTTGTGTTGTCTGATTGTAGACCAAAGAAGATTTTTCCAGACTGGATGTTGCCTACAGTACACGGGTTGTTCACACCATAGCCACTAAGGTTGTTAACAAGTGGTTTACTAATCACGGCCTGTAAATAAGTGAGTGAAAATATATTTAAAATGAGATTAACTCTTTTATTAGACATCACAATTTCCGTCCATGGCCGAGTGGTTAAGGTCGTTGAATTCAAACCACTTGCCCCTAACCGCTGTGGGTTCGAATCCCGACAGGGACTTTGGATTCTTTCATGTGAGGAAGTTATCAAGCTAGCTTACTTCTACTCCGGTATCCGTTCGTACTTGAAATAATTTACGCAAGTGCACCTGAGGTCTTCCTCCAACAGTAAAGCTAGAACTTCGCCATATGACCAATACTGTGTCGGTGTGACGTAAAACCCAATCAAACAAACATTACCAGTGAATGTTTCTAAACTCTTATTCAAAGGAGATGTTGAAATGTTGAGTGCTCTTCACGCCGGTGCTGGGGTGGGGGCGGCTTCGAGTAGATTGCTCTATTAAACTGAGCCAGCAACATTTTCAGTTTTGTTATTTTTGGCATTTTGTCATTTTATTTCCAAGTTTATAATATTCGAGAGAAAGAACTACATATGACAACATGCATACTAGTATATAGCGCATCATGGGAATGTACGATTCGGCATAAGGGTGGTTTAATGGTTATTTCTTATCGCACATTGCCATTCGGTTTATACAGAATTTTATTTTAGTTCGATTGTGTAGGAAACTATAAGCTTATAAACACACTTTCGAATCCGTTCCTGGAACCAACCAGTACTGAGCAATGAGTGTAAAGTTTCTTGCTCAAGGAAACAACGACTTGCCCCTGACGGGGTTTGAACCCATGCGGCTAGCGATCATTAGATTAATTACCAGTTCCACGCGTTAACCATTCGGCCATAACGCCACATTTGAGCTTTGTGTATGAATCCAAACTGCGTTAACAAAATCAACAACTACTGGAATCAATTATTCTTTAGATTTCACTCATGTATATTTTAAAAGAGTAAAATGAAACGTTTTAAAGAATATTTTAACAAACACCAAAACATACCGTTGGATTGACGCACGTGGCTGTGGATTGTTCATAGACCTCTCCTGTTGGACACTGAACTACAAACAGTCTGTTGAAGTTGCCACACTGGAGAAACTTGGAGGGGTCAGAGGGATGTACAAAGTTGAGCTTGTTAAGGGGATTGTTCAAACATGGATTATTTTGTACTTGCCATTGGCCTGTAAATATGGTTAAAAACAAATATCATAACTTCTTATTAATAAATCATGCATTCACACTTTTTTAATACGACTCGTACCAAAACGAATGTTCATATTCAACTAAACTTTATTTCAGCAATTAAATATGTCTGAGGTTCCGGACTGCGTGTATCATAATTAAGAAGAAGAAAAAGGTTTAAGAAAATATTAACAAGGTTCTGCCTTAATGATATATTTGAATAACACAAAATTCTGTAAAGTTTTTCTGAAAACTTCGGGTGCTTTATGTTATAGATCAATTATTTAATAAAATCAGAAATTGACTTACAGTTTTGTAGCCTTGATCCTGGAAGGATTACTGACCTGTCTGCTTTTTCTGCTGTTATAATAAAAGTTGACAGCTATACTATTTACACTGTTCTACATGCAACGGTTACATTCGGCTTTTCCGGAAATATTGTAAAAACAAAACTTTTTTTCCAATAATGAATTACCGATGAACATTGCTTTTATTATAATTATTCTTTCATATCATTATTGTAGTACATTGCTTCTTACAAAGGTATAACCATATATATATCCTTAATTCCAGTAATATTACATAATTCACATTGTGGCAGATGGCTGTTTTTCTTTTGAATTTTCTTCTTAAAATCATTCTGGAAACATTTAAATAATAATTATCAACTTCATAAAGTTTGAGGTTAAAACTTTGTGAATTTTCTTTTGTTTCTGTTTGTTTTTCCTTGTCTAATTTATGATTAAAAATATTGGTGTTAGATGTATTTTAAGTCTATGTTTTTAATTTTTACAGAAAAATGAGTAGAATAAAATGTAGCTTTGAAACAAACTGATTATTAGATGTTTAGAATGGAATACAGATACTAGTAATGATGCCCAAATGACAGATTTGCTAAGTCTAGAACGAGAATAATGTTTAAACAAAATTTACTGATTCCAGTTTCACTGCTTTTGATTATATTCCATTTTATTCCATGACTTCAGTCGTTTCTCAAAACGTTAATAACATTAAAACGTTGTTGTGTTGTTTGTTGTGCTATCCTTAGGAAATCATTATTTTTTTTCAAACCAGTCGAACTTGGAATTAAGGTCCATACAGCGAAAAAGAATTAAAAATTACTTCTGAAACATTGCCAAGATTTTGATAATATCTTTGAATGAAAAAAAATGTAATGAAAATAGTATTTTATTAGAAAACTGTATAATGTAAGAGTAAAGTTTTTATAAACAACAGTACCATTATCTTGTTCGTCTGCGGCGACGTTCGCAAACGCATAAACTGCTCCGAGGAAAACGATCTGTAAAATAGCGTTCATTGTGTACAGCGTCTTGATGATGGCGATGACAGCAGAAGAAACAATGCTATATTCCCCCAAACTGGGCTATTTATAATGAACCAAGCAACACAACCGGGTCGCAGCCCTTCCGTTGAAAGGAAAATGCAAATTTGGGCGAATTTTATTTTTACGTCTATTGACAGTCGGATAGGTTAGATAATATATGTTTTTTCCACTAAGTTTGTATAAACTTTGCGGTAATCTAGCAATATTTGCCAAATATTTGCTTAAACAATGTACAGTTTTGGTTAAATCTAAGTAATGATCTAAAACATCGTGCCCTTTGATCCTTATCTAGTGTATAGATGCATACTTAAAATACATTTTCTGACGGTGTGACGAATTATAAAGGAAATATTTTATTATATTACAATTCCCATAAAATCTATACAACATGTCATTTCGCATCTATAACACATTGCCCTATGTTATTCTTTTTTATTATATTTCATCAATATTTATAAATAAACTCAAGTGAAAATTTTATATAAGATAGTATTGTATAACATGTATTTTTTCGATAGATTTGAGATATAAGTATTAGCAGATAATTTCTTATTTGCTTTTTTCTGTACTTTTTTTTATTATACAGCATTTGTTTATTTAGTCAATGTTGTATATTTTCGACACATAGTATCAAAAAATAGTCAGTGCAATATAAAAAGGAAAAAGTACTGTTAGGGTGCATTGGACAGTATTGGTGTAAATTAAATTATTTTCATCGTAATTGTGAAAAAATAGCCAAAAATAATCGGATTTAAAACAAATTATTCGTGAATAATACTGTCTAGGTAAAATAACAAAAAAAAAATATAGAAAACGAGAAAAAATATATTAAAAGTATCCTAAATAAAAAATACCAAGCCGAAAGTGAATTTATTGTTTAAATGAACAACAGAATAAGGGAATCGAAGACTGATAATTAAAAATAAAAAACAACATTCAAATCATAAAGCACATGTAGTCTAATGCAGAGAAATACTTATTAACAGAGCGCAATATTTTCCTCTGCACTTTTTTGCAGTAGGGTATGACACGTAGTACAAATTAATTATTGAAGTTGCGGAACTACGCGGAACAAAGTTGTCCATCGTAAAGAAATGTTTGCCAAAGCTCGTTAAGTACCCGAAAAAACAACACATGATTAATCTTTAAATGTTTTTGCACATCATGCTATTATCTTAAGACAGATAGATGTAAATTGCTTGATGCAGTTTCCTTCTAACGGAAGGGTAGCGACCCGATTGAAGTGCTTGGTGCATTATAAATACCCGTATATCACCGTTTGTACTGCACAAGTGTTTCTGCTATCTTCAGTGTCAAGTCGTGGTAAACAATGAACGCGTTTTTACAGTTCGTCTTTCTCGGAGCAGTGTGCCTGTTCGCTAAGATTAGCGCAGTGGAAGAAGAAGGTTCGTGTTTTAAGATATTTTTTTATTTTTTCATTCATTCATTTATTTATTTATTTTTAAAATTACATTTTATGATTTTTTAAATTTTTAAGTGTCAATTAATCATTTAAAGTAACGATAGATATTTTTAAAAGAATATATTCTATATATATCATATTCTTTTGAGAACGAAAACCACACTTAATATCTATATGATGAAGTTTTATTTCATTGTTCCGTCAAATGAAGATTTATTAAGCAAAGGCCAAAATCTTATATTTAATAGTGAAGTAACGAATTAGAAGAAAAAGTTTAAGTAAACTATGATTAAAATACATGTGTGTTAGTAAACGTTGTATGAGGATAGATAGAAACCGTCTTTGCATATTATTCCACACTAACATTTAATCGGACACGAACGATAACTCTGCGTAGTGACTATAAGATATGTAATTGGAAGGGTGAGCGAAAAATACTTTCAAGGGACTTTCCTTAGAATATGATCTTCTTCATTTATCACGTAAATTTGTTATTTTACATTACAGGTGATAAATCTGATAGATCAGTGATCCTTCCTGGGTCAAGGATTCAAAACTGTAAGACATTTTTATGGTTCTAGTTTAGTTGTTCAAGATATGTCATATCAAAACCTCATCAAACATTTTGTGATAAATCTAAATCAAATACATTTTAAGTCAGGCATAATAGATCTAATATAAAACATGTTAAGTTTTTCTCAAATATCGAGACAATTTCACTTAAATAAAGTCAAATGGCTTTTCTAAACAAAATAGCAACAGTTAATTGTAAACTTGGTGTCCTTCACCGAGGATTTGCAGGCACTGTTGGTCAAACTTTACTAAGATAGCAAAATCTGTACTAAATGCACACGAACTTGAGTTGGTCATGTCACCCGCTTTTTGGGGACGAAAACAATTGAGAAGCCAGCTTTACAAAGGCAATATGGGGACATACGGTAGATAAAACGTGACTCATTATAAGTCCGTGTGCATTTTTCATTTTAAGTTTGTATGTAATGTTCCATGATATGATTTGATATATTGTATGAATGGTCGCCGGTGTTCTCAAATAGTTAAATTATAACACCCGATTCTATTACAGGTCAATGGCAAGTACAAACCAATCCATGTTTGAACAATGCCCTTAACAAGCTCAACTTTGTACATCCATCTGACCCCTCCAAGTTTCTCCAGTGTGGCACCTTTAACAGACTGTTCGTAATCCAGTGTCCAACAGGGGAGGTCTATGACCAGGCTACTAGCACGTGTGTCAATCCAACAGTAAGACCAAAAGTTATATTTATACTTTTAGTCTAGATATTGATGCCGTTGTCCTTAAATATAATCAATGTTTAATGTTTATTGTCATGGCCCATCAATATAACCTGAAATAAGGTAATGTAATAGCTTTGTTCATCCATTCGTACGTGCCACCATTTAGATCAAATCGTAACAAAATTTAGCTTGAATGCATAATGTCACAATGTTGCACATCAAATGCCACAAAAAGTCATCTTGCGTTATCGGGTTATGACCATTTATTACCGTAAATAAGAATTTCTTAAGAAATGCATTGCATGTATATTAAAGGCACATTATGCCTCAGAAATAAGTTTTTATTTTTTTAAAAAGATCAAAGGTAATTGAAATGTGTGTATGTATGAGGACACGATGTTTTTCAAATGCCATAAAAGACCATTATTTATATACAGGCTGTAATCAGTCAACCATTAAACAACCTGAGCGGCTATGGTGTGAGCAACCCATGCACTGTAGGCAACATCCAGTCTGGCAGAATCTTCTTTGGTCTACAAGCAGACAACGCAAAGTAAGTTGTTGTTTTTTGTTGTTTTTTTTGTTGTTGTTTTTTTTTTACATTTTATGTTATATTCATTATAATCACTCCTTTCCGTGACCAGTATATCATAAGAAAGACAATGTAACCCCCAGATATGTAATTTTACTTTTTCTCCAGCGAGTTTTGAAACGTACTTATAACTACCATTTCTTGGAAACAAGTCTTAATCATTTAACTAACATTTGTTTACCCTGATTCTAAATTTATCGCTTTTCAGGTTTATCCAATGTGATCAAAATGGTAACGCTCGCGTGCTCACGTGCCCTTCGCAGATGATTTGGAATCAAAACAGACAGTCGTGTGTTTTCCCGACGACTCCCGGCTTTGTCCTCAAGCCTGGAACACTTGGTGCTGGAACTGGTACCCTTACAGGTAAATCAATATTTGTAATGTTTTTATTTTTGTTAAATTTAAATTAACCCCAGTTTATTATCACTAGAGCAAAAACTCAATGAGGTAAACTTATAAATGTGTCAATCCTTTTTTTCAAGACTCTTGATAAATATAATGGTAATGAAAATCCACACACAGTTTCTTATAATTATGTGTTTTCTTCAATTTTTATGATAATTTAAACTATATAAAAGAAACACGATGACTGCTCTTTATATGGCAAATAGTGATATACATTACTAAGTTTTTTTTTTCTTCGATTGTTCTTTTCTGACATTTGTTTGTTTGCTTTGTTTTTCGTTTGTTAATGTTTTTTATATTGCGAAAATGATGCGAAAATGGTACAATTTGCTGCAACAAAAGTAATCGGGTTGGTTTGTTTTAAAGATCAGGACTATTTTAAAATGATCTTGTTATTGTAGTGACTAGCCATTAACTTAAGATGTGATAAAAAACAATTACAACAATTGTTTCACCGTCTGTTGACAAATAATATATAATATCTTTATTTAAGGAAGATAAAACATGAAGATTCCCCATTACATCGTTAAACATAAATAACATATCTAACTTCTAAGAGTCGCCTTCTAAAGTTTATGTATTTAAGTTTATATATTTAACTAAATATTTCAGGATATTTGTCGACCAAGAACCCCTGCACTGCTCAGGCAATAAGCACAAAGTCTCTTTTCTTCTCTCATCCTGACCCCACAAAGTTCATACAGTGTGATCTCCAAGGTAACGCCTTTGTACAGAACTGCCCATCCGGTCTTGTCTGGAACCAGTACCTGGAGACGTGCGCATCCCAGCTAGCGACCTTGAATTTCGGAGGTTAATTTTCCGACAAAAACACCATGTGACCTTAATAAATAGCCTGTACCGAATCTGAATAAATTTTAGCATTGAATTTTACTTATTTGTTTTGCTTTTATTTCGACTTTCATTATAAGTATTTATCATGCCCTACCGAGCTTCGATTATATTTTTAAGCAAGAGCGATTGATAAATCAAAGTACATGTAGTTGATCAGTGGCCTAGTGGTACTGACCCCTATTGATACGTGTTTTATTCCTTTCCGGGCCACCCTAAAGGTCATAATACTCGTAATCATGATATACTGGTCACTCCTTTGCTTTACGCTCGGCATTAATAATTCTACGACTGATGGGTATAGTGCAAGTAACATTAGGTTGTATTATGTTTTTAAATGTCTATAGCGTTTTATTTCAGTGGACCAAGATTTAGACCTTAAAGTAATTTAATATTGCTTTTTTCCTAAATAAACTTATTCGTTTAGTCAGTCTTTCAAGTAACATCTATTTTGATTTTGACCCACAAAAAACGCGCATGGGTGATAGATTTTTACCACGTCGCTATATAAATAAGCGTAATCTTAAAATGTCTATAAAATTAACTCCAGCCAAATTACAAGCACCATTAGTAATCTCTTAATTTGACAAGATTGCTATTACAAACAGAAATGGTTAAACCGCCGGTACATTTATCCATACTATATTTAACAGCGCGGAAATTGAACAATAATGAAAACGCCATGGTCCATCAACTGGTGTATTTATATTTAATGACCTACTTGTCTTTTGCTTTCTCTATTTGTATTTGTTTGATTTGATTGGGTTTTTGTGTCAAACCGACACAGTGTATAGGTCATATGGCGGTGTTCCAGCTATACTGGCATTATTACTAGCACGAACGGGCACCTGAGTATAACAACTATACGTATTTGTATAAAAAAAACAAGACAGTGTATTAACTTTGTTCAGACGTCAGTTTATTCAGAAATATTGCAGTAAAACAGTGATAAAATCATAACAGCAATAACAGATAATACAGCATGGGCATTATTTAATGGGCATTGTTTATAACAATATATAGCATGGACATTTGAGCCGAGCCATGACAAAACCAGCGTAATGCGTTTGCGACCAGCATGGATCCAGACCAGCCTGTGCATCCGCGCAGTCTGATCAGGATCCATGCTGTTCGCTTACAGACCCTATAACAAGTAACCAAACTGATAGCAAACGGCATGGATCCTGATCAGACTGAGCAGATGCGCAGGCTAGTCTGGATCCATGCTGGTCGCAAACCCATTATGTTGGTTTTGTCGTGATGCGGCTCATTTATTTGTACAGTAAAACAACTCATTTTAAAAGATGAGATTATAGTTAACAAAGTATACATCCAGGAGAAATACTCTCACACCAGAAAACGCTGTAGAAATATATTTACAAACACTGGATTAAAGGCACATAAAGCCTCAGAAATGAATACATTTTTTTTCTTCAGAAGAAAGAACAAAGATGTGCTTAATTATGTTGTAACTATGAATTTAGAGCACATATTAAATGCTAGTCACCTGGAGAAACTAACACTGAATATGAAACTATGTTCCATATAGATAAACAATGTGGTTATTTTGACTTTCCATAAAAATATTTAAATCACTATAAAATTAAAATGACAAATTTCTTCAAGTTCAAAATAAGCAAATGATGGTACAGCTATATGACATCTGAGTAACATATTTCAAACTGTATACCCAAAAAAAAAGAAGAAGAAAAAAAAAAACAACTTTTGAAAAGTAAACATATAGCATTTTTGAGGCTGAATGAGCCTTAAATACACAGATTACATTGTATTTGGTTGTCTGAAATCTTAACTTATTCACGCATGAAATAATAAGACATTGTTCAGTTGTCATTTGTTAACAAGTATAAAATGCAAAGAATAAAAAACATCTTATTTCATAGGTTTAAAGTAACCTTTCTTGTTATACATATCAGGTCTAAATATTAGACCAATGATAATGAAAGCTGAAAAGGAGTTACTTTGCAAACTTCAGTTTCATAACATTATAGTTGCAGATACATTTTAGACTCTTGGGGTCCTAATCTGGTGATAAGTTAAAGCTGCACGCCTCCAGATAAGCAAAAATATTTCGATAAAATCAAACCTGAGAAAAGTGTACTAAGATTTCAGGAAATGTATAAAGATTCAAAATTCTAGTAAAAATTTACATGTTATGTGTGATTACTGAACTAAATTGTTCAGTATTTATATTTAACTATATTTCTACTGCGTTACTAACGCAGTAAGGGCTATTTTTGCATATTTTGACCTCTTTATAGTAATTTATATAGGTTGTAAGTGTCATTGATAATGTGTAAATTACATTCTTTTGGTAACTTTACCATATTATACTGTTAAATACATTTTCAAATTTTCATGAAAATTAGCATGAAAATTACATTATTTTGGTAACTTTACCATATTATACTGTTAAATACATTTTCAAATTTTCATGAAAATTAGCATGAACCTGGAGGCGTGCTGCTTTAATAATGTAAGGCAATTCATTCACTGAGTCTAAATAAATATAATTAACTCTACCAGTAGCCGTAGTCAAGCCAATTTCAAAATTATGTTATGTTAATAATGCATTTACATAATATTATAGAGGTGACCAGTTATATATGTAAGTTTAATATAAATGTGTCGAATGTGATATGACGTCAGGTAATAAACTATTCTCTACTATTACAAGTTTGTTAACTTAGTAAATGTTTTTGAGATCATTAGATATATAACTATATATATTTATATATACGAGAGACATGTAAACAATGCAACTAGTAAAATGAGCCGCGTCACGACAAAACCAACATAGTGGGTTTGCGACCAGCATGGATCCAGACCAGCCTGCGCATCCGCGCAGTCTGATCAGGATCCATGCTGTTCGCTTACAAACTCTATAACAAGTAGAGAAACCGATAGCTAACAACATGGATCCTGATCAGACTTCGCGGATGCGCAGGCTGGTCTGGATCCATGCTGGTCGCAAACGCATTATGTTGGTTTTGTCATGACACGGCTCATATATACGAGAGACATGTAAACAATGCAACTAGTAAAATGTACTAATGAAATTCATTCTCAATGTCATAATAATCACATAGTTCACATAACTACCAGAAATTCTTGCTAAACAATAGTTACATGTAGTATAATAGTTTCTTTTTGATTTATCAAATGTAAACAATAATAGTTGGTGTTCAGAAATGAGGTTAAACTATATTGTATTACTCACAAAAATAAAAAAAATCTTTCTAGGCCTAAAACGGTTTGCAGTGACCCTGTGTGTTGTATTAAAAAACAGTCAAAGATAAATAAAAACAAATATATTTAAGGTATTAGGATAAGAGAAATATGCAAAGATAAGCTGATTAAAGAATGGAGAACCGGTTTGTTTTGAACAAAACAAAAGCTACATTTGTATTTTTTTGTTATGAACAATTCCACCATTTTATTTTCAAAATTATTGTGTGCGTTTTCATTAAGTTAAAATCAAAATATAAAATATAACAAAAATGTAAGTTCCACAAATGTAAGTTAAAAACATAAGATATATAGCTTTGTTTTAAGGTTGCACATTAAAACAGGTATATAAAAAGTTGTTTCTGCAAAAACAGACAACATAAAAATGGATTTTAATTCCAACTGACTGATTTTTCTTGTGTAAGTTGATTTTGTTTTCATCCCATTTCGTAAAAACAATGAAACACTTTTGATCAATTTTAAAGTGCGATCAGTTTAAGCAACTTATTCCAATCAAAAATGACTGTTTTTTTGTTTGGTTTGGTTTTATGGTGCACCAAAACAATTTAGGTCATATGCTGCCTAAACAGGAAGATAAATTTTGGCTAACCTTAGGTGTTACAAACTTAACCAGAATAACTTTCATCATATTTTTCTACATAATACATTGTTGTACAATGTCACTAACTGACACTGCAAGATTTATCTATTCAATATAATTCTTCGGAGCTATAAATAGCATGTAGTCTGAGAGAGGTATGGGATGGGGTGGGTTGTGTTTGGACTAGATACATAAACAGTCTTGACCACCAAGGGTCGCTTCTTTAGAACAATAATTTGAAACAGCAGTGATGTCATCAGATCATAATTCCTGTATACACATTTGACACAAATGATAGAGAATATATATAATATACAAACACAAATGTATTAACAGTAGTGAAATTATCCTTAAAAATATCAAAAGGTAAAAAGCTATAACTTTCAAAACTATTCAAAACATTTTCAAAAATTATATAAAACCATGCAATACTGTTTTTTTTATATAAATATGCTTATATTTGAAGAGAGCTTCATCCAATTTTTTTTTCCACATTTTTTTTAACCCACATAAATCATGTTGGAAACAAGAATAAGACATTCGGATTGCAAACATTTTCTTATTTCTAAATCTTGTAGGTTTTGCAATGATTTCATGTTTGCAGTGACCCCTTTCTAAAAATTTACAAAAAAATCTCATGTCAAATTTAGGTAGTGTTTATAATTTTTAACAAGAAAGAATACCATATAACTGATTACTGACAGTTAAAAACAGTTTTTTACCCTTTAAGTGTGAAATATAACAACAAGACATATATCTGCTAAGTTGTAAATTAGAAACAAAAGTACTAATAATAGATGAGCAGCAAGTGTCAGTAAAGCTAATTCATTAAATCAGTTTTGATCAAAATAGGAATATTTCTTTAAAGGCACATTCAGCCTCAGAATAAGTTAAAACTTTTCCCTTTAAGCATAGGCAATTTGTATTTAAATGAATTAAGAGCATGTTAGATGCTTATAAAATGAAGAATGAAGCATTGAGTGGAATAATTTGTTATAAATGAAGCAAAATTTAAACAAAGATGCATTTTTTTTTCAATTCACTATAACCTTACTAATGGTCAGATTGTCTAAAGAGTAAAAAAATGGTTTAGTTATTAGCGCCAATGATGAGTACCATTTTAGAAACAAAATGCCCCCCAAAAAAAGCCTTTTACAAATAAAAATAATTAAAATTTTGGGGCTTATTGGACCTTTAAAAAAATTCTAAATCATGATTTGTACAGTCCATTTTATAGATTCATCCAAAACACATCCATACAACTCTGCTAAATATATCTTGATGTGTAAACACTGTGGCAGATTTACTCCAATGACATACACACTGTCAATATTTCATTAACAATAACATAAACACTATGTGTGTATACAATATGTACACAGGAGAACACATGATTATCCATGTATTTGAAAACTATATACGTTGGCCTATGGCCACTTCTTAACACAACATGCTTAACAAAGTAAGTATACTGGTCACTTCTCTATCAACAATGTAATATGTGTAACTATGTTACATAAAATTCATGCCGTGCAAAACTATTGTATTTGCACAGTTCATCACTTTAGTGCAATAATTTATTTACATTTTGTAAAAGGATATGATTTCTGTATAATGTATGTTATGTTATAAAATATACATGGCATCATGAATTCGCGACCCAACAGATTCGCAAATGATAGCGAAATTAAAACATCGCGAATAATACTGGATTTACAGTAAATTTTGAAGGACTTCTTCTGTAACTGCACTAAGGTGACAAGAGTTGTTTGAAGCAAATTCAATAATTTTGCACATAAAAGAAACTTCATAAATGACAGTAAATCCTCAACAATTTATAACAAGGATCAACTGGTTAAGTTTGCGTCTGTTGTAATTCCCGCTTGAGTAACGATCATCTGCGGACTCAGAAACACCGACTGTCCTGTGGTCAGATCACTTTGCGAATTAAGAACGTTCGCTATTTCCGACGATGCGGAAAAACTTAACGACGATGCAAGACCTTGATTTGCCATCTGAGAGTTGTACTCTGCCGTCTCCATACGTAAAATATATGGTATAATACTGTCTATCTGGACATTGCCAATCAAACCAGCAAAGAATAGTTCCTCCATTATATTTGCTTGAAGAGCTTGAAGGGGAGGTAACCGCAATAAAAGTTTGGCCAGTCTATCCGGGCTGTCTGGATGCGACTCTTGTAGATATTGTTGTAATTCTTTCTGTATTCTTTCTTGAAATTTCTCAATCTGAGCTACATTTGGTAAAGATGGATTGTCTGCAACAAGTAAAACATAGTATCGTAGAAACAGAATACCTTTCATAGCTAATACTTGAATATTCCCCAGATTGCACTATCAATTTATATCTAATTTAAGGCAAAAATCATTGAATGAATGTTCAAGAAAAATGATATCATAACCAATGTAAATCAAAATAAAACCCTAAAATTTAAGAGAAACTACAAATTCTTTACATAAACAGTTTGCTAACAAAATGCTGAGACCTCCATTTTGGGGTATAATTAAGAAAATATCAGAAAAACTGACTTTTTTCTACAAACTATTCATTTTTATTCCTAACCTAATTAATCAACAATATATAAAAGGTAAAAACAGCTCAAATTGTATAATATACAATTTCCTGCTTGTATGTCTGCACATCTGTCCAGTCTGACCCAGCAGTCTTCTGTTAAAAGCTGAATTTATATATTTCACACTGAAATCCCCTAAACATCAAATGGACTGTTCCAAATTCAAAGAAGGGCAAGTCCATTACACAAATTCAGCAGGTCAAAGGTCAACTATATTGTAAATGCTACCTGGTGAGAAGAGAAGAAGTGCTTTAAGGTAAGCATACTCCTGGTTGTCTACTTGTAAAGCCTGCATCTTCTGCATATAATTCTGTAGTTTTAGTATGTGTTCTATCACTAACTTTACACGATCCCCTACATTCTTATCTGAAATATATAGATTATATTCTCTGCTTATACACATGCTAAGTTCTTAGGTGAAAAACAGAATTTTGCTGAGCTAAGACATTTTCTGTATGCATTACACAAATTCTCAACATTCTATGCATTATACACATAATTTTGCTTACATGATCCTTTATGTTCTTGTGTGTTATACACAAATATGTCTCTTTATTATGATTATTTTATTTACACAATTCCTAAGTTCTTTTCTGAAATATAAAATCTTGTCCAACTAAAAACTCCTGATAAAAACTTGTTGAACTAGACAATATAAGGTCTATTTGGGGTATATATATCTAGTATCAAACACATTACGTTTACCTGTTTCAATAGAGGATTGTAGATGATTTAAAATTGCCATCAACATTGTGGAGAGAGACATGGTTTCTGCATGCTGAGCTAAACCCAGTGTAAACAAGCCACTCCAACAGTTCCGCACTAATAATGTCTGAACGTCTTGACTGAAACAAAAATGTAACTATGAATTTCAACGCTGCTGTTTTTACATGATGCATTTAATAATTGTTTTCAGTTTTTGAGGATCATTTTATCAACATTGATTATTATTAAAATGAACACTGCCAGCAAAATCAATGCTTGAATGGTATCGAGTCAGGCTTAAATAAGACGGGAGAGTCATTATGGTCTAAACTTGCTCTTCAGAATAAAGGCACTTCGGTACGCACAAAATGTCTTTTATATCATACAAGCATTGATAATGAAACAATATATGTCCTGTTAGCATGTTGGTAATGCAACCAACAAAATCTGAAGACTCTAACTGTCAAAGTCATTGTTGCCTTGACCTCATGCTCCTAAATATTATTGAGTCCAATAATAAATTAATGTCAGAGTCACATTGACTTTGAAACCAATTAGCTTTAGCCAACTTCTGCATTAAATCTGAGGAATTATGGCCAAAGCATTTTTTAGATGTTAATTGGGAGAACTTTATGTAGTCATGGTCAGTTACCCTACTGAATCAAAATCAACAGCAGCAATCTTGTAGTAATGTTCAACTTCCCCACTTAAAGCAGTGTTCTTTTCATATTGATTAAACTGGGTCCAGTTGAATGAAAATATTTCAGTTTAACTGTATCAAACGTCTAGGAGATATTTACTTAAATTGTTGAAATGGACCCATCATTTCCAGTTAACTGTCTTAATATTAATATTTCTTATCTGTTTAGCAGTAATTTCGATATATCAATATATTGGAAGTGTCATACCTTAAATGTTACAGTACAATACAATAATAGTATTCTGACAAATACAAATGTTAATACAATGATGACATTTAACTGTCTTGAATGTACTATCTTGAGGTGCGGATGTACTTACCTGAGAATGTTGAAGGCAGATATTGAGCGAGTCCAATGCATGGATAGAAACAGCAATCTTGAGGCACTTTCACAGATAAAATGAACATTTAGATATGCAGGCATTGGAGATGGTGTAGTCAAACTGAACACAAAGTTTTGTCTTGTTAATAATGGTCCTGAAATAAATATTCAAAATCATTAACTTACATCTCATCCCTAGCACATACCTGATATGAAATTCGTTTCTTTTTTTTTCTTTTTTTTTTAATTTTTTTTTCTAATTTGTAACTTTATTTTCTAATTTTCTTATACAAGCATACTAACAAATTTTGAGTTCATAAAGACATACATTACAGCATTTCATGGATTCGTATAAACAAACTGAAATTCTGATATTTATATATAACAATAGTTTTTTTAGTTCATATAACAAAATACATAGGTTTTCAAGTAAACAAACATTAATTGTACATGAAGACAATAAAACTGGTTTTATTTCATTACCATTTTTTTTAAAATTACAGGAGTTGAGTTCATATAAACAGATTGTTTTTATATACACAGACATGAAAAATATTGGTAATGTATACATATCTAAACTGTATTGACAGATTTTGTCAAATTACCTTGTCAAATACAATTTTAAAGCAAAGCTTGACAATTTTAAAAAGTCAAAATTACAGTAAAGCAAGTGAAAGTCTTATAAGCTATATAACATAAATATAAAGTAATTTCTATTCAAGATGTTCAGAAATGACACACTCAGGCACATGGCTCATTTATGAAGGTGCATAAACAGAATCTTTCAATAACACTTTTCTGGTCATTTAAGGGCCATAATTAAAGTGTTTTGATCAATTTTACTACCTCTTGACCTAAGCATAAATTGAAATGTTGCCAAATTTCATTCAGGACCTCCAAATGTTACACAAGAAATTATAAGAGCATGGCTATTTCATCAATAAATGGTTTGAAAAAATTCAAAGGCCATAACTGTAAAGTCCAATTATCAAATACGCTTATTCTCAAACTTGGCGGATATATTCTTACCATGTATGTTGTAATAATAGGCTTGGCTCCACATTATAGGAAACTATTTAGTCATATAGATTGGCTTTTACTATATCAGCATATAACTTCCCACAGTCTCCGATAATCACCATGATGTATAATTTTATTATCCTATCATCATTTATTTTATATCATTTTATATATACAACAATTCATGGACAGACAGACCTAAAATAGTATTTTCATTAAATAATTTTAATTTTGTTATATAAGAAGAGATGATATTATAGAAATCTGTAAAATTGAATCAATACCATCAACGTCCATGATAATGGAGCTGTCGTCTACAGACGTGTCAAAATCAGACAGCTTTGATTGGTCTTCTGATAAACTCTCATCCTGTAATACATACATGTATATATTGTGACGCCTACATAATATAATTATCTAAAATTCAAAATCTATCTTCATACATGAATACATAGCAACGCCTACATAATATACATACAATTTCAAAACCTTTCTTCACACTTACAACAAATTTATATCATTGTCTTTTAGAAGAGTATAATAAATCATTAACCCATTACCTGTTCAACTTCTTAAAGGCCCATTACGTCTTAGAAATGGCATTATTCAATAGTTATTTCCAAAAAAAAAAAATGTTTATTTTTGGTAGTTACAGTTTCAAAAAACATACTCATTTGCTATATACAAGAACTTTCTTTTGCATCTTTAGCTTTTTTGGCAATAAGTAAAATTATAGTGAATAAGTATTTTCTATGAAAGTCAAATACTTATTTGTTTATATTTTTGCTACCTTTACAAAACATAACTGCATATTTAGGCTACTTTTTTCACTTTTCAAACATCTAATATGCTCTTAACCCATTATTTAAACATTATTAAACACATGTTTGACATTTCTGAAGAATGAAAAAAATAATGATTTCTGAGGCATATTGTGCCTTTAAACAGACTTGTTCAGCTTTCATTTTTCTGAACAGTCCATTGTAAATTTTAGGTATATCAATGTTAAAAGTCAGCCAGCAGAATAGAGTCTGTTTAGACTGCATTCTGGCAAAGTTAATCACTTTCTTTTCCAGCCAATCAAGGGCAAAATGGTCTTTATTATAAACTTTTCCTAGATGCACTTAAATGATGTCTTATCTGTCAAGAATCTAAAATGATGGTAATTAACACTTAAAAACCTTGATAAAATCAGCTAATAAACATCAATGAAATGTATGTACCCTAACCACTAGCCCTACCTTTGAAAAATATTCTGAGATGAAAATAGATTTAAGGGTAAACAATGTATCAAATGTCAATAACCTCGGTAAAGTAATACATGTATCAATTGTTTTTAGCGACAATTCTACTCAGAGCGTTGCTCTTTGAACTTAATAAAGTAACAATTGAATCCTAAGGCATCACATATTGTCACCTTAGTGCAGTAACTGGTTAATTCCTATTAAATTATATAAGGAGTAAACCCATTATTGCACTAAAAAGACAATATTTTCTCTGAACAGATTTTGCAGATGAAATTTGTCAAACTTCTCATGTTCACCCTTTAATCAATGTGATTTGTTTGTATTGTCAGTTTTTATGCTGTTTTCAACACATTATTTGGTCATATCTCAGTGGCTGGTCAACTTAACCAGCTTTACTGGATAACTAACCAGTTATTATCAATATCTCTGTAAGTGGCCAACTACTTATCCTACATGATTTCTAAATCATCGGTTAGAAAAAGACAAAGACCATAAGACTCAATGTCAAAAATAAATTGTCACACAGAAAATCCCACTCGCTCGAGGATTGAACCAGGGACCCCTGGATTAAAAACTGGTGCCAGAAAAACCCAGGTATATTAATATATTATTATCATACCTGACTATTACTCCTACTCTGTATAGCCTTTGCTAGTGTGTCAAATGCTTTAGCAACAGACTGGTTCACATCACTCTGGTTGCCATTAGAAACCGGCTGATCGCTGTCAGGTTTACCCATTAAAGCCAATGTTGTTACCACATTAGCCAACGTACTCAGATCTATAAATATATAAATGTATTCAATTATATAACAATATTAATTATGTAAGTTAAACAGAAAGTTCTATAAAAGCAAATATTTTAGCTAACTTTGTGGTTATCTAAATTTCAAAGGTCATTGTGTTCTTCAAAAGTTTGCATTCCTTACTGGTTTTAACTTTTATTTTGAGGCAGGCATTATTAAAAGAATCATTTTCAAAGCATTTGCATGTGCTTTCAAAACACATGCTAACAGGGTGGTTGTTCATCATCACAAAGCCTCATAGTTATCTACCTTTTTGCCCTTCTTCAAAATAAAATCAAAGGGTGTAAAGCAATTTTTAATTGGTTCTTCTGACTGCATTATATAAAAAAAAACTTCAATCTAGAGGTCAATATGACAATCACCTGTAACACAAAGACATAAATTTAAACCTTAGTGAGCATTGCTTTGATCAACAGAATTTAGTTATCTTAACAATAACAGGTTTTGACTCTAGGTTTCTCTATTTATTAACTAGTATTCAATCACCTTATAAAATATTTGACCTAGCTTTATCTATCGGCATGTTTTGACGGCTTTTCACCCCCAAAGAAAAAAATGCCATGTTTAGGCCCCAAACACTGTTTTTCGTTTGAGAAATGTTGATCACTTTTTTGGCTGTGCCCCTATCAAAAAGGTACATCAAGAGGGTGCCAGAGGGGGGGGGGGACCCCTTCTGTTTGGGGTTTGAAGGGGACAGTAGCCCCCCCTCATTGCCAGGAAAATTATGGACTTTTAAGGGGCTGACAATGGTCTCAGGTTGATTTTAAAGTAACGTTTAACCAACGCTGAAAAGCCTTAGACTCTATCTCAATCCATTATGAAGTTGCAGCACTTTGAAATCAGTTTTGATTGACAAAAACAACACAAAAAAGTGATTATTTGGGCCATTTTGAGACATCCCCCTGTTGCCATGGTAACAGGAAATTAAAGATTGAGCATGCTGTTATAAAGGCTATAATCCAGTCAACGTTTGTGCCAAGTTTGATCAGTATTGAAGCATTTTTTTATAGTTTTATAGCAGTTTGAACTTGTAACAGGAGGCTTTTTCAATGAAAACAGCCATTTTTCGCAGTATGCTCATTGGCAGTAAAAGGTTAACTAATATTCAATCATATTATCATATATTTACATGTATCTAGATAAGAAGATTGTTACCTGTGTTAGTGGATGTAGGTGTTCCTAGAACTACTGGTCCTTGGTCAGTTTGTACAAGTCTCTCCTGTAAGTTTGCCAGCAAGTTGGCAGCTTGACCTTGTACTTCATCTTCATCACTCTATGATACATCACAATAAATATTACTACAGCATTACAACAAGATTGGCAATTAGGTGGGAAATATTTGCATTTCTAAGGAAGGTAAGTAATATAAGGAATATCCAAGAAATACTGTTATTTTCAGGAAATATTATTTTTTCTTTATAAACAACCAGTCTTTGTGACTACTTGCCATAGATTCAGGTATTCCTGGAAAAGAATTACCACCATGGAAAATTTAAGTCAATTGTGATTTACAAGAGAATAATGGTGACCTTAATCGTTCACCTGAGCATATAGTCTTTCATGATAATGTCATTCAGACTGAGTTTCATCAAAATGTGCCCAGTGGCTGAAAAGTAAATGTTGTTTTGCTCTTACATCTTTACTTAGCTTACATGCAGCCATCTTTCTCTGCGGACAGTAACAATTTGCGCCATTTTTTTGTAAAGGACCACCCAAAAATAATTCTTATTAAATTTCATCAAAATTTAACTGAATGGTTGTTGTTTAACACTAATTTCTATTTTAATTCTGGTGGTTGCCACCATGTTAAGCCACCTTGGTCAGCAGTCAATGTGTTTAGGGTAGATAAAAATCTTTTAACTTTTAAAAAAACAAACACTTTTACTGAAGTTGACACAGATGCATTCCTGCAAAATGGTGAGCAATTAATAACACTTAACAGTCATATATTTTCCCCTTCAAACAGTATACATGGTCAGCTTATTGCAGTAACAGGTTATGGGTCATATATTTCCCCTTTAAACAGTATATATTGTCAGCTTATTAAATCCTTCTTAATTTAATAGGAGTTAACCAGTTATTGCACTAAGCAGACAACATTTGAATTACCTGAAAAGGTTAACTTAATGACAAATTAAGAAACAATAATAATTCTTTTTAAAGTTTCCCATAGTGTAAACAAGAACTCCTCCTAATATGTGCAGCTTTTGGCGAAGTTTTCATGTAATCCAGTCAGTGGTTATAGGGACATAGCCTTGACAGATAATTAAAATTTATGACTAAAGTACAGAAAGAATTTTTTTTGCAAAACAAAAATGCAGATTACAGTAAAGAGATAATCATTTATACAAACATACCCTAGGATTAAACATTGGTATAGCTGTAGATGGACTCTGTAGGTCTTTACGTATGTATATTTTCTGTGTAGATGTAGCAACCATTGTTGGTGATAACTTTTCTTTATCTGTCGGCTTCCTCTCCTGCTGTACAGCTACAATCAAACAAGAAAATATTTATCTATTTTTTTTTAAATATTTTTTTTGGTTGGGTTTAAATCACAAGGACACTTTTTAAAGGTCATATGGCAACTTTCCAGCTTTACCGGTGGTGGATGCTCCACCGTGCATTATTTCAGGCAAGAGCCGGCACCTTAATAGAAACCACTGGCATTCCTTAAGAGATAGTCCTTGACAAAAAAAATAATGTTATTTTTAATCTCAAAAAGATACATTAAAGTCATTTTTTATTTACCAAAAGATATGTATCTTCTGATTTTATTAATTCTTTAACATATAAATTCATAAAGTATGGTGAATAGTCAGGGACTACCTTGGACTGAAAATTTAGGGAGAAGTGACTTCTCCCTTCAGGAAAAATAGGGAGAAGTTTTGAAATTTAGGGAGAAGTGATCATCAAATCCAGTTATATCATTGAATTTTTTTTTCTAATTTTATTTCACAAAATATACATGTACACCTTTATATGTACATGCATATAAAATATACATGTATATGGCATGGAAAATAAACAAATGTGTATTTGAAAATCGCTATGATGATATTTAATGAAGTATTAGTTGCTCAATAAAGTTTATTTAAGCATTTGATTTACATCAACACAACATTTTTTAATTTTTTTTTTAGGTTCAACAGTTTCTGACTCTAACTTTTAAATGCAATTTATTAAGAAGAAAAGTTCTTTAATTCATAATAATTATCCAAATTCTATCAATTTACATCAGTTTTATTGATGAATATTACTATCTTAAATGTAATGGTGATAACAACGTATATGGGATATTGTAAATCAAACAGGACATATAGGGGATCTAGTAAATCAAACAGGACATATAGGGGAACTAGTAAATCAAACAGGACATATAGGGGAAATTGTAAATCAAACAGAACATTTAGGGAATACTGTAAATCAAACAAAACGTACAGGGGATATTGTAAATAAGACACAAATATACGTTTGAGGTAACTTAATTATCAATTAGCTTGCTTTTTCATGTTTTTATCATCTGCTGCATTGATCATCAGGGCCGTTTAATTTACCGTATAAACAATGCGCTATTTTTAGCGATGTGGATTTCCAAGTGTGAATTCCAAAATGTCGCTATGGCCACGCTTCAGCTTGTGTGCTAATTACCTCAGATTACACAATTAAATCTGCCTCCAGGCAGTATTATCGAGTGGAGAAATATACATGTCAGACATTTCATAGAGATTTTAGGGCGACTAGAATTTCGCTTTTCAGATCATATAGGGCGAAGTGAAAACATTTACAGCGAAGTTTTTCGCCTGACTTCACCCTTCCCTGATAGTAATTGACATCATTACTGAATAGTAGATAAAAGCCATTAAAGAATTAAGTATGGTGACAAATGTGAAACACGTACATTCAGATCTCATTCCAATCCCGAGGCACTTCTGTAGTCGACAATACTGACACCTGTTCCGGTTTGGTTTTGTTACCATACAATCTTTTGATCCTCTGCAGGCGTATCCAAGCTGTTTCCGTATACTTCTCTTGAAGAATCCTTTACAGCCTTCGCAACTGATTGCTCCGTAATGACGACCTTAAATATGACATACATTTAAAATCATGACAGCCTTAGATATGATATTCATAACTAAAACTTTAAAATGGACAAGTAATTAGGCAAATTGATTAAGTAATGAATTAAGCAATTTGATTAAGTAAGTAATTAGGCAATTTGATTAAGTAAGTAATTAGGCAATTTGATTCAGTAAGTAATTAGGCAATTTGATTAAGTAAGTTATTAAACAATTTGATATATTATCAAGTAAGAAATAAGGCCATCTGATTAAATAGGTTGAAGGATTACTACAACAATGTTAAATAAACTTCTAATAAAAAGGCATCTCCTATACAAAGCCTTATCATAAACATTTGAAAGAAATGCGAATCTTCATCACAAACCTCACACAAAAACATTCCCATTATACAATATAACCATGTATATTCTTCATTGTTTAACACTACATAATAAACATTTTTAACTTATTATCAAATTCTTCATACAAACAACTTTTATTTGTTGGGCTACATACCTGATGCTCGGTCCCCACATACAAGACAAGGCTCGAATTTGTTCGCATCAAACGGTTGTTTCTGACTCTGTAAAACTTTTTCTCTCTCCTCTCTCAACCTCTCCATTCTCTGGGCATGTTGAAGATCACCAATAGGAAACTCCTAAAATATGGTATAAATAGTAAATTAATATTGGTAATAAAACTAAACAAAGTTAATATTTCTTTTATTAATCAATAATATTTTATCATTTTTATCACACACCCGTGCCAATTTTGCGACTCCGTAAATATGGTATTGCATGGCCGTGCATATTATTTTGACGTGACGTCATCAGTGTTATACAAACATAGTGTAAAGACGCGCTAGATGTTAGCGTTATACTATAGGCGTGTCAGTGATAAATGACTCTTTCTTCACTTTAAACGGTCTTTATTTTGGGTGTGTGATAAATAAAATATTAAATTTGTGTAAGTTCATTACTGAATTTATTGAACTCGTTGAATAAAAATAATATTCAATATAATTCTATTTAACTCATGCAATAAATTCAGTATTGAAGTTACACTCATTCAATATCCTCTATATGTGACATTTTCTGTTTTACAACAATGCAACACTAACCTTTTACCTGCAGAATTTCTTACATGTTCTTATATAGTCTCTTATTTTGAAACTATTCACTTTCTGTATATAAACTACTTTAATCAGGATAAAGATTTTTCAGGATGTCAGTAACAGACTGTGCAGATCTGTACATTGGAAAAGGATTTTCAATTTTGGTTCCAACATTTTTATTTTTGCTCGATGGCGAAACAAGTTCTTGCCACTTATATTAATCACTTTCGAGACCGCTTCCTGGAACCAACCAGCACTGGTAGTGTCATATGAAGAAACATCGTCGTGACCCATGTACGGCTCAAACCCATGATCTCTGGGTTGAGAGGCAGACATCTTAACCACTAGGCCACTGCTTCCCTTTGAATTTAAGTAATGGATTTGCTCTGCTTTGGATTTTGAACAATGCATACAAAGTTTAAGGGATTTCATTATCAAGGTACAAAACTTGAGCTACCAACAGTTCAAAGCCTGGCAAGACAGCACAGGCTGGCCTGGCTCTAAACTGGTGGCACAGGCTGGCCTGGCTCTATACTGGTGGCACAGGCTGGCCTGGCTCTATACTGGTGGCACAGGCTGGCCTGGCTCTATACTGGTGGCACAGGCTGGCCTGGCTCTATACTGGTGGCACAGGCTGGCCTGGCTCTATACTGGTGGCACAGGCTGGCCTGGCTCTATACTGCCGGCACAGGCTGGTCTGGCTCTATACTGCCGGCACAGGCTGGCCTGGCTGTATACTGCCGGCAAAGGCTAATAACTTTTGGTCCCTGCAGGTTAAGACATAATCATTCCATGTTGACAAAACTGTGTAAACATGATGGACCTAGTTTAGACACACCAATATGACCTACCTGTACTTTAGGAAGAACCAGGCTGTCAAGTCTTTGATTCTGTTGTAGCTCCTGAAAAGAACAAGATACATGTATACTAAATTTGCTAAATGTATAAACTTACATCTCTTAATGCACAAAAATAATAAACCATTCTTTATTACCTTTGTGACACATAAAATATGCATAATAATGTATAAACCACTTGTAATCTAACTAGAAATGTGTCAACAGGACACAGATGTGCCAAACATTCCACTGTTATGTCAAGATGGATAGCAGGACTGGGCAACAGACAGAAAAAGGACAAATCTATATAATAAGCCCACACCCTGTAAATTAGGGCATTAAAACCAACAGGAATGACCTAAAACTGTTCAACAGAAAAAATGGTATAAACACACTGTTAAAGCAATTCTAGTTGGACTAGGCTAAGAAACAGCAGTGGACGACAACAATAGACATATTATTGTAACGGAATAGTAGACATAATAGTAATACTTTACAGCCAAGGGGCATGGTTTAAATTACATTTGTAGAAAGCCACAAGACAAATATCTAAGCTCTTGGCATTGTAGTTTCTGATAAGGGGATCAGAAACTAGTGTATATATATAACGTTTAACAAAGGGTTCATGGAACCAATGTTTCTTGCCACTGTGCAACAGTGATACAAAGTTTATTGAACCAAACTACATGCTTGCACACTTAGAGTTGTGTTAATATTATCAGATTTTACCTTAAGTTTACTAGCCCATTCAACATGCTAGAGCCAGACACTTAATGCTGTGTAAATATTATCAGATTTAACCTTAAATTTACTTGCCCAGTCTACATGTTAGCACTTAAGTTTACTAGCCCAGTCTACACTAGCACCAGACACTTATAACTGTGTTAGTATTATCAGAATTTACCTTAAGTTGATTAACCCAGTCTACACTAGCACCTGACACTTAAAACTATGTAAAAATTATCAGACTTTTTACCTTTAGTTTACTAGCCCAGTTTACACTAGCACCAGACACTTAAAACTGTGTTTAAATTATTAGAGTTTACCTCAAGTTCATTAACCCAGTCAACACCAGCACCAGACACTAGGAGTTGTGTAAACAATATCAGATTTAACTTTACTAGCCATGTCTACACCAGCACCAGACACTAGGAGTTGTGTTACTATTATCAGATTTAACTTTACTAGCCATGTCTACACTAGCACCAGACACTTAAATAGTTGTGTTAATATTATCAGACTTTACCTTAAGTTTACTAGCCCAGTCAACACCAGCACCAGACACTTGAAGTTGTGTTAATATTATCAGAATTTACCTCAAATTCATTAACCCAGTCTACACCAGCACGGGCAGTAACAGACACAGTACCAGTAACTGTGTTAAAATTATCAGACTTTACCTTAAGTTTACTAGCCCAGTCCACACCAGCACCAGACACTTGAAGCTGTGTTAATATTATCAGTCTTTTCCTTAAGTTTACTAGCCCAGTCAACACTAGCACCAGACACTTGAAGTCATGTTAATATTATCAGACTTTACCTTAAGTTTACTAGCCCAGTCAACACCAGCACCAGACACTTGAAGTCATGTTAATATTATCAGACTTTTCCTTAAGTTTACTAGCCCAGTCCACACTAGCACCAGACACTTGAAGCTGTGTAAATATTATCAGTCTTTTCCTTAAGTTTACTAGCCCAGTCAACACTAGCACCAGACACTTGAAGTCATGTTAATATTATCAGACTTTACCTTAAGTTTACTAGCCCAGTCAACACCAGCACCAGACACTTGAAGCTGTGTTAATATTATCAGACTTTACCTTAAGTTTACTAGCCCAGTCAACACCAGCACCAGACACTTAAAGCTGTGTTAATATTATCAGACTTTACCTTAAGTTTACTAGCCCAGTCAACACCAGCACCAGACACTTAAAGCTGTGTTAATATTATCAGACTTTACCTTAAGTTTACTAGCCCAGTCTACATGCTAGCACCAGACACTTAAAGCTGTGTTAATATTATCAGAATTTACCTTAAGTTTACTAGCCCAGTCAACACCAGCACCAGACACTTGAAGTCATGTTAATATCATCAGACTTTACCTTCAGTTTACTAGCCCAGTCAACACCAGCACCAGACACTTGAAGTCATGTTAATATTATCAGACGTTACCTTAAGTTTACTAGCCCAGTCAACACTAGCACCAGACACTTGAAGTCATGTTAATATTATCAGACTTAACCTTAAGTTTACTAGCCCAGTCCACACTAGCACCAGACACTTGAAGCTGTGTTAATATTATCAAATTTTACCTTAAGTTTACTAGCCCAGTCCACACTAGCACCAGACACTTGAAGCTGTGTTAATATTATCAGTCTTTTCCTTAAGTTTACTAGCCCAGTCAACACCAGCACCAGACACTTGAAGTCATGTTAATATTATCAGACTTTTCCTTAAGTTTACTAGCCCAGTCCACACTAGCACCAGACACTTGAAGCTGTGTTAATATTATCAGTCTTTTTCCTTAAGTTTACTAGCCCAGTCAACACTAGCACCAGACACTTGAAGTCATGTTAATATTATCAGACTTTACCTTAAGTTTACTAGCCCAGTCAACACCAGCACCAGACACTTGAAGTCATGTTAATATTATCAGACTTTTCCTTAAGTTTACTAGCCCAGTCCACACTAGCACCAGACACTTGAAGCTGTGTTAATATTATCAGTATTTTCCTTAAGTTTACTAGCCCAGTCAACACCAGCACCAGACACTTGAAGTCATGTTAATATTATTAGTCTTTTCCTTACGTTTACTTGCTCAGTCTACACTAGAACCAGACACTTAAAGCTGTGTGAATATTATCAGATTTTACTTTACTAACCATGTCTACACCGGCACCAGACACTTAAACAGTTGTGTTAATATTATCAGACTTTACCTTAAGTTTACTAGCCCAGTCAACACCAGCACCAGACACTTGAAGCTGTGTGAGTTTTGACAGATCTGTTGTTACAACAAGTGGCGAACCACCATTGGTAGAAGCTGCAGAACTTGACGCCTGCCATTGTTATAAATAACAAAACGTTTCATCAATTTTTGTACCAACATGTACTGTATATTTAAAGTTACAATAACACTTGTTATACAAAATTCAATTAAACTTAGAGATACAATCATTAAGGAATAATTATCTTTTGAATACATTTATAATCAAAAGTTTGCCTTTTGTTTACAGATTGACATTAGTAACATATAAGGTCATCATTATGTTCTCAAGGTCATAGGTTAGCTATTATGTTCAACCAAAGGTCATTTATTGTAAATTTATACAATATTAAATCAACCTTGACAATAGCATTTACATGCGTATCACCGTTTGACTTCAGTGTATACAAATTGCCTATAATTTGCTTAGTCAGCAGTACAAGTAAAATCAACAAGCTTTGATCAATACAATATAGGTTCCAATGAAAATGGAGATTCATGAAGATTCATGCATAGGAGCAGGTGTTTCAGATGCACTGTAGTAATCCTCTTGTAGATCTACAGGAATCATTGACCTATGAACTCTATATACATGATGGGGAACTTGTGAACTCTATATACATGAGAACGTATGAACTCTGTATATGTGAAGACATGTAGAGCGATGTTTCTATGGTATAATCACCACTAATGTGGTGATTAAAAAATTTCTGAACAAATAAATGTGACAGTGAGTTTATAACTTAATTTGGAAAAAAAAGGACAAAAAATCAGGAACAAGCAGTTCTTTTCTAAATCAAAGCATTACCCTTATATATACGGAAGCAGAAAAGGGCTGTAATGAACATTTTAATTGTTGAATGCCTTTTCAAGGCAAAGAATGTTCACTTAGGGATTGTGCAAAGATATGGAAAATCTTATTATTAGACTGTATTCCTATCAAACAAAATGATTCTGATAAATTGTGTAGAGGAAACTTATGTAACATTACGGTGGAATCATTCTAAATTCAGACTTGATACAAAATGTGTCTGAGATTACTTTCTATTCATTTTTTTTTTATAAATATCAAAAGAGAATACCCAACTTACAACAAACCTTAAGTCTTATATTCTTTAAACAGTACAAAGAAATTGAAATTATTCTTTTTATAAAATATTCTTGAAACAATATTTTGACATCTGGCAATTTATTAAATGTTACAAATTGAAGAATTTAATTCCAGTCTGACCAGGCTGTACACTATTGGTGGCTTAATTTTTGTATTTTGATATTGAAATCCTCTGAAACTTTGAATAAACAGTTCCAAATCCAGAACAAGGCAAATACTATAAAGGAGAAGGGTTAAACAGATCCTAAAATGCTCATGATACATGTACTTCGTAAGATGAGATAAAAGAATAATTTGTTTACATATAATTCATTATCTGGTTTTACTGAGAGAGAAAACTTGATAACTTACAGAAGCTAGAGATACTGGTAGTGCAAACCCTCCTGGTGCTAGAGTTATTGTTTGTATATTTTGTGGTAAGGCCATCGAACCACTGCTTGTAGTCGATCCTGCTACTACTGGAATACCCACTGAAAATATACCAATCTTAAACAATGAATTCATATACTGTGAAACTTAGTACAAAGTACTTTATGTATATATAAACATGGAATAGCCATTGAAGTTTAATGTTTATAAACTTGGAATATTTAGAACAATGTACAATATATAAACATGGAATAGCCAATGAAGTTTGGTGTACATTTACTTGGAATATCTAGTACAATGTTTAAACTACAAGATATAAACATGGAAAAGCCACTTAAGTATGAAGTACATAAACTTGGAATATCTAGTGAAATGTAACACATATAATTATAAACATGGAATAGCACTGAAACATGATGTATATAAACTTGGAATGCCTGGTGCAATGTACCATTTAATAACAGTGGATAACCATTGAAGTATAATGTACATACACTTGGAATACATAGTGAAAAGTACCACATACAAACATGGCATACCCAATGAAGTATGATGTACATTTCATGGTAGCATGGATAGATTCAGTCATGGCCAGCAGAATATGGGTTTTAAATGAGGAAACTCTTAAAAAAAGGTGATCATCTTGGATGAGTGACTAAAGTATGAACTCCTTGAATAAGAACCAAAATGGTGACTGTTCAACAAAGCTGACATATATCAATCGAAGACTCAAGAATACTTGTAACCCCTTCATTATAACATCAATATATAAGACCTAATTCAAATGTCATGACACCATGACAGATTATTATCAAATTTGACCCGAGTTAGAAGACATACTCACTTTGTGGAGAAAGCACATGAATGAAGTTCTCTGGTAATGCCCCATCCATCACAATCACAGACTGACCCCCAGGGGCCTGCCCTGGGACCGTATTTTGGGCAGCTCCACTACCGTCCTCCACTGAACTCATTAAACACTATGTATCAGTAACTGAAATAGAAACAGGATAGATGTGTACATGTAATTAATCTGATTTTTCTCTTACATTACATTATACATTGTACATGTTTTCCTAATTCTGTTTCTTTAAAGGCACAGAACTTGTTGTATTTTAATATCAATTAAACTGCAATTACTTAAAGGCCCATACACCTCAAAAATGCTATATTAATATTTTTATATTTCAGAAGCTTTTTATGTCTGGAAGTCAAAAACTTTTTATATCTAGTGTCATATTACAAATTTACAATTTTCAAAAAGTTACTTATTGGCACTATATCCTTAGCCATCTTTTACTAATCTTTTGCATTTTGGCAATTAGTACTGTAAAAGTGCTTCAGTTTTTTTTGTATTTGTAAAATACAACTTTGTTTAATTTTGCTATCCTTTACGAGAAATTATTTTGTGTTCGGCTGATAAACGACTTAAATGTTCTTATTTAATCTATCATTAAAACATTATAAAACAAAGTGTTTACACTTTCTACAGATAAAAGTTTTAATTTTTTTGGGGCATAATGTGCCTTTAATGTATTGCAAAACATGCCTTTTTTTTATAAACTTCACAAATACAAATTAGAATGATAAATGTATTTGCCTACATTTGGATATGACTTATTTCTATTCTTAATCTATTTTCATCTGAATCTTTGACCTTTCACCTCTGACTGAGTTACTTTGATTTTCGTGGCACAATTTGAAGAATTTAGTTCTTTGACCTTTGCCTACTTACTAGAAAGGTTGGGTCTGTATATTCTAAGCCAGATGTATAAATTAACAGACACTGACAGGCAAGTAAACACATAAGATATCATTAAAGCTGAGGTTATGGGATTTCAATATCAGAATATTAAAATCAAGCAGTCATACACATGTAATAATATATGATGTACAGACTGACCTTGCACTATACTGGTGGCATATTATGTATACGAACAATTTCAATGTGTTAAAATAAAAAAACATCTAGTACACAATAATTATCTTCTTTCAATGCAGACCCCAATTAAAAATGACAGAAATATGAATGTTATATACAGAACGCTTGAAAGAGGTAACAGCACATTTAATATTTAATCATTGATATTTAATGTTCTGGTCAGGTAAAATCTACATATATGTATGTGAGATATGTAAATTATCATACTATTAAAACAACCGAAATATGTGTTCAATGTTATATTACATATATGTACCGGTTTATCAAGTATTCTAGGCATAAAATATGTAGATATCTTATGTTCACTGTCTTTAACCTCCGCAAGCTGCCCCCTCCCACACTAAATATCTTAAATACATACATGTAAAATTGTCAACCTTTTAATCTGGACAAAACCATTATTCATTTTAAAAAAAAAAATTCAAGAGATACAGTCATGTTTACCAACTGGACAGCTAACAATGCAGACCATAATTAGATCTTGGTCTGCACTGATCCCATGGGTAGAATTAGCTACCACCATCAGGCAAAAGGTTAAAGGTATCTCTCAACCATTCACATGTAGGCTGTTGGAACCGAAAAAGAATTAGCTTTTGCCAACAGTATAGAGCCTTGTCAAACAATCACCATCTGACCAATTTTTATACTTTTGGCAGTTTAATTTTTGTATACCAACATTGAAATCCTTTACACTTTGAATGGACTGTTCCAAATCTAAAGCTGGGAAAATCCATTATACAAATTCAGCAGGTTGGTTTATACAGAATTTAATTTTGTTTGATTGTGTAGGATGCTATAAGCTTATAGACACACTTTCAAAACCATTCCGGGAACCAACCAATACTGAGTAATGAGTGTTAAGTTTCTTGCTCAAGGACACAACGACTTGCCCCTGACTGGGTTTGAACCCATGTGGCTTACTAGTCTAAATTCAGCAGGTTAAGCATTGATATCATTGATCGTCTCTGAATCTACATCAGTGACAGGGCGAGGCAAGAATTAAAGGTAAAAACTCTTCATGAATTTTTCACCTTTCATAAATAATACAGAGTAACACATACTATTCCCTTTATGTTAACCTGTTATGAACCTTTGACCAGTCAATGTTATATCTGACCAATTAATAAATCCAAAATCTGCCAATATAATCAGAGTAAAACCTCCTTTGACCTCCGCGTTACCACAAATGAAGGAGGCTAACTGTGAAAACTAGGTATAAAGTGATAATTCCCACTGGCAAACCCCTTCTCAAATATTTTAAAAAATTATACTGCCCAAATATTTTATACATTTTGTTTTAAGGGTTTTTTTACAGAAATTTGAAAATATATATTTTAGTTATATTATACATAATTTGAAAATGAGCCCACTCAGTAACGCCAGTTAATTAAAATATTCGTTATAACACAAAATTTATCAATATACATGTAAGATTTCCTCATCAGCTATATCATTCTTAAGAATATAAAAGTGACATTTTGCTCTTATATCCGCTATCAAGTTGAGTTGGATTATTAATTCATAACAAGAGAATGACTATCACATAATGTTGATTGACCAACAATTGATATCAAAAATATGTTTAAAATAAAATGTAAAAACTTCCTTAATTATAAAATGGTGGCCCCCAACTCTTTAAAATTAAAACATTACAGTACAAATACATTCCGAATGATATTTATAGAAATGTCCATTAGTCATATGGATAACTGAATTTGAATGATTATTTTGCATGGTATAAACACAATTTTTGCAAAATTTAAAGTTATTTTGACATTGACTGGTGCATTTGGATGGGCATGATGTCACTTCAATTTTTTCTTTCAAATCCAATAATTTTTTTTTAAAAAATACGAAAAGAAACCTCACAATAAAAAACATAATCTATTGTGATAGGAATAATTTCAGACCTTTTCAGCGTTTTGAGAAAAAATTCCGAACATTCTTTAATGGAAAACATGACATTACCTTGGTCATCGTGATAAATGTACTTGATGTTAACATTACCTTGTTTGAAACATACAAATTTCATTGAAACAGATTAAGAAATTTTTAGATGGAAGAATCAAGAAGGTAAAAGATTTACCAACAAACATTCTGTAAATTTATATCATAATTATTAAAGCAATGCCAATGCAGACTAAGTGTCTATATTTATTTTCAAATAATTTAAAATCAAATTAATATTTACAAACAATTTAACAAGAATCAGATTTTTTTTAAATTCAAGATTTAATATTCATGTATATAACTGATTATTTTGCTGGCCAAGCATACAAAAGTTTTTTATGGACAATCTGAAGACAACAGACCTTGGATTTATGAGTTACAGATATAAGCAAGGCACATGTAAAATATTTAGTTCACAAAACTTGTAACTTCTAATGCCATTTATCCTTACCCATGTTTGAACTAAAATAAACCGGGTGTTCAGCAGCAATTTCTGGAATGACAGGATGCCATGCTGATGCTTTACAGAACCCCTTCATAATTTTTACACAGAAGAAGTCTTTCCCCCCAGCAAAAACAACAAAATACACAGTGTTGGGGGAAGGGGGGAGGGGGCATGAGAGATGTTGCACTGTACATTATCTTTTATGAAACCATGTCTGCAATTTTCAACTTTATGTTATTTATCACAAAGGATTTCCATTTCCCAAAATTTCAATTAATCAAATTATTAATAACCCAGTAAAGCTGATCACTTATCAATATATAAATATCAAATTATATCCTGGTCATTTGAAAACAAGGATCTCTAAAATTTAGATAATAATAACGTGGGGCTTTGATTTAAAACCAAGAAAATCCAAGGTACATGTGAAAGTTTTAATTTCTTATATTCCCTGTGTTCTCCAATGTGTCAGGGAAGGAGAAAAGGGAGTGGCTGTGGGCAGGGTACAAATGACAGGTGAATCATATCAACAATATTATTTTCATAATGACAACTCCTGATTGGTTAGCTGTTTTACGATGAATCATCATGATTTAAGCTCTCTCGGGTACCGGTAACCAAAAGGATCTCCAAAGATATATTTCAATGAAATAATAACAAAATAAAATCACAAGATTAAGATATAATTGAAGATTTCCCTGTTTGGTGTCTAGTTATCTAGAATCTGTAATAAGTTACCAAACCCATAAAATATTGATTTTTTTATTCATGGTGTATGAACTATATAAAGAGCCAGAAATAGCCAATGTTTAATTAGCAGACCAATTGTCAAAGAAATTTTTATGAAGTTGTCTGTGGTTGGAAGATATTGCAACATGCATGTATAATATATTAAAGTCAGGTTTTATAAATTAATGAACATGTCAATTAAATCAATAATTTATTAAATATTATAATCTAAAAGCAATAAACAATATCCCCACTCGATTAAACTGTCTTCATAAAATTTATAGGCATGAGGATATTACATGTACATGTATAAATAAAGCATATTGGTACATGTTTTTATTATAATTTGTTATTTGTTTGTTCCAATTCCCCTAAGTTTAACAAAAAATTCTTTGCCTAACGGCCATACATGTACTTTAAAAATTTAAGAATACTTTTTAGTAAACTTTTCAAAGATACAGGAGATAAGGATAAATATTTTTTTATTTATTTTTCTATTAGGCCAAAAATATAGAGAGTATTTTGCAGCTGTTTTCAGTAAAAGAATTCCAGACTCACATTTAAATTAAGAAAAGTGATGTCGCATATTATGAAATTTGAGAAGCTTCAAAGAACTTTGAGGTTTAATTGATGTGTTCTGCTTCATCATACACTGTAGCCTGTAACTTTCTTAAATAAACAAGCCAAAATAGTTCCAATTTTGCTAACATGATTTTTTTATCAACTGGAGGGAATATATTTTTGATGAAAATTTCGAAAAAGAGTTGTTGTTTTTTAATTGAGACTCCAGGGACTTCGTGATAGCATGCAGAATCCTTGTAAAGTAACAGTTCTTTTACATTAAATGACTTAGGGCTGTTTCCATCATGTAATTTTCTATTCCACCAGCAAAACTCACTTAAAGTAATCACTGGTGATTCTCAAGAAATAAATTGCCTCAGTAACTATATATTTAAATAATTATATAAACACCTAAAATCTTAAAGAATTATTTAAGATTATTAAGGCCACTTTACATTAAAATGCACTTTGAATTAGTAGAAAAATGAATACTTGTTGCTTCATGGTATTTTCTGAAATTATAAGATCTATTAATCCATGTACATAATTTGTAAGTGACAAGTAAAACAGAAAAATTATAATTGCTACATACCATTATTTTGTGTGATCATATCATATGTGAAATTTAAAAAAAATCCTGTCCAAGTAAGAATAATCTAGTTATATATTTCCCAAATGGTTACAATATTTTTTTTTAATTCAAAACCAGCAACGGACAGGCAGTCCTGCTTTATTTTTCATGACAAAATTCTTTCTATAAACAATCAATGCTACATAATTTCATCATAATATAATATAACAGGGACAGAGAGCCAGTATGCAAATAGTTTGAAGAAATTGACCTCGGTTTAACCTATGGTCTATATTTGACACTTTAACCCTGCCACTAACCAGTCATAGGTAAATAGAAAATACACACCAGAGAGAGCAAATAGTCTGATTATAGAAATAGTACAATACTAGTAAGCTTGCCCGTGGGATTTTCTATTATGCAATGACTTTCTTCCATAGTTCACCATTTACATTTATCGACAAATAGTACAGCGCTGAACTAATGACCTTTAACATAATACACAAACAAGAAAGACAAATACAATATGCTGATTACATCACTGGATAATGATAATGCAGTTATGTCAAGTTCCATATTTCACTGCTACAGAAAATGAAAGATGTACTTTTGATTTCTGGAGCATTAAACTTTCGGGAATTAAAATTACATATTCTTTCTTATATGAAAAATTTAAGAGCTAATGCATGTACCTTGTAAATCAAAAGTAGCACAGAAACATTCATCACTTAATTAAATATGACAATGAAGTATTATACTAAATTATTATATGATAATGTCAAATTGTGAAAAAACAACAAAGGTCTTAAACAATTGACTTATTATCTTTAATAACATTGAAATATCAATATTTTACCAAAATTAAGTGGTGAACATAATGTTATATAGGTACATATTTTTTTGTACATGTAGAGGAAAGGGTGCTGCTTCTCTTAAATTTGAAGAAAAAGAACACCATGGTTTTTACAAAAGAAGAAAAAAACTTGATATAAAAGGCTGCATGATGTTAAAAAATATTCCCATGGGGAAGTTGTCCTTGTAGATAAATAATTAGCTATTTCTTTTGAATTGTCTCCCTTTCCAACATATAATTCATTGCATAAAGTTATTCAGCACTATGGTGAGCTCTGTAGAAATATTATATTATGATTTTGGTGCACTAATAAACAAAGTGATAGAAAATTGTTTACTTTCACCATTTTCTACAGTAGTTTAAGGGCTATCTTTCGTTTTATCTACAGACATGGGCAATGTCCTAATAAAGTTTCACAAACTATTACTATAGCTAAGTTATTTGAGCCGCGTCACGACAAAACCAACATAATGGGTTTGTGACCAGCATGGATACAGACCAGCCTGGGCATCCGCACAGTCTGTTCAGGATCCATGCTGTTCGCTAACCAACCCTTTTACAAGTAGAGAAACTGATAGCGAACAGCATGGATCCTGATCAGACTGCGTGGATGCGCAGGCTGGTCTGGATCCATGTTCGTCGCAAATGCACTATGTTGGTTTTGCCGTGACGCGGCTCATTTTAAGTTCTCAAGCAAAGATTTTCACCAGAAATTTCAGATTGGGTGCCCATGTTTTAGATCTTGGAAGTCAGCACAGTTTTTAGGGTTTTCCATATTGACACTTCTTAAACAGTAAAAATTGTAAGGTTACATTTTAAGGTTGAAGAGCTTGTAGGTATAATAAAACATTATCAGACATAATTATTTATACAAAACTTACTAAATGTACCATAACGGAATGACTATTCTTAAATCTAAAATGGTTGGTAAGTTAATGGGGCCCTTATGATGGTGAGCAAGCATGGCTGTTCTGCAACCAAACTCTGCACCAGGGGCATGTAGAGAAAACCTGCTAAAGTTATTGATCAGCCATGGATTTTACACAAAGTGTTACTGGACCACCCCATCAAAGTATTATTGTAAGCTCCCAACTTTTCAAGTGGAGGCATTATGATGACGCCAAGTAGCAGTTGAGTAATAAGAAGCCACAAAGAAATGTCAAAAAGGTCACAATCTTATAAATATATCAACTTACATGTAACTCAAGGCCAATTAACCCAATTGATAACAAGGAACATCGCAATGCGATGCAACCAGGTTTTCAGCAAAATATTTCACAGAAGCTTTGTCATGAAGGGGCATTTGTTTTTAATTGAACTTTTAGGAGGAATTATGGCTTTTTTAATATTCCTCAAACAAAAATGATTGAGAAATTTTATGTTGTCTATTCGCCTTTTTTCCCCAAATGTTTTAGAAAGGTAAACAGTACTTTATTTTTGCTTAATTTTTGCATTTTTGCGT
The DNA here is from genome assembly GCF_026571515.1 of Ruditapes philippinarum. NCBI lineage: Eukaryota > Metazoa > Mollusca > Bivalvia > Venerida > Veneridae > Ruditapes > Ruditapes philippinarum. Next base: position 310,506 of record NW_026863406.1, on the reverse strand, counting down.
CTCTTGTCATTTTCTTTTGTCAACAATATTGGCGTGTGGTGTTTTGTGCGATATCAAGAAAAGTATGTTCACAATTTTAAAAAAATACTTGAATGATGTCTTGGAAGAAACATGGGAATTTAGTGAGCGCCAGGGCACTTGATGACAAAGCTTCTGTGAAAGTTTGGTCAAAATCCATTGAGAAATGTAGGAGGAGTTGAGCACAGAAGAAATTGTTCTCTATATATTCTGTATAAGGAAAAAATATACAAAGGGCCATAATTCGGTCAAATATTTTCCAATCACAAAACCCCGACAATATGTGCCAGGCACTTGTTAACAAAGCTTCTAAGAAAGTTTGGTCAAAATCCGTTGAGAAATGTAGGAGGAGTTGCGCACAGAAGAAATTGTTCACTATATATTCTATATAAGGAAAAAAAACAAAGGGCCATAATTAGGTCAAATATATACCAATTGCAAAACCCTGGCAATATGTGTCAGGGCACTTGATGACAAAGCTTCTGAGAAAGTTTGGTCAAAATCCGTTGAGAAATGTAGGAGGAGTTGCGCACAGAAGAAATTGTTCACTAAATATTTTATATAAGGGAAAAAAACAAAGGGCCATAATTAGGTCAAATATTATCTAATCGCAAAACCCCGACAATATGCACCAGGGCACTTGATGACAAAGCTTCTGTGAAAGTTTGGTCAAAATCCGTTGAGAAATGTAGGAGGAGTTGCGCACAGAAACTATATATTCTATATAAGGAAAAAAAACAAAGGGCCATAATTAGGTCAAATATATACCAATTGCAAAACCCTGGCAATATGTGTCAGTGCACTTGATGACAAAGCTTCTGAGAAAGTTTGGTCAAAATCCCTTGAGAAATGTAGGAGGAGTTGCGCACAGAAGAAATTGTTCACTATATATTTTATATATGGAAAAAAAACAAAGGGCCATAATTAGGTCAAATATTATCTAATCGCAAAACCCCGACAATATGCGCCAGGGCACTTGATGACAAAGCTTCTGTGAAAGTTTGGTCAAAATCCGTTGAGAAATGTAGGAGTTGCGCACAGAAGAAATTGTTTACGCCCGCCCGCCCGCCCGCACGCCGACATACCTCAATCTAATAACCAGTTTTTTCCTTCGGAAAACCTGGTTAAAAACCTTGGGTAACATTATTAAGTGAAAGTATTTTTGATCTAATAAAACCTGAAATGGACCATTTTATAATTCATATAATTATATAAAGTTTAAGATGATACATATGTGACGAAGTTGATGACCTCCATTTTTTTAAAAAATCATATATAATTTCAAGTTTTGAAACCTGTATTAACTATTATTTATTTTCATTCTGTCTGTATGTCGATAGATATGTCATTCCCTTAATATGACTATAAAGTTCAACTAAAAACACTTGCTTTGGAAAAATATAACTTATAATATCACATGTACATCTACTTCACACAATGAATAATAAACATGAAGATTCATTTTTGTTACAAAGCATTAACGATAGTGCTTTAACAAACAAGAGCTGTCACAGGAGACAGCGAAGCTCGACTAATAAAATACTGGACGCAGTAAGGAGGACAAAACTATGAAAGAAAAATCAATTATGTATAATTATGTATTAAGTTATAGTAAAAAAATAACATTTGTTAACATAAATTCCAAGATCAAGGGGAATAATTCTAAAAATAGTCATGCTAGAGTTATGGACCTTGTCACACAACATTTGTGTAATGATAAGAAATATATATTTGAAGTTTAAAGTAGATACCTTAAAAAGTAAAGAAGTTATTATATTTCTTAAAGAAAATCCTAAGTTCAAAGAGAGATAAATCTGTAAATATTGGTTCAAGAGTTATGAACATTGTCACATAAAATGTAATTGATGATAAGGAATACGTATTTGAAGTTTGAGGTAGATACCTTTTATAATAAAAATAAAAAATAACATTTTTCTAGTAAAAAAATCTAAGTTTATGGGGAGATAATTCTTGCAATATTGGTGCTAGAGTTATGAACCTTGTCACATAAGATGTGGATGATGATAACGTAAATATATTTGAAGTATGAAGTTGATCCCTTTAGAAATAAATAAGTAACAGTAAAAAATAATATTTTTTATGGAAAATTCTAAGTTCAAAGGGAGATAAATCTGAAAATATTGGTGCTAGAGCTATGAACCTTGTCACATAAGATGGGGATGATGATAAGGTACATATATTTGAAGTATGAGGTTGATCCCTTAAGAAATAAAGAAGTAACAGTAAAAAATAGTATTTTTTAAGGAAAATTCTAAGTTCCAGGGGAGATAAATCTGAAAATATTGGTGCTAGAGTTATGAACCTTGTCACATAAGATGTGGTTGATGATAAGGAACATATATTTGAAGTTTGAAGTTGATACCTTAAGAAATGACAAAGTTATAGTGAAAAATATTTTACTGCACCAAAACTTTAATCTAAAATCTGGACGCGGACGCCGGGGCGAGTGGGATAGCTCTCCATATACTTCGTATAGTCGAGCTAAAAATTAGTTGACGTTGTTGATGCAGGATTACTGAAAATATGCAAATGAGAAACGTCGAACCAAACGAAATATATATATATAGCTAAGCATACACATTTAAGGTCACAGCACTTTCTACATGTATTGAAATGAATTCTGTCAGGCCTAAAATGCAATGCATTAAACTTTGCATTTTAGATTTTAATCCTCAACCCTCAGTAGTTTTTCCGCTGCTGGCTGCAACAGAATAGCACATCCTTGGCCACAGCACAAGGTATATTGTTGCTATTCAATCAGTATATATTTTGAAGGAAAAAAAATTCCCTAAATATGATCGATGGTTTTGTCCTAACTGAAAGATGGACAAGTCAATATACATGTAAGATATTCAATCAGTATTGGGTTAGGCAGCTCTATTGTCTACTGTTTACAAATATCCAACTTGACAAAAGGTTTTGTTTTCCTATTAGTATTACTATAATAAAGGTCAAATTCTTTTTGGGACCTAGTAATAGTCGTGCATTTAAAGTCATGTCAGATGAGTGCATCCTGGCTATTCTAATCTGTAGTGCAACATCTGATTGTGGGTTGCCTGGAAGAAAATTTTACCACTGTGAGATTCAAACTCATGACCTCAAGATTGAGAGTTTGATGAAAAAAAACTTCTAATTAACTACTCATGACTCTCCCTCCACATTATGTGACATAAGTAGATCTGTCAATCTTGTTCAGTCCAAAGCATATTACTTAGCAATATACTGATACATGTATCTGATGTCAGACAAATAACAAATTTGATGACACATCCATATACCTGGCACATAATACTTTTCAATATAAATATTTTTAATTACAACACCAGATTTCATGTGTCAGTAAAATACATTTTCTGGGCATACAATTTCATTATTTCTAATGATGAGTATTGTATATGAATGCCCACTGCTTGTTTTTTTCTGACCATTTTTTTGTCAGAACTGCTGTGAAATAGATGTCTTATTACATATCAACAACTTAGTTTTAGACATGTTGTTTTGACAGAGCAATTGCTTCTAATAGTTCTATAAATACAGTACATGTACATGTGAATTTTCATAATTTCTACACATTTTATATTACTCAAAATTACTGATTTTTTCCCCAAATGATCTACATGGAATATTGATAAAAAGAAAATTATTAAAGATAAAAGTATATCTACACAAAGGAGGAATTGCATCAAGGGAGATAAGTGAGATAAAATGGATAATCTCACTTTAATTACTATGCATCTTGTGACTAATGTGAGAATAAAGCTTTTATATATAATAATATTGAAAAGATTTTAAAGTGTGTAGATATTAAATCTAACTCATCACAATAATTTTAAATGTACCTACAAAAAGTCTCAATCTGGTATACTTACTGACTATACTCCAAGAATATCGACAAAGTCTCTCTTTGCATGCATGTTGGATAATACAAGTAATAGTTATAGTAAAGTGACATGACTGTTATACCAGTAACCTGTGGTAATCATGGCCTGGTTTGATAAAATGGGTCTTTCTCTACAGAAAATGACCTCTAGAGGCCATATATGGATTATCAGGTACAACATACAGGTTTATACTGAAGAGGACTGTAATAGACTATACAGATGCCACAAACCACTACATTGTATACTTTTAAGTTTAAAAATAAAGAACAGATTGTGGTATGATGTACAATGTGACTGTAGAGTACATGAACATTCTACACATGTATTATTTTTTCTTAATTACAAATAGATAAATGTGTACAGTAGATGTAAATGTTTCCTACTTAATTGGAAAATTATGCTATATCAATCTTTTATGATAAAAATGTATAGTAAATGAGCATATAAACTCCATACAATATTTCATATTATTACCTTATTTTGGCACCATCTGTCATAGATGTTAATAGTCACAACTCAAATGGCAAATTGCCCGCATTCTATTTAAAATGTAGCTGTAAAAACATTCCTTTCAAATGTCATATATCTGACTTCATCATGGAATGCATCTTTTAACTGCAGACATTCAACTCACAGAATTTGTGTCACATGCCATAACATGACCTAGTCATCTGAACCCAGACATTACTTATTAGCATAAATTATTCATCTGACATACAATGCTGACTGTGTCATAATTATTGAGGCCAAATATCTCAGCAGAGAAAACTATTGTCAAATCATAGCATATTACCAATAGTTGAATTTGAGAAATTATTACAATCAACATGTCAGTACTCACTTCAAAACAAAACGAAACTACACAGTCTGACCGTGTCATCGGGACAAATACACAAAGGTCATGCACCTACAGTAAAACGTGCGGGGTTACAACTGTCAAAACTTAAACGACAAAAGCTGCAACTATACACGTACAGAGATATATTCCTTAGAATTGCCATGAATAAAATAATGTAGAACGATTTAAAACGGTGTGTTTAAACTGTCAGTTTACTGAGGATGGCAGCATAATGTTTTCCGTAAAGCAAAAATAAAAAATAGAGAAAATGGCGATACGTCTGGCGGTAAACTTCGTATTTAAGAACGATATAAGCAAAATTGGTGGCTACAGAACCCTTCAGTGAAACTCCATAACTAAGATTACAAGATGCCAACAATAGAGAATATCAAAAACTTACCAAATCAAAGAAAAAATAACAAAATTCCAAAGTTTTGTGCCAGACAGTGTAAAGGTCATAGGTTGTGACCCGCTCCTCCAGACTGGAAGAAACAACACATTTGATTGGCTGTTGACAATCCCACATGCTCTCGTTATGCGCAACTAGTTCTGCGCATAACAGTGCGAAATGGAAAACAAGAACGAATAGAAACAAATTAAACCTTACTGCAATTGCCAGGTATATCTTTTTTCTTAATCCTTCTTATGGAATTCCGAATTAAGATAATTGGCGAAGTAAAGTCAAGATGACATTCAAAAATCGCTGATGTAAACCGGGATAAAAGGCATTCTAACGGTGTGACAGTTTATTTATTCCATGTGCAAGAAGTCCTACATGATCTTACACAGGTTATAAGTGTCTTAGTTACACGCCCCAAAACTGAATGAATTATAAGGAATTATAACGTTCAAAGAAAAGCAGTGCATTGAAGGTAACACATCGAATTCATGGTGATACATTTAATGTTATTTCATTATTTTCAGGTAGATCTTGAGAAAATACATAAATTTTTTCTATTACCCACCTCCACTGAACAGGTTTAATAAATTCTGTCACTGTCAAACATATTTTTCAGCCATGATATTACCAAACTATAGAGCTGTCTTGGATTCAAGGCAAGGCAAAACAATGATATATCGGATAAGAAATATCAACAATACCCGATATATCGATAATTACTAAAATTAACTTGTCTGTCATTCACTTTTATTCATGTTTAAATGATTTTGAACAGTTGAAAACATGTTCTGTTCAGTGTCTTGTTTATAAAAGCCTATTGCATCATTTATATCCAGACCATTTTTTGTCATCATTAATACTGTGAAATATTTCCACTATGTAACAACAGATAATGAAAGATATGGACACTAGTCCAACTTATTGTACTGCATGACGAGATATTGTGCTATTTTGTGTCTGGGCAATATCTCGCCTTTATGAGAATCGAGATTCTGACCCAGAACAAAAATATCACAGAATCTAGCTTTGGCACGTCTACATTGTATATATTTTAACTAATATGGACACCTGCTTCTGTATATGTTTTGGGTGAATTTTCCTAATTTCTAGACATTTAACTAATAAGTCAAAACTATAAAAAAAAATTAAATGAATCGTTTATTGATCACAAGAAAAATTTCAACTATACTGTATATATCATTGATCAATATTGTTATGCCCCCATTTCGAAGAAAAGGGGGTATATTGCTTTGCACTTGTCGGTCCGTCGGTCTGTCGGTCCGTCGGTCCGTCGGTCCGTAGACCAAATGGTTTCCGAGTGATAACTAAAGAACCCTTAGGCCTAGGAACTTCAAACTTGGTATGGTGATTGGTCATGTCCAGTAGATGACCCCTATTGATTTTGGGGTCAAGGGGTCAAAGGTCAAGGTCACATTGACCTTGTAGGCAAAAACGGTTTCCGATCAATAACTAAAGAACCTTAAGGCCTAGGAACTTCAAACTTGGTATGGTGATTGTTCATGATCAGTAGATGACCCCTATTGATTTTGGGGTCAAGGGGTCAAAGGTCAAGGTCACATTGACCTTGTAAGGAAAAACAGTTTCCGATCAATAACTAAAGAACCTTAAGGCCTAGGAACTTCAAACTTGGTATGGTGATTGGTTATGATCAGTAGATGACCCCTATTGATTTTGGGGTCAAGGGGTCAAAGGTCAAGGTCACATTGACCTTGTAAGGAAAAATGGTTTCCGATCAATAACTAAAGAACTTTAAGGCCTAGGAACTTCAAACTTGGTATGGTGATTGGTCATGATCAGTAGATGACCCCTATTGATTTTGGGGTCAAGGGGTCAAAGGTCAAGGTCACATTGACCTCTTGGGTAAAAACGGTATCGATCAATAACAAAAGAACCCTTAGGCCTAGGGACTTCAAACTTGATATGATGATTGGTCATGATCAGTAGATGACCCCTATTGATTTTGGGTTCAAGGGGTCAAAGGTCAAGGTCACATTGACCTCATAGGTAAAAACGGTTTCCGATCAATAACTAAAGAACCCTTAGGCCTAGGAACTTCAAACTTGGTATGGTGATTGGTCATGACCAGCAGATGACCCCTATTGATATTGGGGTTAAGGGGTCAAAGGGCAAGGTCACATTGACCTTGTAGGTAAAAATGCTTTCCAATCAATAACTTAAGAACCCTTAGGTCTAGGAACTTCAAACTTGGTATGGTGATTGGTCATGACCAGCAGATGACCTTTTGATTTTGGGGTCAAGGGGTCAAAGGTCAAGGTCACATTGACCTTGTAGGTAAAAACAGTTTCCGATCAATTAACTAAAAACTTAGGCCTAGGAACTTCAAACTTTGTATGATGATTAGTCGTGACCAGCAGATGACCCCTATTGAGTTTTGGGTCAAGGGGTCAAAGGTCAAGGTCACATTGACCTTGTAAGTAAAAACGGTTTCTGATCAATAACTTAAGAACGCTTAGGCCTAGGAACTTCAAACTTGGCATGGTGATTTGTCATGACCAGCAGATTACCCCTAATGATTTTGGGATCAAGGGGTCAAAGGTCAAGGTCACATTGACATTGTAAGTAAAACGGTTTCTGATCAATAACTAAAGAACGCTTCGGCCTAGGAACTTCAAACTTGGCATGGTGATTGGTCATGAGCAGCTGATGCCCCTCATTGATTTTGGGGTCAAAGGTCAAGGTCACATTGACCTTGTATGTTAAAACGGTTTCCAATCAATAACTAAAGAACCCTTAGGCCTAGGAACTTCAAACTTGGTATGGTGATTGGTCATGACCAGCAGATGACCTATTGATTTTGGGGTCAAGTGGGCAAACGTCAAGGTCACATTGACCTTGAAGGTAAAAACGGTTTCTGATCAATTAACTAAAAACGCTTAGGCCTAGGAACTTCAAACTTTGTATGATGATTGGTCGTGACCAGTAGATGACCCCTATTGAGTTTTGGGTCAAGGGGTCAAAGGTTAAGGTCATGACCAGTAGATACTTGATAATCCTTTTTAATTGTTTGATCACTGGGTCAGAAGTCATGCATAATAACCTTATCACATGACTAATTGGCTGCTGATAGGGGGCATACATGTTTTACAAACATATCTTGTTTTTATCGATGACAGCTCTACCAAAATATACTTTATTTCTAAAGGAATGTCAAATAAATACTTTTGTTACTTATTATTCAAAAGATTATACAATGTTGACTATTACATGTCATTGCGTACATCTAGAAAATGGTCAAAAATGGAAACATTTATGAACACCCAAAACAGCAAAATTGGAAATGTTGCAGGTCCAGTGGGATTGAGCCTGTTCCTGAATAGAAATGGCGTCCCTAGCACATGCTTAAGCACAATTCAACATTTAGATATGAAAATGGCAAAATTTTGAATTTAGATCATTCACAGATGTGTTCATATGGCAGTTATTATACAACCTTCAATGCCATTCCATGAAAAGGTGCATATAATCCCCAAGTATAAGAATGTGTTTGCCCCGCAAAGAAAAAAGCAACTGTCAGATTTAAATGAAATGGAAGTGTGAAAGGGATCAGAGGTTTTAGGGCCTGCATTTCATAGATAAGACGTCGAAAGACAATTTTAAAAAGCAGGCAAACATCATAAGGGTGATTAAAGTAGGAATACTGGAATCACTCTTTAAGAAACAGATCAAATAGAAGCAAGTAAAAATACAAACACAACAATAATGTTGTGCTGAATGATATTCAAGTTTCATACCTGGTAGAATTACTTCTGTTTCATCACTATGGACGCTGATGAACTTGTTTCTTCAACTTTTCGTTGTCTTTAGTTCCCTTGATAAAGAGCAAGCTACTGTTGTCTTTAGTTCTTTTGGTAAAGAGCAAGTTACTGTTGTTATTAGGTCCTTTGTTGCAGAGCAAGCTGCAGTTGTCTTTATTTCCCTTGTTACAAAGCAAGCTACTGATGTTTTTGGCTCCCTTGGTTAAGAGCAAGCTACTATAGGCTATAGTGTCTTTGATAAAGTTTGTTTGTTTGTTTGTTTCATTTTACGCCTTTTCCAAACAGTATTTCAGTCATATAGGCCGGTAGTTTCCTAACCATCGTTCCTGGAGAGTTACACCAGTACTAGACTACCTTCCTCCGTGCTAAACTACCAAAGCATCTCCCGGGGATCGAATCTTTGATAAAGAGCAAACTACTGTTGTTATTGGTTTGCTTTGTTTTCTACATGTATCTCTTGTCTTTTGTTTTCCTTGCTTTATAGAAAGATTCTGTTGGGTTTAGTTTTCCTTGAGTTATAGCAAACAACTGTTGCCTTTAGTTTTGTTGATAAAAAGCAAGCTGCTTTTGCCTTTTGTTCAATTGAGATATATGCTGTAATTACAATTTTTGTCTTTAGTTTTCCTTAATGTAGAACAAGCTGCTGTTGTCTTTAGTTCCTTTGATAAAGAGCAAGCTACTGTTGTCTTTACTTCCCATGATAATGCGCAAGATACTGTTAGCTTTAGTTCCTTTGATAAACAGCAAGCTACTGTTGACTTTACTTCCCATGATAAAGAGCAAACTACTGTTGTCTTAAGTTCCCTTAATAAAGAGCAAGCTGCTAGTTCCCTTAATAAAGAGCAAGCTGCTGTTGTCTTAAGTACCCTTGATACAGAGTAAGCTACTGTTGTCTTTACTTCCCTTGATAAAGAGCAAGCTATTGTTGTCTTTACTTCCCATGATAAAGAGCAAGCTACTGTTGTTTTTTGCTCTCTTGATAAAGAGCAAGCTACTGTTGTCTTTACTTCCCATGATAAAGAGTAAGCTACTGTTGTCTTTACTTCTCTTGATAAAGAGCAAGCTACTGTTGTTCTAAGTTCCCTTGATAAAGAGCAAGTTACTGTTGTTTTTGCTCCCTTGATAAAGAGCAAGCTACTGTCGTCTTATGTTCCATTGATAAAGAGCAGCTACTGCTGTTTTTTGCTCCATTGATAAAGAGCAAGCTACTGTTGTCTTTAGTTCCCTTGATAAAGAGAAAGCAACTGTTGTCTTTACTTCCCTTGATAAAGAACAAGCTGCTGTTGTCTTTAGTTCCTTTGATAAAGAGCAAGCTACTTATATCTTTTGTTCCCTTGAAAGGAAAATTCTTCATGTCAGCTTTGAAGACAAGCTGTCTGCAGAAAAACTCTGACTAGGTCAGCTTTAATGACAGCCATCTGCAGAAAAAATCTACAGGTCAGCTTAAAAGACAGTATGTTCACAGTAAAATCTGCAGGTCAGCTTTAAGGCAAACTGTCTGCAGGAAATCTGTATAGGTCAGCTTTGAAGTTTAGCTTTGAAGACAAGCTGTACTAGACAAACTGTCAGCAGCAAAACTGTGCTTGTGATACATTACTTTAACTTGCAGACTTGCTGATATTTGTTGCTTAGGATGATAACTTTTTGTATATATAGAACAATATAATTTATAAAGCCAAATAATTTCTTTTGTCACATGATTATTGCAGTAGTATTATAGTATAATCATTATGTTTAGATATAAATATTGCTGCAGAAAATAATGTTAAGACTTAGATGTTGCAGTAGTACATAATGGTTGGGTTTAAAAAGTGTTGTAGTACATAGTGTTAAGATGTTAATGTTTCACTAGTCAGTAAGTAGTACATAGTGATTAGACATAAATGTTGCAGCAGTTCATAATGTTTAGACATACATGTTTCAGTAATACATAGTGTTAGACATACATGCTGCAGAAGTACATAATGCTTACAGTAGTATGCACATGTTGCAGTAGTACATAATGTTTAGACATACATGTTGCAGTAGTACATAATGTTTAGACAGACTTGTTGAAGTAGTACAGTCATAGTGTTAAGTTATACATGTTGAAGTAATATAATTATAGTGTTTAGTCATACATGTTGCAATTGTACATAGTGTTTATACATACTTGTTGAAGTAGAACATAGTGTTTAGACAAACATGTTGCAGTAGTACAGTGTTTAGACATAAATGTCACAGTAGTACAGAGTGTTTATACATACATGTTGAAGTAGTATATAGTGCTAGGCATACATGTTGAAGTAGTACATAGTGTTAACACAAGTACATAATGAACATTTATTTCTAGAACTAAATTGATCTTTCAGTATTTATCTGGATAGTACTCTTGTTTGAAAGACATAATTTGTTGCAAATTGACATAATAAAATTTATTCACATTTAACTTTTTCAGGTGGACTTAACAATTTAATCTTGTTCAGTTAATATAATAATTTGCACACTATATCTGTATCAATATTTAAGGCAAGGAAATAAAGTAATTATTGTTTGTCGTTGGACATTTGGTAAGAGTAGTGACTGATATGATGTAATAATGTTACTGACATAATCATTAGCTAAGTTATTACTTTATTCATATGGTAACAATATTATTGGTCAAATATTGGATTGACCATACAATAGCCCCATGTAACCTGGTCAAATGTTAAAAGGCGGACAGGTCTATGTTCTGTATGGAGATAGAGGTTAAGGAAAGGTCAGATATTGAAAGTCTTGTTTGATATTGATTAAACTGTGAGGTCATTGCCAAATGTACAGATGCAGATATTTAAAAAAGAATTTCCAATATGCTTAATATTATGGTACATGTAGTTAAAAATGTCATGTCGGTTCTAAATTTCGATCAGATGCTATAGAATTCAGAATTTCCTCTTTTCTCTAAATCAACATTCAGATATAGTGCAATAAATATTTTAGATGAAAAAAATTTTTTTTACCTACCGTTTCCAAACTGGAATGAGTTGTGGGTAGGGAAACAAAGATAGTTTTGAGGCTGGCCTCATAGTTATACCTCATTCCTTTACCAAAAGCATTAATACATGTACTCTGTTTGGTTCCTTATCTCATGAAAATTGTTCATTTTTCCAAAAATTATTTTTTTAAAGAAGGAAATGTTTAGATGTATAAAAGTGAAAAGATGTTGATTAAATATAAAGGTTTTTTTATAATACTAGTACTGACCAGTCTTAATCTTATAAAAGTTTGGAAGTTTTAAACACATAATAAAATGCTGGAATGGAAAGTGATTAATTAGCTTAATTTTTGTGTTTCATATTGTAATCCCTTAAAATTTAAATTTAACTCTGGACAAGTCCATAATCATTGCACTACTTGAAGAGGTTAAGGGTTAAACTTAATCATGTATTTAAGGGAAGCAATTGTATTAGTCATAAATGGTGACAGGAAATGCTTAAGGTTAGTACTTAACCTTGATAGGAGAGAGGTCATGTTTGTACAGTAACATCAACTTTAAGCGGCTTTCATGTTAGACAGGTGACAAATGTCTGCCATTATTGTAATGATCTATCTTGCATATAAATGTGTATACCAGTGATCTGACTTAAAGGCCCATTATGCCACTGAAATGATATCATGTTTATCTCCTTATAACTGTTTATTTTTCGTATCATGAAACAGATTACCAAAATATATTCATTTGCTTTTAATATAGTGCATGAGTATTGTGTATGGAAGTCAAAATACTTCATTATAAACATTTTGCTACCTTTATGATACACAACTGCATGTTCAGTGCTTCTTTTTCAGTTAAACATCTAACATGCTAGAATTAAAAAAATATAGCTTTCTTAGTCATGATGTGCCTTTAAATATATTTATACAAATGTAAAGTATTAGATATATATATTTAAAGACATAGAATAAAGTATTATATATTGTTTAGGTATAAAATGTATCATGAAAAGCATGGTTTGATCCACACACTCTGATATCTGATACATTGTGCATTGCAGAGTAGGCCCACATGCCCTGTCTTAAATCCTTAACCTGCTGAATTTTTGTAATGTATTTGCCCTGTTTTTGAATTTGGATTAGTCCACTTAGATTTTAAGGGATTTCAATATCAAAATATATTAAATCAGTTACCAGAGCTTGATCTTTAGTCGCATGGATCATCATCAGAGCAGGCTGGCCATGATGTCAGTGGTTCTACTCTGGTGGCAAAGGCTAATTAGGAGGTTCCGGCAGGTTTGATAAGGGTTTAAATTATATGGTATTACATAGAGAGAATTCATGTTACTTGGACTGTGCCAAATCAATTGTGAACATTTGACTCTCAAGTTTGATTCTTTAAAATTAACTTATTTTTTTCTTCTGACAGCAGCTTAAAGGTTAAAGGAAAATTAATACATCTATAAGATATATTGATAAAAAATGAAATACATAAAACAATAAAGTACATTTATAGGTGTTCATTATATTAACAACAGATGGTATAACTTGCTCATATATACATTTAAATGTATTGTAAAATTGATGTATACTTCGGCAAGAAAGTTTGTAATTTTTCTTGGCTTTAAAAGATGAATATTATGTTACTATATTAGTGTGTTATATGTTAATAAGAGAATATAATTGTGACTCACTGACTTATCTGATAATAAATTGATAAAATATACCTTATCAGGAGGGTTTTTTTAATGTTATCTTTTGACGGACAATGTTGGATTATTAATTTACGATATATTACCATATAATGTTCCTTATAGGAAGTTTTTCTGGACTGAATGCCTTAATTCAGTTATCATATACATGTAATGTTTGTAAAATGTCACCAAAATAATAACTATAGAGAATTTGTTTTGATATAACATTCTTTAAAATATAATATATGAAAAAATGTTTCAGGAAAGCAATTAACTGTTTGGCAAATGTTGAGACACTGTGATAGGACTGAGATAGTTATGTTTTCTAATTAATACATTGTAATTTGAAATTTGAGATTGTTACAAAAAATTTGATAAGAACATGGAAGATAGAAATATAATTAACAGAATTAAACATTAACTCTTAGCCTGCCAGTGGTAACTGATTCCACCAATGGGACAAGTGCAGAGCACATCCGTGCAGTCTGAGCACGGTCTGTTCATTACACTTTTCAGTTTGTACTTATTTTGAAATTTTTGCTGAGAAAAAATATCGGTGGTTTTCTCCAGAGAGATTGACGACAAGTTCATTTTAGATATTTAGCATTGTAATTAGAGTTAAATATTAAAGGGACTCCACTGAGGTTTAAAAGCCTTAAAACATAACATTTGAATTTCTTACATGAATGAGCTGGGGTACTTTAAACAGAAATATATGCAAAGATAGTTAAGAAATATACTTTGAAATAAATTGAAAATCGTATTTTCATGCTTTTCTTAGCTCGATTTGAGTGAAAAGCATTTAAACGCTTTTCATTTTGGGTCATTTTTTTACAATTTGAATAACTATTCTGGAAAAACAAAGTGTGCGAATGATCTAAAATTTTGCACAAAAATTAGTGGTCTAAACCTACATCAAGTGGTACATTTATCAGGAAAAAATATTTTCATTCCCATCATGTCAAAAAAAACCCTCAGTGGAGTCCCTTTAAATTTACTCAAAACTTTTTGTTTGCAGTATACATATATATATATGTAGGTGATAATATGATGTTTTGTCATTAGTTTACTGATAGCCAGTAGCCTGAGATACATATATGCTTAAACAGATTTAACTTTTCAACTCAACTCAAGGTAAAATATCATTTATCTGTAATTTGTGTTTATTTTTGTTTCATTTATACTGATACATTGAAATTTTGGTGTGTTTTGTTTAGATTTCGGTGATATATTTTCAGAATGATATGGCAGTTAACATGGTTATCTCCCTTGCTGTTTTGCCTGTGTTGCCATGGTTATAACTGGAGCGAGCTGAATCTTCCAGTCAGACACATACCTTACTACTTCAACAACAATCCTTATATTAAGGATCTATGCAAGGAAGATGATGATTGCCCATATAAGGTAATATTTTAATTTTCCACAGGTCAGGTGTTATGTTATAAGACTTACCTTGTTTAACTACCAACTATAGGGGCGTCACATTAATCCATTTAAACGGGTACGGTCGGTTTTTAGCTAAAAAAACGGTTAGAAAATTCAATTACTGGTAACTGAGTAAGTATTTGACTAAGGGGAGGAAATATTAAAAATTGATTCTAAAGTTTTTTTTATAACAAGATATGACAATTGTTTGTATTTTAGTTGTACTCAACCCTAGTTGAAAATAAATACTCCATATACGGAAATGTATTGTAATCATTTTGAGTACAAGAAAATATTAACAAAACGGCATATCTTGTCATAAAGAAACAAAGTTAATGTTGAAAATCTAAGGATTTTATTAGTAAGGTCGGTTAAACGTTTAACACGGTTATTTCATCGCCGTTTAAATGGTTAGCATTTTTTCTAATCGTGACACCCCTTCTACCAATCTTTCATATGCTAGCTTGATAGCTTCCTCACGTGGCAGAATTCTGAGTTCATTCAGGGGTTCGAACCAATTTGAAGTCGGCTATCTTAACTGCCATGAAAGCCATATGCTTTTTCTCATTTAATATCACCTTGCCTATATGTAGGAATAAAATATAACTAGAGATACATGTATTTCTAAATTTTCTAAATTTTTGAGGCATAAATTCTAAGTTTTGCTAAAAAAATTACTTTTTATACTAGATAGGAATACATGTTTCAGAATGTTGTACTTGATTAAATGATAAAGTAACAACTGGTGAGTAACAACTGGTAAACTGTCTATTTACTTTCAATACAAAGGTCTTTTGTGAACATCTGTCATATATCATAGTTACTATCTTATTCATTAAACAAAGATATAAATATAGAGTTCTAAAATAATATCACATGAATATTGAGTTCTTTAATAATGTTTTTATCACATGACATAGTTTGGTTTCTATGCTATATAGTTTGGTTTCTATGCTATATAGCTGTTATGTATTTCTTTATTTTACACACATGTTCTTTATATTACACACAAGTTCTTAATATTACACACTAGTACTTTATATTAAGCATATGTTCTTTATATTCTTTATATTACACACATGTTCATTATTTTACACACATGTTCTTTATATCACACACGAGTTCTTTATATTACACACATGTACTTTATATTACACAATTGTTCTTTATATTTCACAAGTGTAATTTAACTTTGTCGTGACATCTTTTTCACTTATTCTACATGTATTTATAAAAAGGAAATGGCATAAAGTAGCAGAATGTAAAACAAGTGAATTTTCATTAAATTTACTTTGTTTCGTCATTTGATAAAAGAATCCTTTATTTTTTGACATTTTATTCTTTGTCTTAGTATTATAAAATTTTAATAAACTTATCCAAGGAAAAGTTGATATGTTAATATAAAACTGGAAAGTGGCTTGGTTTATAACATTTTCTTGAACTCATTTTATCCAATCTTTCATCACAAGGGAAGTCATGTGAGATCCTACCAATATATACCTTATTTTGTATACCTATGTGATCTGAAACTGGAAGTATTTTTTGTAAATGCCGCTGTGTATAAACAGAATCACTGTACCCTGGCTTTGCAAGCATATACAATTCAATATGTACCATGTCTTGTTACATCCGATTACTGTTCCTTTCTTGGCAGCCTATATATTTTAACTTGAAGATCTCATATGACTGAATAGTGACCAGTACAAACCATGATTATATGGCATAGATGTGTCAGCTGTTCTTGGTCTGCACTGGCAGCATGAGTAGAATCTGTTACTTCCTACAGTCTAAGACTACAACATGTAGTATATTATAGTTCAGATTTTTTTCCAGACAATATACATGTCAAACAGACAGATTTTCAGTTGGTTAAACTAGATTTCAGATAGCTGTTAATACACAACTCAAGGCATTTCCTAAGAATTACATAATAAGCTCAGTAGGGAGAGCATTGGATTAGCCAACCAGGGTTTGCTGATTCGATCCTTATGCATGGAGAAATTTCTCTGTGAAATGGATCATGGACATTGAGTCATATGGTCATTCGTCTCTCACTGATGATTCAGAAATCATGCGGAATTACTAATTGGTCTTTTGCAGAGAAATTGGTAATTCCAGGTTACTTGTCCAACATAATTATATTGATATAATGTGAACCACACTTTTCAATGGCATTTTCATTCATAAAATAAATTAATTGAACTGCTGAAGCATTTGAAATACTGATCATTGCTTGTTGGTCTTTTTAGATGACACTTAAGAAGAAGAGGTGTTGGGGGTATGAGAAAAAATGTCCGGTTGAAAATAGAATGTCCGTACCAGAATGCCCTGGTGATAGCAGAGGATGGTAAGTTTATTGTTAACCCATAACCGCATGAGTATTTTGTGAAAAATGGCTGTTTTCATTGAAAAGTCTCCCGTTTCAAGTTCAAATTGCTATAAAACTATAAGAACTGCTTAAACTTGGCACAAATGTTGACTGGACCATTGCCTTTTTAACAACGTGCTCAGTCTTAAATTTCCTGTTACCATGGCACAGTTGTAACATCTCAAAATTGCCAAAAGTCGTTGAAATAAACAAAAACAAGTGTTAGGGGCCTAAATAAGGCATTTTTTAACCATTTGAGACAACAAAAAAAGGGGGGGGGTTGAAAAGGCGTTAAAAGGCGTGTATATCGAGTAATGGGTTGAAGATGCAATTACATTTTATTTCTTTGCTTAAAAGATAACCTCCTATCTTTTCTCATTGTTTTTGTCAGATACTAGTACTCTTGTATGTGTTAAAATGTTAAAGTAGACCTCTTCTTTTTGTCTCACCTCTGCTAGAATGTAAACATCTAGTTAAGAATATAAAAACTTCTTGTTTAGGCCTTTGTCAGTATATAAACATCTTGCATTTACAAACCTGTTCATGATACAATGTATATACCTCTTGCCTTTGTCAGGCTATAAACCTCTTGCCTTTGTCAGGCTATAAACCTCTTGCCTTTGTCAGGCTATAAACCTCTTGCCTTTGTCAGGCTATAAACCTCTTGCCTTTGTCAGGCTATAAACCTCTTGCCTTTGTCAGGCTATATACCTCTTGCCTTTGTCAGGCTATATACCTCTTGCCTTTGTCAGGCTATAAACCTCTTGCCTTTGTCAGGCTATAAACCTCTTGCCTTTGTCAGGCTATAAACCTCTTGCCTTTGTCAGGCTATAAACCTCTTGCCTTTGTCAGGCTATAAACCTCTTGCCTTTGTCAGGCTATAAACCTCTTGCCTTTGTCAGGATGTAAACTTGCCGTCATCTTGCATTTGTCTGTGATACAAGCCTGTTCATGATATAAACATCTTGCTTATCTCAGAATATTGACATCTTGCCTTTGTTAGGATGTTATATTCTTGTTCTAGCCAGGATATGAATAAGTTATCTTTGTTAGAATGTACACCTAATATCATGATTTTAACAGCAAAAGATGAAAGTGATGTTTGTAAATCTTTTGTCTATGAGAAAGTAACTGTGTGGTATATAAATATTTATCGAATTAACTGTATTGCGCTATTATGTCCTCTCTTACTAAAATGTCAGCAATTGTGGAAGTCACTCATCTATAAAAGAAGAACATAAATAAGGCTTTCAACTTTGCCAAAAATGTCATCACTGCTGTTAGTTTCCTGTTATTAGAATGGTAAATGATAATTATGTTTTGATTTTCTTGGAAATGATTTCCAATAATTATGAAAGTCTCTGATATTTTTTTTTGTGAGAATGATTGTTGTTGTTGTTTTTTGTACAGGGCAAACACAAAGGAGGACCAAATAGATCAATTCTGGAAAGGTGCTGACTTTGGTTATGTACAGGAGAGGAGGAATGAAATGAAAGCCTTTTGTGTTCCAAAATCTCAGGTAGATAGAACAGTTAGTTATTCTGTCAAAAGGCCTAGTGGTTAAAGTTGCTGACTTCAAACCACCAGCCCCTCACCATTATGGGACTTTGGCTTATTTTGTTACATCCAAAGTCATGATGGCAATCCTGTGGCAGTCACTGATTAAATAATGGTCTGGATCACATTGAAACCAGACATAGTTATCCTAAAGAAGGCTGTTCCTGTTTCTTTTGAAAATTACTCGCATTTTAAAAAGCTGCAGAAATATTTCAGAACCATTAATCTAAACAAGATATGTCCATAAAATGGCTTGCTGGTTAAATAGGACTCACTACTGGAATAAGAAGTCAGTCCAAGAAGGTGATAATTCAGTCTCAATCTAGAGTCTCTGTGAAAAAATTGTAAACAAAGTGGTCAACAAATATTTAATTAGCTTAATATACTGGAAGCTTGTTACATCCATTTTGATTGGATGATTGTTTTTATATTATCTAGATACAACTACACATCTACTGCAAATTAATGATTTTTTTTTCTCTCCATTTTAAGAATGCAATTGTGCAGTGTTATAAATTTGATATGACTTTACATATTATATGACTGTTTATAATACTGCATGTTTGTAACGTTGCTTTTAATTGCATAATCATGACATTTATATAGATTTATATTAGATATACACGGCTGCTGTCAATTTATGAAGAAATCTCACTCTCCTCTTTAAAATCAGATTCTTGCTGTATTATAAATTTGTTATAAATATTTCTGACAGGTCATATGAGCCTATATAAACGGTTGTTTGCAATATAACCCAAGCCACTATTTCCAAACAACAATTTATATATGGCCGTATAACCTTATTACCTGTCAAAAATCTTTATAACTAGTAGTTTACATGGGTGTTTACTATATTATGCTTATGTCTATTTTTAGCTCGACTATTCGATAAGAATAAGTAGAGCTATTGTAGTCACCCGAGCGTCGGCGTCGGCGTAACCACTTATGTTAAAGTTTTTGTAATAGTTCAAATATTTTCAAAGTCCATTGACATATGGCTTTGAAACTTTGCACACTTGTTCACCATCATGACCCCAACCTGTAGACAGGAGGAGGTAACTCTATCAAGCATTTTGACAGAATTATGCCCCTTTTTCAACTTAGAATTTATGTTAAAGTTTTTGTAATAGTTCAAATATTTTCAAAGTCCATTGACATATGCCTTTGAAACTTTGCACACTTATTCACCATCATGACCCCAACCTGTAGACAGGAGGAGGTAACTCTATCAAGCATTTTGACAGAATTATGCCCCTTTTTCGACTTAGAATTTACGTTAAAGTTTTTGTAATAGTTCAAATATTTTCGAAGTCCATTGACATATGGCTTTGAAACTTTGCACACTTGTTCACCATCATGACCCCAACCTGTAGACAGGAGGAGGTAACTCTATCAAGCATTTTCACAGAATTATGCCCCTTTTTCAACTTAGAATTTATGTTAAAGTTTTTGTAATAGTTCAAATATTTTCAAAGTCCATTGACATATGCCTTTGAAACTTTGCACACTTGTTCACCATCATGACCCCAACCTGTAGACAGGAGGAGGTAACTGTATCAAGCATTTTCACAGAATTATGCCCCTTTTTCGACTTACAATTTAGGTTAAAGTTTTTGTAATAGTTCAAATATTTTCAAAGTCCATTGACATATGGCTTTGAAACTTTGCACACTTGTTCACCATCATGACACCAACCTGTAGACAGGAGGAGGTAACTCTATCAAGCATTTTACAGAATTATGCCCCTTTTTCGACTTAGAATTTATGTTAAAGTTTTTGTAATAGTTTAAATATTTTCAAAGTCCATTGACATATGGCTTTGAAACTTTGCACACTTGTTCACCATCATGACCCCAACCTGTAAACAGGAGTAGGTAACTCTATCAAGCATTATTTTTTACTATCAAGCACTAGAATAGTCGAGCGTTGCTGTCCTACCGACAGCTCTTGTTACTGTTCATATTTGTTGTAAAAATCTTAATTAATTACTAATAATAAAACAATCTATTGTATTTTTGCCTGTGACATAAGGAAGGAATATAAACTCAATGATTTGTGTATTTCAGGATGATTCCAGCTTGGAATGCTCAAAATATGCAAGATATTGCTATGCAAAAAATATTTATTTAGACTTTAGACATGCAACTTTTACAGCTAATGAAAAGTAAGTATTTTTAGCTTAACTATTTAATAAAAATAGATTTATAGTATTTTAATGAGAAATAGAGGCTATTGAATGAGTGTAGGTTCAATACTGAATTTATTGAACAAATTTAATAAATTACATTACGCGAGCATGATATTATTGTATTTAACAAGTTCAATAAATTCAGTAATGAACCTTCATGAGTGTAATATTTTATTTATCCAAAGAAAGACTTTGAAGAGTGCGAAAGAATCATTTTTCATTGACGTGTCTACAGTGTAATGCTAATACATAAGCGCATCTTTACACTATGTTTGTATTACGTAAATGACGTCACATAAAAATATATGCACGGTTGTGCAATACCATTTTTACGGAAACACAAAATGGGCATTGGAATGTGATAAATTAATTTTCTAATTCCAATCTGATTGTGAGGAAGTTGCAACAAAAGAATTTAATCACATCAGTTTTGCTATAAATAAGTGAAAATAACAATAAATGGGCCTCCATGGCCGGAGTGTAATGACAGCCACTTCAAATCACTTGTCACTCATTGCTGAGGGATAAAATCCTGTCAGGGACCTTCGATTTTTTCATGTGAGAAGTGCCGTTTGTGACTGAAATTTAATGCTGAGGTCTTCACCTAACAGTAAGTGTTGGTGCCATGTAAGACACATCCAAAAACAGAAATTAGGAAATGTATCTTGGTGTGAACTTAAAATACCAGGGTCACTATCCCAGACATATAACTGTGTTATGTTTTTCAAATAAATTTTCCTCTGATAATTCTTACATTGTGTAGGCTCTTGTTTTATTATCATGTTCCGAGACTATTTAAGCATGCTGTCCTCACAGCTCTTGTTCTTGTATTAGTGTGTGCCTGTGGTGGAATATGACAGTTTTGCAGCTATGAACTAGTCTGTCAGAATAAATATTGTATGAAAACCTCTTTATGTCACGACATAGTTTACAGAACCTTGTTACCTTGAGTTTAATATTTATGTGATATGGATTTTTTAACTCTCAAAATCAAAACAATCTAGACAGAGTACAATATGGAATTGATATAGATTGCAGTCTGGAAAATGAAAATAAGGCCATCAGATCACAGTATGAAATTGATATGGATGTTTTGGACTTTGTAAATAAAAATAAGGTTTTATTGAGTGATATATGGATTTGATATGGAATTTTCGGGTTAAGAAAATAAAAACAATGCTAAACCAATAAGATTGGTTCAAATTATTTATATTTGCAGATCACAAGGTGAAAACGCTGATAATTCATTGGTTACATTCTAATAGGTGTCAGATAAATAGAAATATGACCCATTTTCAGTATTGTAAATATATAATTCATTGGGTTTTATGTAAGAACTTTTCAATTCTTATCATCTTGTATTTCAGTTTTCAAGAAGATTTTTTGTTAGATGGTGAGATAGGGGGACATTGTGAACTCAATAAACGTCTGCTTAAAGCGGAGGGAGAACATAAAAGTCCTCTCCAATCATGGTACTTTACATATATATTCTGCATTCTGTCCATTTTAAGAGTGTTTTTAAGCCTAATATAAACCAGATTCTGGTTGTGATTTTAGAACCTGATGAGTGCTTTTGATTTTTTATGCCACCACAGCATCTGCGATGCGGTGGCATACAGCGATTCACCTGTGTGTTTGTCTATAGATTATATAGTGAACTTAAAAAATCTTCGTGTGAAAAACCACTAGTCCAATTTCAACCAAACTTGGCAGGATTTATCCTTGGGTGAAGGGCTTCCAAAGTTGTTCAAAGAATTTCATTTCATGCAGAAATCTGGTTGCCATGGCAACCAAAAGGAATTATAAGAATAAATTAAAAAAATCTTCTTGTAAAGACCTAAAAAGCCTAGAGCTTAGATATTTTGCATAAGTCATATTCTGGTAGACCTCTACCAAGATTGTTTAAATTATAGCCCTGGGGTCAAAATCGGCCCGCCCCGGGGGTCATTGATTTTCACTATATGTACATATAGTAAAAACTTAAAGTAACCTTCTTGTAAAGACCCAAAAGGCCTAGAGCTTAGATATTTTGCATAAGGCATTGTCTGGTAGACCCTTACCAAGATTGTTCAAATTATAGCCCTGGGGTCAAAATCGGCCCCACCCTGGGGGTCATTGATTTTTACTATTATGTACATATAGTAAAAACTTAAAATACCTTCTAGTAAAGACCCAAAAGGCCTAGAGCTTAGATATTTTTGCATAAGGCATTGTCTGGTAGACCCAGATTGTTCAAATAATAGCCCTGGGGTCAAAATCGGCCCCGCCTCGGGGGTCATTGGTTTTCCTTATATGTATATAGTAAAAACTTTAAAAAAATTTCTTCTAGCAATTGACAAATGCTAGAGGTTAGATATTTTGCATGAAACATTGTGTAGTGAACCTCTAGCACGATTGTTAAAATTATAGACCTGGGGTAAAAATTGCCCCGCCCCGGGGGTCATTGAATTTCAATATATACATATAGTAAAAAAATCAAAAAATCTTATTGTCTGAAGGTACAAGGCTTAGTGTTGTATTAATGCTGTGGCATAGCATTTTTCTCAAATGCAATCTTGTTTTGAAATAGTTATAACTTTTCTTTTGAAAAAATAATTTAACAACTTAATATTTGAACAAATTGCTTCACAGGGCTTGGAACATTTTAGCTTTGTTTTTGTAGAATTTTATTTATGAACTCCATGCCAGAATCATAATTCCTGTCTCCCTTTTTTTAAAATCAATCTAAAATGTAGATTTATTGGCTTACAGTTACTGAACCTTTATTGTTTGAAACATTTTTTGCCATGTTACAGAGGTGAATTTAATTGAAGTCTTAATTTCTAAGGAGGAAACCAGGATTAAGTTTGGAAATACTCATGTTCAGGAATGGGGATCCTGTTTGCTTCTTTCCAGGCATATAGCTATTGAGATCTAGGCATAGAGAAATAAAGAGTGTGTATTCAATGCTTAATGAGGGTACATCCGCCCTTTCAGGCACTGAGAGTATGAATCACTTGAGAGAAATAAGGACAATATTGTGTGTCTGTATGTAACAAAATAGTAATGTGTAATGCATTAATGATCCGTAATCTTGTTTAGCTCTACATGTATGATTTTTGTGTCATAAGAATGTGGTCACACCTTAATGTTTTCATTCTCCAGGTTTGCAGAAGTTGAACATTATTCATCTCTTCCATTTAAACCAATAAACAACGAAAACTGTGATATAATTATAGATAAACCAGTGATGTTTACGAAGCTGGATGCAGGTAATCATGCTATTTTGTATAACATGGATAAATTGTATGTTGTTGAGAAAAGATCTTGTAGGTTTGAGCCGCGCCGGCTTCTTCAGTTTCTTTCTTTGTGAGACAGCTGTCCAGCTACCGTAGCTTACAGAAGGTCGTTGGTTCTACTCGGGTGACTGTTTATGCCTATAATAATCCACAAAGGTGCACCTGAGGTCTTCCTTCACCAGTAAAACTGGAAAGTTGTCATTTGACTTTGTTGATCCCCCCCTCCCCCACATACACAAATAAAGGTCTTGAGGATAAGTAACCTGAGGTTAATGCAATCATTATAAGGGATTCAAATTTGTTCTAGTTTTTGTAATTGAAAGATAACTGGTTCAATTAACCTCAATTGTTTTACATCATAAATTAAGTAAAAGGCATTCTACAAAAGTAAACTTAAGAGTGTGTAATTTTCTGATTATTGGAATTTGTTTAATTTACAGGTGTGAATATGTTTCACCACTATTGTGATTTTATTAATTACTACACTAGTCAACATGTCAACAATTCATTTAGTACAGATATATACGTGATTAACTGGGATACAGTAAGTGATGTGATAATTTACCTCATCTACATTTAGAATTGTTGTAGTGTTATGTTCTTCTAGAATTGTTCCAGTTTTATGTTCTTCTTCTAGCATTGTTCTAGTTTTATGTTCTTTTAGAATTTGTCCTAGTTTTATGTTCAAGAATTGTTCCAGTTTTCTGTTCTAGAATTGTTCCAGTTATGTTCTTCATCTAGAATTATTCTAGTTGTATGTTCTTTTAGCATTGTTCCAGTTTTATGTTCTAGAATTGTTCCAGTTTAATGTACTTCATTATGGAATTTTTCTTATTTTATGTTCTTCTAGAATTGTTCTAGTTCATTAGCTTGACTATTTGAAGAATAGTGAAAGCTATTGGACTCACCCAAACTGCGGATTATCACTTTTGCATGCAAGTTAGTATCTCAAAAAAAAAAAACTGAAGGGAATGGGTTGACACTGCACACACTTATTTAGGAGCATGATGGTTCACTGTCTCAGGCCTATAAGTCTTACGTGGATTTTGACAAAAAAATGCCCATTTTGAACTTAGAAAATTCTACATTACCCTGGCTCTTCTTTTTCTTTCAGGCACTAACATTACCCTGGCTCTTCTTTTTCTTTCAGGCACTTAATATAGTCGAGGATACTATTCTACTGACAGCTCGTGTATTCTTCTGGAATTGATCTAGTATTATGTTTCTCTTCTAGAATTGTTCCAGTTTTGTGTCCTTCTAAAATTGTTGTAGTTTATTGTTTTCTAGAATAATTTCAGTTTTATGCTCTTTCAGAAGTGTAGTTTTATGTTCATGTAGAATCGTTCGAGTTTAATGTTCTTCATCAGGAATTGTTCCAATTTATTGACACAGAATTGTTGCAGTTATATGCTCTTTTCTTCAATTGTTCAAGTTGTTCTAGAATTGTTCCAATTTTTTGTTCTTCTATAACTTTTCTAGTATTGAGTTTTTCTAGAATTGTTTCAGTTTGATGTTATTATTCTAGAATGGTTCCAGTTTTATGTTTTTATTCTAGAATGGTTCCAGTTTTATGTTATTATTCTAGAATGGTTCCAGTTTTATGCTATTATTCTAGAATTGTTCCAGTTTTATAGTCTCCCAGAATTGTTCTAGATTATGTGTTGATAATATATTATCATGCAGTTAATTTGTATCATTTTTAGCACTTTGCTTTTGTACTTTATTTTGTACTTTGCTAGACTTTAAGCTAATAGTATTATGAAATCAGTTGTCATGTTTGAAATGGTAATTGTCCTTGAACATTTATGAAGTATTCTGAGATACTTACATATAAATGTTTTAATCTTAACCTAACAATGAGATAGGTAATACAAATTGCAAAATTTAATGAAATAATTAGAGCTGATGGTTGATTTAGTATGACATAAAAGTTTAAAGTATCACATAGATGTATGATAAGTTACAAATTATAAATGTTTTAACTTCTAACCTATGATTCTTCAACTTAAACAAATGTTTTGTGGCAGTTATTGTTAAATATGAGCAGAGAATTTTGTGTAAGATATAAAAAGTTACACAGTCAATTTGACATAACTGCAAAATGTTTTTGTACCTAACTTTCCAAATTTACATTCTAGATGTTTTTATATGGTTTCAGAGTCAGCGAAATTATTTTGATTTATTTAAAGAGACCTTTGAAGCTTTTACACAGCATAAGATGAAGTATATACGTGACTTTGATGATAAACGTGTAAGTATAAACTTAAATATCATAAATAATAATTGTGTAAATTTGAACTTAAATATCATAAAATGATAAACGTGTAAGAATAAACTTAAATATTGTAGGATGATAAACATGTAAGTATGAACTTAAATATCATAAAATGATAAACGTGTAAGTTTGAACTTAAATATTGTAGAATGATAAACATGCACATATGAACTTAAATAGATATTTTTTTATTTTTTTTTTTAATGTAATCCTTTCTTACTATGCACATACTTATTTCTTAATGTGATAATGACTTTTTATTTACAATACCTTACATCTTAAATTGTGATGATTTTAAATGATATCCTTCATTAATGTGATTTATCTTATAATTTGTGATATTTTTTTTTTCTTTTATGAAATACCTCTCTATGTCATGCCACCAAATGCTAAGGACCACAATGGAAATAAGAGCTTGCTCTTTTTTGTGTTATCCTTGGTTTTGGGAACATGTTATGGTTTACATAATATAGTATTTATTCATTTATTTATTTATTTATTTGTAATTGTTTTAATCTATATTGTGTTTGTTTATCATGTAACATGTTTACCTTTATGCCGAAATAAATCTATCTATCTATAAATATTATAGATGATAAACGTGTAACTTTAAACTTAAATATCACAGAATGATGAATATGCAAGAACAAACTTTAATATTGTAGATTGATAAACATGAAAGTTTAAACTTAAATATCGTAGATGATAAATATGTAAGTTTGAACTTACATATCATAGAATGATACATATGCAAGAACAATCTTTAATAATGTAGACTGATAAACATGACATTTTAACTAAAATATCGTAAAATGATAAATGTGTAAGTTTGAAATTAAATATCTTATAATGGTAAATACTGTAAAATGATTAACATGTAACTATTAATTTAAATTTCATAGATATCTGTATAAGTTTGAAATGAACATGTAAGTGTGAACTGAAGTATTGTAGAATGATAAACATGTATGTTTGAACTTACATAAAACTAAATATAACTTACATATAACTCAGTGTCCTTTTTCTTTGTCAAGGGTTGGGCTATTTGAGAATATAGGGTACTCTAAATAAGGAAATTTGTATGTAAACATTGGTTATCCTATTTTGTAGGTGTGTATAAAAGAAGCAATGTTTCCACTATTACCTAGGATGAGATGGGGAATGTTTTATAACATGCCACTAGTGAGTATCAGACACGATTTATTCTCGTATCTTCTTTAACCTACCTGATGCCATGCCAGATGAACATGACTTCAATGTTGTTATATTTTTCTGATCATTCAGGATCACTTTTTCATTATCCCTCATGTACAGACTCAATCAAACTGAGTCTGCAATTTTCATGTAATTTTGCTGTTTTTTAATGCTTTCGAGGGAGCACTTTTTCCTGATATTGGAATCATGATTTTAATTCTAGGCATGTTTTTCCTTGTAAATTTTGTAGACATATTGTAAAGGTCTCCTTATAAGTCACTGCTAATAGACAGACAAGCCATAAGATAATAATAACTTCTGAAGATAAGTTATTAAAAGCTGTTCCTTTATGTTTGTTGATACTTTTAGTTATTTCTTTTCAAACTACAAATACAGTAGATCTATTCAAGAAAAAGAATCAAACATTGGCTGCAAGTACCAGTTCTCAGGTAACTGTTTAGCAGAAAGTTTGCTGAATCTTGTTGTTGCCTAAAACAGATTCCTTCAGGATGGACTTCCCATCAGTACTGGCAGCCATTGTGATATTCTTATATTAGACATGATAGTTATAATAAATTGCCATTATCATTATATTTATGCTTAATTCTTTATTTCACAAATCATGTTTTGATATTTTTTCACAGAATTTATGCATTTTTATACTACAGTTTGCAATATTTTTCTCCTATTTTAAATAAAATGCACAATAATATTAAGTATTATGCTGAAGTTTCAATTTTACAATTTTACATAGATACCTGGTTGCCATGGCAGCAGCTTGTTTCAAGCATTTTCAGCTCATCTTGTCCACAGATTACATATACCTCAGGAAGGTCCTCTTGTAAGTTTTGATAATTAAACAATTTGTGATTTTCTTATATTAATTATTTTTATAACATACATAATTGTTTACTACTTATTATAAACCTCTTACTTCTGTATATAATTTATGTATTATAAAACACTAACCATGGTTAATATAGGACAGAAAATGATATTTTTGCCTTTAATTGTGGTACAATGGTTCTTTTACATTGATATCTAATGCTAATTTTAACCATTAGCAAGCTGTTGGCACCTGAATTTATCTATGTGACCAGTGCCAACCAGTGCCGACCACTATCAGCCAGTACATCTGTGCCGTCTGATCACGGTCAGCACTGTTCTTTTTAGCTCACCTGTCACAAAGTGACAGGGTGAGCTTTTGTGATCGCTTTTCGTCCGGCGTCCGTCGTCCGTAAACTTTTACTTGACATCTCCTCATAAACCACTAGGCCAATTTCATCCAAACTTCACAGGAATGTTCCTTTGGTGGTCACCTTTAAAAATTGTTCAAAGAATTTAATTCCATGCAGAACTCTGGTTGCCATGGCAACCGAAAGAAAAAACTTTAAATATCTTCTTTTAAAAAACCCTAAGAGCTAGAGCTTAGATATTTGGCATGAAACATCTTCTAGTGAGTGTCTACCAAGTTTGTTCAAATAAAAGCCCTGGGGTCAAAATTGGCCCCGCCCCAGGGGGTCATTGATTTTCCCTATATGCATATAGTAAAAACTTAAAAAATCTTCTTTTAAAGAACCCAAAGAGCTAGAGCTAAGATATTTAGCATGAAACATGTTCTAATGAGTGTCTACCAAGTTTGTTCAAATAAAAGCCCTGGGGTCAAAATTGGCCCCGCCCCAGGGGGTCATTGATTTTCCCTATATGCATATAGTAAAAACCTAAAAAATCTTCTTTTAAAGAACTCAAAGAGCTAGAGCTAAGATATTTAGCATGAAACATGTTGTAATGGGTGTCTACCAAGTTTGTTCAAATAAAAGCCCTGGGGTCAAAATTGGCCCCGCCCCGGGGGTCATTGATTTTCCTTATATGTGTATAGCAAAAACTTAAAAAATCTTCTTTGAAAAAACCCAAATAGCTAGTGTTTAGATATTAAGCATGAAACATCTTCTAGTGAGTGTCTACAAAGTTTGTTCAAATAAAAGATCTGGGGTCAAAATTGGCCCAGCCCCGGGGGTCATTGATTTTCCTTATATGTGTATAGCAAAAACTTAAAAAATCTTCTTTGAAAAAACCCAAATAGTTAGTGTTTAGATATTAAGCATGAAACATCTTCTAGTAAGTGTCTACAAAGTTTGTTCAAATAAAAGCCCTGGGGTCAAACTGGCCCCGCCCCAGGGGTGTCATTGTTTTTCCTTATATGTGTATAGCAAAAACTTAAAATCTTCTTTTAAAAAGCCCAATGAGCTAGAGCTTAGATGTTTAGCATGAAACATCTTCTTATGGGTGTCTACCAAGTTTGTTCAAATAAAAGCCCTGGGGTCAAAATTGGCCCCACCCCGGGGGTCATTGATTTTCCTTATATGTGTATAGCAAAAACTTAAAATCTTCTTTGAAAAAATCCAAATAGCTAGAGTTTAGATATTAAGCATGAAACATCTTCTAGTAAGTGTCTACAAAGTTTGTTCAAATAAAAGACGTGGGGTCAAAACTGGCCCCGCCCCAGGGGTGTCATTGTTTTTAACTATATGTGTATAGTAAAAACTTTAAAGAAAATCTTCTTTTAAAAAGCCCAATGAGCTAGAGCTTAGATGTTTAGCATGAAACATCTTCTTATGGGTGTGTGTGTGGGGGGGGGGGGGCTATATACAGGTGAGCGACTTCAGGGCCATCATGGCCCTCTTGTTTTAAATTTCCTTGAAATGATGACTGGTTTGTCTTGATTGACAGCTGAACAAGTCCATCTATTATGAGTTAAACTGCTAGAACCAGTGCAGAAACCATCCAGTCTGCATTGACTAGGCTCTATACAATTGTATTTTAATGGAATCCTTTTTTTCAAATGGACTGTCAGGGAAATTCCATGTAAAAAATTCAGAAGGTTATGGGTTAACAAACT
Organism: Ruditapes philippinarum; assembly: GCF_026571515.1. NCBI lineage: Eukaryota > Metazoa > Mollusca > Bivalvia > Venerida > Veneridae > Ruditapes > Ruditapes philippinarum. The sequence goes on along the minus strand of NW_026863406.1, from coordinate 279,718 downwards.
TGTTCTTATTACTAGGGATGGCAATGAGTAACCGGTTAACCGAGTACTCGATCGAATGTCCGAATATTGGTTAACAAAATTGATATTCGATTACTTTAATTTCTACTTTTTTGCGATTTAGAAAGATTGGTGTATCCAATTAGTTCAGAAATTAGGAGAAGTACTTGTATCTGTATAAATACTTGTTAAATGCAATCAAAACATCCTTGCAGAGGTGTGAAAATTATATCGTAATTTTAACGAGGCGATCAGCAGTTTGACACGCGCATGGGATTGAACACAGTCTTGTGTCATTTATGTCATTCGGCCACTTATGATATTTAATCACCTTTAATTAATTATGAGACAGTTTGTAGCCGAAACTTTTTTATTATAAAAACGTAAATATTCTACATAGTAAATCCTCATGTTGTAGTAGCTTTCTGAGGCTTTGTATTTTGCCAACATTGCGAGTAGAAACAATACATAGCTTCAGAAAGCTACTACAACATATTTTCCTTTTATTATATACCTTTTCGTTTGAATTATAAATGATTTTCATTATTCTACACTTCTATAAGAAATTTCAGAAAATGAAATGTAGCTGTCAAGAAATAAATTTATGACCGACGGATGAATACGTAATTTTTGCAAAACCGGCCACGCCTTTTATAATTTTGGTTCCCGTTTCCAAATGCTACATTTATACACAGCTAAGATCGGAATAAACGTCAAAAATAGTCCGGCACTTCCATATATGGTTCTGTATTTTTCTCTTACATAATACTGAATTTTCTATGTATTGAAGCGTATTTGAGCGTAAAGATTATCCTGTATTTTAGGGAGAAAATTTATAGGTATATAATAAATGCTGTCACTAACATTTCTTATGTTTATATTTATTATATGTATTTCTTGCAGTCCTATTTATAGTAACAAATTCTATGAATTAAAATAGAAAACGAAAGTAGCATGCAGACGGTGTTGATATTGTGTGAAAAAAACTTTAAAGATCATTGAAAATCATCCGAGTAACCAAGTACTCGATCGGAAAATTGATCGAGTACTCAAGTATTGATTTTGGTATTCGTTGCCATCCCTACTTATAACTATTACATGAATGTATATTTAACCTTGTAAATTATCATCTAATGTACATCATTATAAGGCCAATAATATAGGCCTGTTTTCAGTATACATTCTGTAGATAAATTTGAATACAACATGTACTGTAAAATCAGATATTTTGGCAATGTCAAAATGCTGCAAAATCAACATTTCTGACTAATTGGCGAGATTAAATATTCTCAAATTTCTGCTTTCAGTTCTATTAAATTCATATGATACAAATCATCTTACTACCTACCTATCCTCTTCGCTTGTAGCGAAGCATAAGATCAAATAAATGTGCTTAGCTAACATTTATTTTCTGGAGGAAAAAACATCAATATGTGCAATTTTAGAAATTTAATCTTGTGTGAAAATTTCTGATTTTATAGTAGGTAGCCATAATCAGTTTATGAAACTGAGGCAGATTTTTTTCCTTCATTGAGCCTGTTTGTGTATGCTTTTCTTTGTTTCAACTACATGTAAAGTCAGCTTAAACATTACCTGTAAAGTTATAAGTCTGTATTAACTTCTGTCTGTTTTGTTCATGTATATATGTTATATAATTGTTTCAGGAAAACAAAATCAGGATAACTATTCTATCAAGGAACACAAAATATAGAAATATTTTAAACCAAGATAAGGTAACTGTGTTGAGCTTACTAGAATGAAATATTCTTATAGTTTTTAGGTGATTAAGTTGAAATTTTTACATGTAACAAATCAAACCTTGACATGATCATAGCCTTATAGGATAGAGAAATTCTTTACCAAATATAGTATTCTTAACAACAAGGAATTATGTTTTGTAATATGTAAGAGAAATAATATTAATATATTATGTACCGGTAATACAAGGCCGTCGTCGATGGTCCGGCCGGTCCGGCCCTGGCCGGACCAATATTTTGGCCAAAAATGAGTTTAAAAAAAACAAAACAAAAAACACGCATCGCTGATTAGCAATTAGACACTTTACTGGCCCCTTATGCAATGCGCGGTAACATACAAACATGACGCGAAGAAACAACTGGACACTGTTAATTGACCAGGTATATATATGTAAGGGTCCTACGAAGTCAAGACGTGGCTTCGGACAGTTCACCGTATATAATAGGAGTAATCCTAAATACACACATATATATGTTTACAATTCTTTAAATTAATTACATCTGTTCACATACAAGTATCTTAATATGAATAGTTTAAGATAGTTAAAATACCATGATGTGTGACACAATTCTATCGAACCAAATCAACCAAAACGAACATTTGGTGAGTACATTTTTTCGTCAATGTTATATATATTATGATATAAAAAAAAAACAACAAAAAACAGTGCATGAGATTTGCAATATGCATTATGAATATCTTTAACTAGTATGCCTGAATTCTCCGAGAACTTGATCTAACATTTCATTGATTGTACACGGCAACCGTCAAAAGTCATATTTTTATCACAGTCATATTGATCAGTGCCGTTTTGCGACTCCGTGAAAATGGTATTGCACGGCCGTGCATATATTTTGACGTCATTTGCGTTATACACACTGAATGTTATCGTTTTTCTAAGGTCAATGAAAAATGGTTCTTTTTTCACTTTAAAAGGTCTTTAATTTTGGTATGTAATAAACAGAATATTAAATTCGTGTAAGTTCATACTGAGTGTATTGAACTCTTTGAATAAAATATATACTCGCCAGAGGCTAGTGTAATATATTTTCATTCAGCTCTTGGAAATAAATTCAGTAGTAAACTCATTCAATTTACTCTATTACATAATTACAGTGCAGGACGTGTTCCGGCCTAAGTACTTTGAAGCACTTGATCTTGCAATGGCCAATGTAAAAAGCTTCAGCTGCTACGTTCACATTTTGACAAAAACAGGAAATAGTACTGTTACTCTACCTGACGCTTTGAAATTTGTTTCAGTACAGTCGGTGCTAGAACGAGCACTGTTCTCTGAAGTCGTTGTGTTGTTAAAGATTTTGTTAGTAATGCCTGCTACTAATGTTACCAGTGGTAGAACATTCTAGGAGCTCAGAAGAATAAAGACATACATGAGATCGACAATGTCTCAAGTACGTTTGAACAATCTAATGGTGTTACATATAAGTACAGGACAGATTCACTCAACTGGCGTGTAATTGCCGATGAGTTCATTACCACCAGAGAACGACGGCGATGTGTGTTTGGAAAATTTACATAGAATGAGACTCTGATTTTTGCAAGATTATTGTGAGCAAAATACAAGATACTGCTAAACAAATAGTGGTTATTGTTGACTCGTAATGTACTATTCTTCCATCATGGCATCGATTGCTATTTAAGCTTATACCATTGTGTGATTTATGTTAAACAATAATCCACGTACTGTTATATTTCTTGTATTTGTTTATTTATAATTATCAGATAAAAATGCATCTAAAGAATTATAACACCATTAGTTATTGTTTATTTTTCATTTGCCAACTATCAATTACATGTATTCATCTTTTAAGTACACCTGCCCTTCCGTTATGCAAACCTTACACCCTTAAAACATATGACGCACTAAAATCTGTAAAAAATCGTTAACATATTACTATAACTTGTACTAGCGACAGGCTGTAAACTGTGCCAAATATACGGGAAAACACCCCTGAGAGCATCCTAGAATAAAAAATTTTCCGGGGGAGCATGCCCCCGTACCCCCTTAGATTCTGGCTAAAACATACCAAATTGGCCGCACCAATCACAAAATCGTGACGACGGGCCTGTAATAAATATTGAAATTGTCCATTTTAATGACACAAAAGATGAAAATTTTAAGACACATAAGAGGATATAGATTTTCCCTGATCCATCAGTCAATCTGTCTTGCTGTGTAGACTGACAAAACAGTAGAATATAGGGGCATTTCTAGTTTCTGCAAGATATAGGTGTTTTACACAATATAATTTTCTGTTTTACTAGTTGCAGTTTTGCTTTGTTCATAATGTTCTACCTTTTTAACCTGATATAAGTTTGGGACCTTCTAGGGGTCATAAGCTTGTTTTGTAGATGGTTGATATTGTGGAGAGGACATCAGTGGTCAAATGATAACACTCTTTTAGCCATGTGGATACTTTGCCATTGTGTTGTATTTTTATATGAAATTTATTTGGTCATCTATTATTTTAAGGGTACAATCAATTATCCAGGTTTCATGAGTTTAAACATTTTATGATTAATGATAAGGGGAGAAATTTTATACTAGTAGCCCACAAGTTATATTCATTTCATTTCAGTTTATTAACTTTTGTTGAATTCTTGCAACAAAAATGACTTGAGTGGTGGCATGACCAAGTGGTTAATGTATTGAACTAGTAATCTAAGGATTTCTGTCAGCATGGGTTCAAACCCCGTTAGGAGCAAGCCGTTGTTTCTATGAGCAAGAAACTTTACACTCATTGCTTACTACTGGTTGGTTCCAGGAACAGTTTTGAGAGTGTTTCAATAAGTTTATAGCTCCCAACACAATGGAACTAAAATAAATTTGTGACTTACATGTACCATACTTCCAATTTAGAGCCAGGTCAGCCTGCACATCCATTTACAATCTTTTACTATCAAACACTAAGAATAGGCAAGTGTGCTGTCCTACCAACAGCTCTTATGATTATTGGAATCCCAAAAACTTATAAAGGACATTTTTTTTAGTACAAAGAAAAACTGAAAAAAAATCAGTGACTTTAATCAACGTAAGGTTAAATTTAAATGAAAATATGAATAAATTTTTAAAATTTGATAATATTGGCAGATATTGATTTTTCTTTGCCATTATTTAACTGGTTGTATTATATATGTTATATATTTTCTGTATATTAAAGATGTAGAAGATGTATTTCATGATGCTTGTATATTTTTTTTAAAGCTTTTGGCAGCCTTGAAAACTGTTGGTGAATATGAGGCAAGACTGGTAGTTTATAGTCCCAAGTAAGTTATTAAACATTTTATTGTTTCTAGTGTGACAAGTCTATAATTACTAATATTAACATATTAAATGGACACATGCTATTGTTAACATATAAAAAAAAAATTAATAGTCAACAAAATATTAATTTTCTTTATCACATAAATGCCATTTAATGAAAATTATATTAAACTACTGTGATAACACTTTGATGTGACGTCATTTGCGCTATATACAAACATAGCGTTACAGCTTACTAAACTAAGCGTTACACTATAGGCGCAACAATTCACTCTTTTTAACTGTATAACGTTCTTACTTTAGATATGTGATTAATAGAATATTATATTTGTGAAGCTTCAATAATATATTTATTGAACTCGTTGAATAAAACAATATTATGCTCACCAGAGGCTTGCATAATATGATTTTAATAATTTATTGAACTTGTTCAGTAAATTAGGTATTAAGTATACACTGATTCATTGTCCTTTATTTATGTAGATATGCTAGTTTGTAGGTTCATCTGATACATATTAACAAACTTATATTCTAACAAACAAATTACATATTTAAGACATAACATTTATATATATTTCAGGGAAATGCCATTTTTGGAGCAAGTTAAGGTAACATATGAATAATTTGATACATGTACTCTATGTTTCAGTTTGTTTTTCTTAACCAATCAGTTATAAGTTTATATAATATATAACCTGATTCCCTGACTTAAAAAATATGATACATGTAATGTGTAACATACATAATTGCTGTGTCTATTTATAAAATATGATAATTGAACTGAACCAGGGCTTACGTTAATGGAAGTTTTGGAGTAATTTACTCCTTGACTTTGGCTTGCTACTTCAAAAATTTAATACTTTCCTTCCTTACCTATATAATGTGACTGCCAATGTTAAAGATTTTGCAGTCTCTGACTTCCAAATTTCAAAACTTAATGGAGACCATGCTGAACCATATGGCATTAATGTAAAGTCTAAATTGTACTTTAACAATGTACTCCTCATTCTCTGAAAAACTGCCTTACCATTTTGTATATTTAAATAAGGAAAAAAAAGCCATAACATGTTTAAATGGAAACTGATTTGCGTTTGCAACCATTATATAAAGTTAGGAAACCCTGAGTATCAATGCAGTATGACCAGGCTCTATACTCAATTTTTTGTATTTTGAAACTAAAAGTCTTAAAAGTTCTGAATTTTAAGAAGGGCAAATCAAATACACAAATTTGGCAGATTATTAAGGCTCAACTTGTCAACACAATACAACTTAAATAAATAAATATGATGTTAACAATTTAACAATGTTTTGTACTTTGTTTTACATTGTTCAGTGATTTATTTGTATTTATAGATATCACATAACAGCGATGTATTTATTGGAATGCACGGTGCTGGTCTCACTCATATGCTGTATCAACCAGACTGGGCGTCTGTTATTGAATTGTAAGCTCTCATAACAAACTTGTCTCAGACAAGATTTTATCTTTAGTTTATGATTTTAGTTTTTCAATGTGAAAGTTACCACATAAAATTGTTGAAATGTCCCTTCTTCTGTCTATATAAATACATTGTACTAATAAAAAAAATTTAAAAAACCCAGCAATTTTGTTGCAAAAAGGCAATTATTTCCCAGCAAAAGTGATATTTAGCTTGGTTGCTAGAATGCAATGAACATTTTAACTTTTAGCTCTAACATAGTAAACATGCTGGTCAGATTGTCACCTTAGTGCAATAACGGGTTAACTATTAAATCATGTAAGGAGTTTACCAATGACTGCACTAAGGAGACAATATGAATTTCCTGTAATTGTTTCAGATTTCATTGTGGGGATCCAAATTGTTACCTTGACCTTGCCAGACTTCGAGGATTGAAATATTTTACTTGGGAGAAGATGGAGAAATTAGTACAAGAAGATGAGGTATGTATACATGGACATTAACATCCCTATATTCTGTATAATGGACCGGCCCAACTTTGAATTTGGAACAGTCCATTATTGTTTTCAGGCAGTTCATTGTTTAAATTAGGTAGTTAACACTAAACAGCGTAAAGTTTGGCAAGACTTGAAGAAAGTATATGTTGATTTACTAAATTACTGTAAGTAGGTGAAAATTTATTCTATGTCACGGAGTTAATGACATCATGATTGCTGTTATGCTATTATGGGGGTGTATGTGGCAAAATGTTGAGGTTGTTGACACCAAAGCACTTGCACCTCACCACTGTAGGTTCTAATCCCACTAGGGACTTTGGATTCTTTCTTGTGAGGAAGATATCTAGTAAAGTCAACTATCGTTATCTCGACATCGCTTTTCTCGATATTTCGTTATCTCGATGAAATTTTGAAAGTCCCGATTTTCTTTCTTCTTTATCTATATTGGAAATATTTGTTTATCTTGATATTTTTATTTCGATATTTTCAGTATCTCAATGTAAAATTTCAGCCCCAACAGTTATTTTCAAACTATTTCCTTTGTTTATCTCGACATATAGTTTTCTTTCATCTGTTCCCTTCAGACGAAAAGAAAAGCACAAACTAGACGATAATTGCTCAATTGCGCGTGTCATAATGATGATTATGTTTGTAACAAGCTGTTTTTATAAAAGTGTTAATCTATTTAGCGTGTTGATTGACTTATGTCCAAAATGAGTGAATTTTACGTTCTTTATAAATATTCGAACACTGTATCAATTCATTATGACTTGAAATGTAAATGAAATCGTGCAAGTATAGAAACACTATCGTTGCCATATTGTTTCACAAGATCACCACCAAATCAATCAGCAGTCAAACAATCTCGAGAAAGACCCGATAAATAACCAGGGAGGATATCCGAATCAACCACCCTGAAAACAATGTTTTCACTATATCGGTGTATTACTGAGTAAACCTCACTATGTGTTTTTATCACTGACACCCGTATTTCTGCTGGTAAACATCCGCTAATGTTACTTTGTTAAATATTGACTAAGCCTATGAAAACAAGACATGGGGCTATCATAGTTTATTTGACATAAGGTATGCACATGTCTTTTGTAAAATCAGTTTCTGCCTTATTCAATTTACCCTGATATGTTTATCTCGACATTTCGTTATCTCGATATTTTTTGGATGGTCCCGATGACTTCGAGATAACGAGAGTCGACTGTATATAGCTAGATTACGGAACATCGGTGGTTCTAGTCTAGCCCATTTATGCCTGAAATAAAGAGGTGCACCTGAGGTCTTCCTCAAACAATTCAGCTGGAAAGTCGCAATATGACCTCTACTGTGTTGTTGCAACATAAAAACAAACAAAAAAACAAACAAAAAATAGCTATGTTATTATACCTCTCGTGATTTATTTACTGTATAGCCTTTTGTGACACCAGAATGTGACAATCCCTTATGGCAACATCACATTTCGGCCCACTGACATTACATAATGACCTTCACATGCATACTTGGTGCTAGTTGTTATGATAGAGATTTATAACTTAAATATTGATTTTTCATGCAATATAATAAAATCTCACAACCCACTGCAGGTGATAGAGCAATGCCGCGGCTAACATTACTTGTCTCTGTTGAACAATTAGTTCTCTCATTGACAATGATGTGATATTTATATAATGACACATTAAATCAGTTTAAAATTCTGTTAATGTAGTTTTTTGCAGAATAAATAATGTTTTAGTTAATTCTTTACTTAACTATGAAACAACTCATTGGGCTTAGATAGATTATTGAATATATAACAAATTACAATTCCATAAACAATCAACTTATCTTAATTTATGCACCTAAAATATTTGATGGGACATATAGTTTTGTCATATTCACTGGGGTTAAAATATATATTTTTCATACCTATCCCCATAGTAAGGCCATGTTTTTAGTGTTGTCAAAGAAACACCATGGAGCATCCATTGTTTTATTTTGTAACTTGTCAAAACACTTGTTTCACCTTATTTACATACGTTTTTGTTCATGATTTTCATAACATTTGTTATACATTTATTATTTGTTTTACAGGGTCATCATCCACAATTAGGAGCTCATCAGAAGTTTACAAATTATGAATTTGATGAAGTGGAGTTCATGAAACTTGTTGCCAAGGCAACTGATCATGTGAGATCCCATCCTGATTTTATACAAGCTAGAAAATCTAAATATAACACTATAAAGGACGAACTTTGATGATCATTTAAGCAATTTAGAAATGATTTTTTCTAGTCAGTTTTGACAGCTATACCAGTTAAATATACATGTATATTCTAAGTGCCATGATTTGTAGTAACATTATGTCTTTATACAAAAATGTATGTGCCTTTTATATTTTTAAGCACTGAACATTCCATGTACATCTAATTATTATACATGAGCTTGAAAATAAATTGAGTTATTTTTATTGAGGAAGTTTTTGATAAACCCTGGTCCATGGAAGCTTCTTGGTATTGAATGGATGTTTGGAATCTTGGGATTTTCATTGGTCAAGGTTATAAGAGTTTGGTTGGTCAGACACCAGGGTCCAGGGTTACAAAGAAATTCTGTAGACTCAAACTCAGATCTCAGGTACATGTATTTGATTGGTCAGAAACTGCCACAGAATGCTCACTGACCAATGAAAATCCTGAGAATTGAGACAGAACTCAGTAAAATGTTTTATAACCACCATGGTAGCTCAGAAAGCAACTGGCCCAAGCAATACAAAGGGCTCTGGTATTATGTTACATAAATAAAATATTAGAAATTATACAAGTGAGCAAACAGTGAAATTACAAAATTTTGGACTTTAATCAGCAATATCCATGCATTAATGCTCCCACATAAAAGGAGTGACCGGATGCGATACTGACTAGTTAGAAAATTGTTGCTATTAATAGTATGATTGTCTTTTACAGACACAACTTCTACATGTACATTTAGTAGAGAAATTATTTCACTTTAACAGGCTTTTGTTATCCATTTCATATAATACAAAGAGTCAAATATTTTGAAAGTCAGTCATTTATTATCTGCACATGACAATAGAAGATAAACAGCAAACAAAATATACTCAAAATCAAGTTTGTACCTACATGTATAATGTTATACTGATGTATCGAATATAACAGAAAACGTAGCAAACATTTAGACATGTTGAGCAAAAAAATCTAACGTTTGATTTTAAACACGGATACACGTGACACTGTCATTCTCCATAGCTTACATATAAAGCAAAGACATCGTCCAGCAGTCTATGTTTATAACATGGTGAACAGCTTTTTCTGTCGTTGAATAATTGTACATATTCTTGGAATAATCATAAATTATCCATCTTTGCATAATTGAACTGTGTGTAAAAACGTTGATGAGATTTCATTTTGACGATAAGCTACATGTATGAAGATCTGATCAGAAACTATTGCATTTTGCTTACACAAACAACATTTAATTAAATAAATAGTACATAAATAAAAGAATAAATATTTTGTTTTATAAAATAGCATCCTGTAGAAAATAAGATAAAAACAAAGCAAAATGGTCCGTTATGTAATGATGAGTCCAGAAATACTTTTAAACATGTATATAAAATGATATTGATAGTAAAGTAGTTGTATGTAGATGATGGACATTATTGTGTTAGTATTCCTCCTCATCGTCCTCCTCACAGTCGTTAGTGATACTGTCAACACCAACTTCCTCGTAGTCTTTCTCGAGGGCAGCGAGATCCTCGCGAGCCTCCGTAAACTCTCCCTCCTCCATACCTGTAATAATATTTATTTTTATTGGCTTGTTTGTTTATTTAATTTATTGGATTTTAAGTCCCACCTAAACTGTTAATATCATATGGTGAACTTCCAGCTTTACTAGTAAGGAAACCCTCGCATTAGTTCAGGCACAAGCGGTTACTTGTGTACAACTACCAACTTCCCGTTAGCTAGCTGGATAGCTTTCTCACAAAAGTCTATGACGGGATTTGAACCCACACCGGGGGACAAGTGATTTGAAGTCCGTGACATGAACCACTCGGTCATTGAGGCCCATTTATTAAGTTGTATTTACATACGATAGCACATTTATTGCAATTTCGTAACAACTAACTTTGCATTAAAAATAGTTTTTCATTAAAATGCTACATATCTGTCTGCATCTAAAATATGATTTCAACCTACCAGATGTGGTGTACCTGTAATTTTAAAATTTTATTGCAAACCTGGTTGTAAGAAAATTGCAACAGAAAATGCAATTACAAGGGGTCCTGCAAAAACTCTTTATTGCAAAATTGTTTGTAATATAACTCACTGAATGTTAATTTTCAAAAACTCTTAAAATAAGTATCAGGTTTTGAAAGCTATTTCATAATCGACAATTTAGATTATCTTTTATATCGTTTACTACTTTATATTACTTATATCGTGCACTGAATGTTGTCTTGTGTCGTAAAGATGATCTGATATCTAAATTAATACCGTGTGCAGTAGACTTTCGAATATCTTGTATTGTAAAGCAATTCACTATCGTACATCATAGTTTACTGTAGTTAAATAATTCATCATGGACAATCTAATTATGTACATAATTGATGACAGCAAGATATAACGCATTTTCCGAATTACATTGTGTTGGCGTTTAGAACTATTATAGTGGCATGGAGTTCTGTATTTCCGAATATATGTCTTCAACAATTAAAAGATTGCTCACCATTTTATGCTGTGTACGAGTTATGAGCTTAAGATCTAAAGATGTCTGTTAGAACGTTTAGCCAAACTTACCTTCACCGACATACCAGTGTACAAATGCCCGTTTAGCATACATGAGATCGAACTTGTGGTCAAGTCTTGCCCAGGCCTCAGCTATAGCTGTTGTATTGCTCAACATACACACTGCTCGCTGTACGAGGGCAAGATCACCTCCTGAAATACATTAGCAACGATTCCAATCTTTAATGATAACTGTATATTACAGATTCTCATATAGTGAACCCTTGCATGGGTCTCCTAATTAAAACCGACGCAATAATAAGACCACTTCTACAGGGGCCCAAAGTGGTCTTAATAGCGAGATTTTACTGTATAAAGAATCACACAGAACGGAACACTTTAAAAATGTGATTTAATGAATAAAGATGATCACAATAATGCATACTAAAACCCATGTTATACATGTAGAACTGATTGCTGTACTAACAAGCGACCGGTACATAAGGTAAACTTCGGAGAGAAAAAGCAGATCAGAATCTATTGAAGTTAAAAAAAAATCTACGTATTCTTTGGACAAACCTTGTTCTCTGTTAAACTGTTATACTACTTTGTTAAAGTCACAATCCAACTGGTATACTTCTATAAGAAAGTCACATGTCAATCAATTACAAGTACATGTCTCTGTTTGTTTTTTCATATCAAAATAAACTAGAACTGCCACTGTCATGGCGTCAATACCCCCGCATACCACTTTGTCAGAATCAACTGTGGCCATTTAGAGCTCATGGACAACCTCCCTGCCAAATCTGACGTTACTAAGCCAGTGTATTGCTAAGTTATTCTAATTACTAAGTTAAGTATTCTACATGCTTCAAATGTGAAAATGTCAAAATCAATATACTGTGGATAGACATTCTTAAGCATCTGAGCAGACAAGCTTATAATAGTAAAAATCCCTGTGACATTGACCTTTGATACAGTCAACTAAAAATCAAAAGGGGTCATCTACTAGTCATAAACAATATAAATACCAAATATGAAAGCTGTTGAAAAGCATACTTAAGCAATTGAGCGGACAAGCTTTTTTATATCAAGGCCCCTGTGACCTTGACCTTTGACCCAGTGACCTCAAAATCAATAAGGATCATCTACTTATGACCAATCTAGATACAAAATATGAAGACTGTGGGTCAAAGGAATCTTAAGTTATTGGGCGGACAAGTTTTTTTTAGTCAAGGCCCCTGTGACCTTCACATTTGACCCGGTGACCTCAAAATCAAAAGGGATCTTCTACCTCCATGCCAAATATCAAGACTGTGGGTCAAAAGGAATCTTAAGTTAATGGGTGGATAAGCTTTTTTATGTGTCAAGACCCCTGTGACCTTTGACCCAGTGACCTTAAAATCAATAGGGATCATCTACTTATCATGACCAATCTAAATACCAAATATGAAGACTGTGGGTCAACGGAATCTTAAGTTATTGGGCAGACAAGCTTTTTTTAGTCAAGGCCCCTGTGACCTTGACCTTTGACCCAGTGACCTTAAAATCATTAAGGATCATCTACTAATCATGACCAATCAAAATACCAAATATGAGGACTGTTTGTCAAAGGAATCTTAAGTTATTGAGCGGACAAGCTTTTTTAAATCCTCAAGGCCCCTGTGACCTTGACCTTTGACCCAGTAACCTCAAAATCAATAGGGATCATTAACTCTAAATACCAAATATGAAGATTGTGGGTCAAAGGTATCTTAAGTTATTGGGCGGACAAGCTTTTTTAAGTCAAGGCCCCTGTGACCTCAAAATCAATAGGGATCATCTACTAATCATGACCAATCTAAATACCAAATATGAAGACTATGGGTCAAAGGAATCTTAAGTTATTGGGCGGACATGGAAAAACCGACGGCAGGACGAGAGACGGCTGAACGGACAAGCTGATTCCAGTATACCCCCCTTACAACTTTGTTTAGCGGGGGTATAAAAATAGTGATTTAATTGTCAATACCACTGCCTGTACAATACGCTACCTGTCAAATATTTTCAATATTGCTTGTAAAATGTAAAATATTTCAATTACCAGGTACACTTGTTGGTGGTTGATAGTTTATCCCGACTTTGAAGCCTGTAGGGCACCAGTCTACGAACTGTATGTTTCGCTTTGTTTTAATGTTGGCTATTGCTGCATTGACGTCTTTTGGAACGACGTCACCTCTGTATAACATACAGCATGCCATGTATTTACCGTGACGTGGATCACACTTCACCATCTGATTGGCCGGCTCGAAACAAGCGTTCGTAACTTCTTGTACAGACATCTGTTCATGGAAGGCTTTCTCGGCTGAAATAAAAAAAAAGCCACATATTGGCCAACATTGAATTTAAATTTTATGCAAAATGTTTTTTAAGTGTCTTAACATATTCAGATATTTCATGTCTACTGACTAACTTTTAATGTATTATTCTTTGAATGAAGTAAAAGCTCTAAATAATATATTCTGGAAAGACTACCGAGTACTAGTTTGTTCTTATTTTCTTTGCATCTTAAGAACAACTGGAAGAGCAACAACCTTTGGGAGACAATAAGATTTTGATTCTTGCTGACTGGTGTTGCTAGGGAGAGATTGAAGTTTCTTGTGAAGTCATACTGATGGGAAGAACAATGCTTGTGTTGTTGTAAAGATGTTATTGCTCTTAAGAGAATTGCCGCACTGCAGAGGTTATCCTAATTTATTACCTGAACATATTGGCAACCTGAAAGAACATATCAACATAGTTACCTGAACATATCGGTATAGTTACCTGAACATATCGGCATAGTTACCTGAACATATTGACATAGTTACCTGAACATATCGGCATAGTTACCTGAACATATGAACATGTTGGCATAGTTACCTGAACATATCGGCATAGTTACCTGAACATATCGGCATAGTTACTTGAACATATTGGCATAGTCACCTGAACATATCGGAACAGTTACCTGAACATATCGGAGCATAGTTACCTGAACATATCGGCATAGTTACCTGAACATATCGGCATAGTTACCTGAACATATCGGCATAGTTACCTGAACATATCAGTATAGTTACCTGAACATATTGGCATAGTTACATGAACATATCTGCATAGTTACCTGAACATATTGGCATAGTTACCTGAACGTATAGGCATAGTTACCTGAACATATTGGTATAGTTACCTGAACATATCGGCATAGTTAACTGAACATATTGACATAGTTACCTGAACATATGAACATATCGGCATAGTTACCTGAACATATCGGAGCATAATTACCTGAACATATCGGCGCATACGTCACTAACGGGAAATGTATTCTCGGGTACGGCACTAAATTGGTCTGGAACTCCGTCAAGTCCACATTGAGTGCCCCATCAAAACGTAAAGATGCGGTTATAGATGATACAATCTGACCAATCAAACGATTCAAATTCTTGTATGACGGATGTTCAATGTCAAGGTTTCTACGACAGATATCATATATAGCCTCGTTATCAACCATGAAGGCACAGTCCGAGTGTTCAAGCGTGTTGTGTGTGGTCAGGATAGAGTTATAAGGCTCAACCACAGCTGTAGAAATCTGAAATAAAAGTATGAGCAAGGTATCAAACAATTCCGCTACAATCGGACTGATTTATCGATGAATATTATTTTAAAAGCATGTTATCACAAAATTTAATGCGTGTGGCCTCCTTAGTTGAGTGGTTAATGTCGTTGACTTTCACGTAATGAAGCTATCCAGCTAAGTTATTGAACGTCGGTTGCTCTACTCCGGTGCCCGCTCGTACATAAAATATTGCACGGAAAGGCACCTAAGTTTTACTAAACCAGAGAAGCTGTGAAGTCGACCTTTACAGTGTTGGTGCGTATAAATTCCAACAAGGACAAAAAAGGACAAAAATTAGATGTTCAATAAACGATACAAAATAACAAATAACATGATTTGAAAATGACTGATGCGAAGCGGGATAAACGGCAAACTACAAAATTTACCTGCGGTGCGGGATAAACGGCAAACTACAAAATTTACCTGCGGTGCGGGATAAACGGTAAACTACAAAATTTACCTGCGGTGCGGGATAAACGGCAAACTCAAAAGATTTACCTGCTGTGCGGGATAAACGTCAAACTAAAAGGTTTACCTGCGGTGCGGGATAAACGGCAAACTCTAGCTTGGATTTCTTTCCATAATCTACAGAGAGTCGTTCCATCAACAGAGAAGAAAATCCACTTCCGGTGCCACCACCAAAACTGTGAAATACAAGGAACCCTTGCAGCCCTGCACAATGGTCCGCCTGTTGAGCATATCAAACACATTTTATTGCCAAAAATAAATATATACATATAATCACTGATACGGCTTTATACAATATTTGGCAATTGGGTTGACCCACAATAAAGTTCTTAGATCTTTCATTATATCAGTTATTGTTTTCAAAAGTTCAATTAGTAATTATTTTATTCATATTTTTTTGGAAATTTAGAAAACACTTCTATATGAATTGTTTTATACCATTGTAAACGTAATGCTAATTTATTATATCCATTAAATGTTGAACCTTCCACATTTTTTAACTTGTGAAAAGTAAAAAAAGCAAAAGAAAATATTTTGGGTTTGGTTAACTCACCATTTTTCGTATTTTATCGAGCACGAGATCTATGATCTCCTTGCCTACAGTATAATGTCCACGTGCATAGTTATTGGCCGCGTCTTCTTTCCCGCTTATTAGTTGGTCCGGGTGAAACAATTGCTTAAATTCACCTGTCCGCACTTCGTCTGAAATGAAAAAAGCATATAGAAAACTGAAGAGTTTTACAAACAACCAGAAAAACAACACAAGAAATTATGGTGGCTGATTTCTGCCATTTCGCCAACAGGCGAAGACACGAAGACACGAGATCTTTTCTACAAAATTATTATAGGACGCCGATACGAAGATTTCTACCCGCTTACACGATAATTCTGCAGAAGAAAATCTAAAGTGTCTTCGCCTATCAAAAGATCGTTAAATGAGCATATTATCGTGTCTTCGTCTCTTCGCCTTCGACTTTAAAGGGGCGAAAACACGAACACACGAAGTGGCAGAATTCAGCCACCATAAGAAATGCAGGAACAAACCGTATGGTTACGTACCTTACAGGCAGATAATTGCACTTAGAAATCTCGCATGTTTTATCAGAAGTGAGCAAAGAAAAACAGTTTAATGCTTATGCGTTTCTCTGCTGCAAGACTAGTTGCAATTTACATAGAACGTTTCAGAGATTGTATTTTTATTTGAACATCTGTTTTCATTAACATGTCTTCCTCGCCAGATCATGGCAAAGAGTAAGAATTTTTGTTACCAACTACAAAGTCGAAAGGCGCTCCTTAATCTTAAGAGAAACAAAGATGCATTGAAAAATGCATTAAAAAAGTTTGTACCGCGCTAATGTATCAAAGGGAATTAAGAGTTCCTTGAAACAATAGCTTCTTGAAAATATTTAATCTTCAATTTTCATTAAATTCTTTGATCGAACATATTTTACGCATTTTCTTATATGCAAAGCAGCTCAAAATTTTACCTGTAACATTTCGCTATACATCTTCACGTACATAACATCTCAAAATATTGTTTGGCACTAAATTCTCTTGTGGATACACTAGAAGGGGGTTTATACTGCCAACATGTAATTTTCCGAATAAAAAACTAGATGAAATGCACGACTTGTCATATTTTGAACTGATACACTACATGAATGTTTTTGCAGACATATTAAGAGCATATTGGGTCTTATAACAAAAAAATCAAAGCACTGTAGGCACTGTTAGAGCAACTGGTACCGAGCGCAGAAGTATTAGGGACAAAATTTAATTAGGTATGTCAAAAATCACTAATAACTTGAAATACGCTTTATATACAAATATATCGATATAGATAAGTTATACATGAATGCTGGTGTCCTTTTTTTTCGTAATCTTTAGATAACTAACATAATTATGCGCACGGTCACATTGACTTTACCGCGCATGGATTTCAGTGTAGGTAAACTTCGCTTTTATCGTTGAAATCGCAATTTAGAGGAACTTAATTATTCATTTTATCCAGAAACGATATAATTCAGAAATATTTAAATATTCATAATTATTCCCAATTTTAATTATTCTTTGTGCTAGTTTGTGTTTTACCGTGGTCGTAATTAGGTTTTCCGTAGTACGGGTACTTTACTGTATATTTTTCTTTTAGAGCGAAAGATTACAATGTTTCCATTAGAGTAAATGACAACAATTGCTCTTAAACATAAAAAGGGAACTTTGCCGTATATACATGCTTCTTAATTTAAAAGCGAATGATAATAATTGCTCTAAAAAGTGTTTTGTATGTGCACCAGAAACTCGACATTCTACTCTAATAACATATTTAATGGTTTTGGTGATTAAGAAGGTACACATACTCACGTTATCTTTATGACATACTGCACTTCAATGAAATTATTGCAAATGATGTGTCACGTGACATTTTATAATACATACCGACTACACTAGGTTCTAAATCTACGTAGACAGCCCTTGGCACGTGTTTTCCGCGACTAGTCTCGCTGAAGAATGTGTTATAAGACTCATCGTCAGTGACTGTCTTGTCCCCAATAAGAAGTCCGTTCGGGTGAATTCCATGTTCTAAACAGTACAATTCCCAGCATGCATTGCCCATCTGGACGCCTGCCTGACCAACGTGCACAGATATGCATTCCCGCTGTTGGATAAAATAAATGAAAAAAGTTGGTTGAATGTTGAAAATAAATCTTTTGTGAATTTGTTACCCTCTGTGACAGTTCCAAAGAAAATGTGCAGTGTGTTTCCTGTGGGTGTTATGGACTTGAAAGCTAAAATGTTTGGTT
Source organism: Ruditapes philippinarum (assembly GCF_026571515.1). Lineage (NCBI taxonomy): Eukaryota > Metazoa > Mollusca > Bivalvia > Venerida > Veneridae > Ruditapes > Ruditapes philippinarum. Next base: position 261,102 of record NW_026863406.1, on the reverse strand, counting down.
CCAAAACATGTCCAGTTTTCAATGTGGTAGACACTGGGATAGGTCGATGACATTACACACTTCTGAAAAGTTTGCTCAATATTAAAATATTTGATATTAAATTAAATGAAATTGATTATCAGGGAATCCTTATATCATTCAATTCAATAAAAAGGACTAATTGTTTAATAAGAAATTCTTGTTTGTTGTGGTTAATGAAAGGACCCTTTTCCTTAAAAGTAAAATGATGCATGTTCACGTTTATTTCTCTTAGAAACATCTGTGTAACGATTTACCAGTTGTGAGTTTATTTCATGGAACATCTGCTGTATTGTATGACAGGTGCAATGGTAAGATAATAATCTCTTGTTAAACATTTCACCGTTATATCACAGAAAAAACAGGCCATATAAACCATTCCTAGGTTTTTATAAGTGTGTACAAACTTCTTGCTCTTTTTTATATTATAATTATAAGCAAATATCCGCATAACTAAATGCACATTAAAAATCTTAAGGGGCTCCACTATGTTGTTGTGTTTTTTTTTTACTTGACTGGACTAGAAATAATTTGGTGTCTACACCAATAATTAGTTGTGTGCAAAATTTCAGATCATTCCCTCACTCCGTTTATCCTGAATAATTATCTTTATTGCGAAAAAAACACCCCAAAACTGAAAAGCGTTGCACAGCTTTTCACTCAAATTTGACTAAGAATAGCACGGAAGTACGTTTTTCAATTTATTTCTTAGTATATATCTTTATCATCTTTTGAATTTATGTGCCAGAGCTGATCTATGTAAGGAATTCAAATTTCGTGTTTTCAAATGCTTTTGGACCTCAGTGGAGTTCCTTTAATCGTTGTGTTTCAAAATTGATGAATGATGGATTCTGTTGAACTTGGAGGACGCTAACCTAACAAACACAATCAGTTTGGCCTTAAACAAACATAACTGTTAACAGCTGAGACTGTAGAAAACTTGAAGAATTCTTTACTGTCTCTGAGAGCAATGGGCAAACATCTGTCTGTCTTAGTCATAACAATACGTTTCAGTTAATATACTGTATATTCCCTAATTGTAAAAGATGAGTGCACATAGAATCCCGGTAATTAGTTTGTCATGTAAGCGAGCGTCAGTAATAGCTAGATTGACGGGAATGAGTTCCCTACCTTTTTAGAATGATATACCTTAACCGTAGATGAATGTTCCGTGAACTTTTTTCTTAGGGGCATATCATAATTACGTAAACAATCGTTCTCGTTAAACTAAATGATTAATAAAATTAATAATATTAACTGAAATAAATCAATGAAAAGAAGAAATTTTAGCCAGTATTACAATTTCATTCTTATAAGTATTTGGGTATAGACTCAGCATGCATATTTATATATTTACTTATAATTTCTAAAACAATTTAAGGTTAAACTTCTTCTGTTTATTACTGTCTCTTCTTCTTTGCCTTATGAAATGTGATCACAATAATATTGTATTTGCAAAAACTACATATTTAAGTAACAGAAATAAACTATTTTCCCCTTTTCTTCTTCATACTTAGGGAAAAGTTCCGGCTGATCAGTGATGTATTTTGTTGTTCGCGATACTTGCACGAAAGAAACGTGATAACAATATTTTATATAGTTTCCAAGTTTTCAAGAACAATAGAGCAAAAGTAAAAGGTATCACCACAAACAACGTGTTTGCCGCATATATTATCGCGCATGCATGAAAGATATAAAGGTATCACTGCCGCCCCACGTGCATGTAAAAATATTCCTACAGAAAGAGAAATTAAAAAGTTTTGATAAGTTGTCGAAAAAAATTCTAGCTGTACTTGTTTTATTTTTTTTTTAGATCCCGGTTTACATTGAACACAAGTGAAAACGTGCACGAGTATTTCATGTAAGACCCTTTAGGTACCAAATACGCAAATGATCTTACGTTTTTTACTGATAAAAAAAATGCTATGAAAATTTTAATATTAAAACAAATCGTGCAGACTTCTTAGATGCACTCTCTCCTAAAGTCGACCTTTTTAAAATAAAAAAGGTGGAATGTCACCGATTTCAATTAAAATAATCAGTATGTGTTATAGAACAGAACAGAATATTTATTTTGACTTAAGCATATACAGCTTATCATCAATCATGAAAATATAATACATGTACATTCAATCGCATGCAAATGAAAATGGCAAAACAGGTTGTCAGTTGCATAGAAGGAAAATAATATACAATGTAATCAGTAAGCATACTGATCTACTAAATCAAATTAGCAAATATATATAACACACATGTCAACATTTGATATAATTAAACTTCAAGATTAATGTGATTGTTTCTTACTTTCAGAGCTTTTGAAATAAATATTGACAGTCTACACAATATTTTGAGATTATTACAGTCTAACAGTTCAATAAACTTAAACATGTTTGGGCGATTTCTGAAATAGTACGGAATATATAATTTTCTCAAATCCTTATACTTCTCACATATACAGACAAAATGAAATTCGTCTTCAATATCGTCTTTGGTACATATAACACACTTTCGTTCACTTCTTAACTGGTTTCTATGGCGACCCTGCTCTATGGCCAAACAGTGCGAAGAAAGTCTAAATTTAGCCAAGACATTTCTGAATTTGTTATTATTAAGTATTGTCAAGTATTCAGACATTCCAAATGTTTGTTTAATTTCTTTATATAGAGTCAATGCCGTTGAAATGTTAACTGCCTCTCTCCATTGTCCTATATAAATGTCTTTAAGCCTAAGCTTAAACTGTGTAATAAAGCACTCTATGTTAACAACAGATGCAGGAAAACACCAGACATCATTAAACCCCGTCTCTTGCAACATAGTCTTGACATTTGATAACCAATTGTTTTGTAAATCATGGGACTCAAATAGAAAATTATAAACAGAATATAAAATACAATTCTTATCATGTGAATCTAATAGTTTTGAAAAAATATTTCATTATTTTTACTTTTCTGTTTAAAATTAACGGAAACCGTCCCGTTTCACCATAAAAGTGCATAACTGTTCGTACTCATTTTTACATCCAATGTCCATTTAAGATATTTTCTGTGAAGTCGCTCTAGTCTTTCTGCTTGGCTAAATCCCCACAGTTCAGCACAATATGACATTATAGATGTTACATAAGCATCAAAAAGGTTAAAGTTTATATGTAGTGGTATTTGCATCCCTCGAGTGATGTTTTTTAGAGAAAACATTGATTTAAGAGCTTTATCTGCTAATGCATCTATGCCTTTTCGAAATGAACCGCCACTGCTCATTACAAAGCCTAGGTAATTAAAGTTTTCAACAATGTCTATGGTCTGGCCGTTATATGTCCAAGTTTGATTTCTTGGTAATTGACCACCCTTTCGGGATACCATAATTTTATGGTGTTTTCCCTCACATACCATGTTGAATGATTCACTGCTATCGTTACCAAGACGTATGGAGTTCAAAAAAAGCACTGTTAATTTTCTGTAATTCCATCCTTAAATATTTTCACCACATAAAAGGAAGATTTTATCGCAGCTGTACTTTCTAGCCGAAATTTTTTGAATTATAGATAAAAAGTTAGAAAAGAGGAAAAATAATTTTAATAAAAAGAAAAAAGAGATAAAAAGCAATATAAATGCAATATAAAACTTGACTTACCATGTTTTTAAAGGTCCCCGTCGTTCCTGTCAGGTGATAAATGTATATATAGGTATTTATGTATTTTGCTGAGGTGTGTTACGAACCTCTAACAAAATGTGAACTGATTCAGACGCTGAATGTACCTCACTTTCACTCCCAGCTTTCCCTATCAATTTCTGCTGGCAGGCCAACAAAATAATGTTAAAGTTTGTGACCATCCTGTGATACGTATATTTCATTTTCGGTTCTTATTTGTAGTAAAGAGACTTACAATATGTTCCATGAAGGCCCTCTACTAACTATGTTATAAAATTTAAGACTTGTTCAAATGCTTTACAATTAGCTATTCAAATATCTGGGGGGAAAATGATCCCTCGGAAGCATATAATTCAGCAAAATTACATGAAAATTGCAGATTCTGTTTTTGATTGAGTCTGTACATGAGGGATAATGAAAAAGTGCGACATCCCTCGCGCCCCCTAGCACCGGCCTGAACGGTACTCAAGAGCGGTAGTCAATTTTAAGTGCTTGAATCAATGATCCGCAAACGATAACTCTTCGTGCTTATATTACTAAGCATTTGAACCCCGATTGAGCATTATACTGCAAAAAAGCGTACAAAATTAAATATTTCCCCGATATTTCTGAACAAACAAAAAGCAAGTTCTCGCATTCACGACTGGAAAAACACATTGATCAGTCAAATAAAAAAAATATCAACCAACTTGAAAGTTGATGGCTTTTTCGTTCTATACCGATATCTATACACTATTTTGTCTGTATTGTTGAAATTAATACAGAATTTTTATTTTTAATTCATTTTTCCAGACTTTTCCGCCATTTTAACACGTTGTATTTTCCTTTCAAATTAATAGTTTGAGTACATAAAGCGAAGCCAGTATATATATGTAAAAAAAGGGATATACAACAGTTCTATTATATTCAAATCATAGAAAAATATGCTACTGAAATAAACTCAGAAGTATTTTATACAAATGGAATGCGACATGGAGTAACAAAGCATGATAATCTATGTGGCATTTGCCTTGTAATGTATTACTCATATCTTGTAAAAAAAAAAATGAACGTTGCAGCAGACGATTCCTCAGACGCAATAACTACACAATCTGTTACTTACATTTTACTCATAGAAACGCACAAAACAACAATTCAATTGCCAGAAAGGTAAATTGATGTGAAAACATACCCTAGGAAATCAAATCACTTAATTTCATGTTTTACCAATTCACTTGCTGGATTCAAAAGTGATTGGCCTTCGCCCCTGGTATAGAGCCATAACAGCCGGCACATCCGTACAGTCTGACCAGATTCTATACTGTTGGTAGGCTAGCTCAATTGATATATTGTAATCCCTTTAACTTTGAATGGACTGTTCCTGATAAAAAGCTTGGTAAACCAATTACACAAATTCATTTAAATTTTAAGGTTTGAAATAAAAAAGTTGTAAGTTTCTATGTGAAATTAGTCAGTTATATCTTGATTTAAAATCAAAAGTGTAGAATGCCACCAAAACCACAGTGAGAAATAAAAATTAAAATGTATCAAGCATGAACAATATTTGAATAAAGTTATAGGTCATTTAGTTAGATCGTCTCATAATTAGTGACAGAAACCAGACGATGTCGAAATATCACTGTTGATTATATAAAATTTTGCAAATGTTGTACATTACATGATATTGAAGACGAATATCACTTTATATAGAACTTATAGTTTTTGAAACTAATCTGTTATTTTCTAACATATCTGAATTATAAAATAACAAAAAATGGTTTTAAAGACTGATCATGTCGTGGACATTGTATGATAAGTCATGAGTGTTTTCATCTATAGATAACAACTAACTGCTCATGGCCCATTTATTTATTCATTTATTTATTTATATTCATGGCCCATTTATTTATTCATTATATTTATTATTATTATTATTATCTGTTATTATTATTATTATTTATTTATTTATTATTATTATTATTATGACAAGTATTAAGGTATTGAACAACAATCAACATAATAAATCCGTGTACCTCATACAATGTTAAAATCGGATGTTATTCATATCTGATGTATTCTGTGATGAAATCTTATGGCTTATACTGTAGAATATATTATGCCTACAGCTGAATGCCATCCAAATTAATCAGTCATTTAATATACTTTCACATTTTAATCAAAAGTACAAACTGTTTTTGTAGATCAGAAGTATTGTCTTAAGATTGCAGGGTCCTGTGATGGCCAGAAATTTGTTTCATGTTAGGTTCAAGATAAGTGAAGGATTACTAAGCATATACTATGGTTCATATACAAGTTGGTTTTACATGATCTCCTTTATGAATTATTTGAAATGCTTTATTTATTTATTTATTTTTTTTTTTAATTTTTTGTTACAAGGCTATGATATTTTTGGTAGCTAATCACAATCAAGTTTTTTGTTATGTGATATAATTATCTCGTTATGTACATCGGTACATCGCGTACAATATTGTTGCGATTTAGTTATTATGCCATTAAATGAATAATTTGAACACTGTATCACAATGAATGCAAAGTAATTAGATGCTATATATTGTCTACGTTATATGTAACGTAAATTTCGTCATATTTACCAGCTCTTTATCAATATTACGTCATTACGTATACAGTTCTCTTCCAATGCCAAATACACTTTAAATATTGATGTTCTCTAATTAGACAGGACTGATTTTAAGAAAATATGAATGCTAGAGGCATTTTATAGTACAAGTAATATCTTGAGTGTTTTAACCTAATATGGGTATGCTGAAGACGATGAGGGTGGATACCAAGAAAATAAAATTGACCTTGACCTTCAAAAGGTCAATTCAAAATGGCCGCTTAAAAATACTAAAATAGGTCATTAAAACTATGATACAATATGATGCAATTAATTATTATTGTCAAAATCAAATGATTATTCAATATGATCAGATTTTAATGAGATTGGCCACCAAATATAGCGAATGTAAGCCTAATGGCTCAATTAACAGTATATACATGTACAGTACTGTTTTACTAGCGCGTTAAGGTATAAGACTAGCTAAGATTGAAAAAAAATCACTTTTAATGTTTTGTTTACTTGACTTATATTGAACAATAAACTTAGTTTATAAATATTACCAAAGAATAAATATTTCGTAATAACAAATTAATATTTCGTAATAACGAATCAATATTTCGTAATTAAGATTTTATATTTCGTTAAAACGAAATAATATTTCTAATTGGGAATTATTATCTCGTAAAAACGAATTCAATTCCGGGAGAAAGTTTGGAAAATGTCACTTCAGGTGTTCCGTAATTTTCAACATTATTTGTAGCTATGATTTTTTTAAGTTGTTCATTTTGTTTTCATATATTTTGCACTTATTATGGTATTTATGGTTTAAAATGAGTATTTAAAAATTATTTTGAAATGTCAAAAAGTGTCATTTCAATGCCATAAACACAACACAAACCGAGACAACAAGTGGTTTAAAATACATACTGCGCCCTCACAAAAAAAACAAAAACAAAAAAAACAGGTCTTAAAAAATGGCACCAGTAGGAATCGAACCATAGACCTCTCACACATCAGACAATCACTTAACCGTCTGTGCTACTGCGGAAGTAACAATGACGTTTACATTTTTAGCAGATATGACTTTAACTAACATTAGTTTCATAGTTTTTTTTTATTTTATGCTTTTCAGTGGATTACTGATTTATCCGTGAAAATTATATTTGATAATTTCACAGTGAAAATTATCAAAATATAATTTCACACTTTTCAATTTTCTTAAGATTTTCCCCATGTGGTACCTCAATTTTATTTTTGCTGACAATTCTGACAATATCAGGCTGTTTCGAGAAAAGCAAAGTTGAAATTGATAAATAACTTAAATGTCAAAAGTAATAAAAAGAAGAAACTTACTTCTATTCATCTAAATTACCAATCACCAAATATCGTCTCTTAATTTTTTGTTTGTTTCATTTTTACAGTCTGAAAAATACATTCCTTCCACATGCAAAACTGCCCTTGATGACATTTGGGCATATTTAAGTTTACCATCTTGTTTAAAAATAAGTGACTATTTAATTTGAAATTTAAAGTTAAAGTTAAAAACAACAACAACAATAACAACACCATATTTTCATCGAGTCATAAAATGTCTGAAACCGGGAGATTGCTACGTGTGCTTGCTATACCATGACAGCTCTCGAAAATTTTGGAATTCAATCACGGTTTTGAGAAAATTCTACAAGAAGATTATCACAACATTCCGGGTACCCTCCAATAAATTTCTAGGATATCTTAAAGTAACAGCAAAGTTATCTATACAAATATTACTTGTAAAAAATGAAGACCATATATAAAAGTCACGTGGGTTGGCTACATAGTAGAGGTGTTAAAATATAATTGTAATACACCTTTTGTTAGCCATTGAAATAGTATTTTATGTATAAAGGATTTTCAAAAATGGTTATTATTCAGAGCGGGCGCAATGGTGCAGTGGTAACACTGTCTGCCTACAAATCAAGGGGTCGTGAGTTCGATCCCCCGCTACTCCACTGAACGAATAAATGACTACAAGACTGACAAAACCAGGACATAGACACATAATGATGGCAACAATAGAAATAAGAGAAGACCTTAACGGAGCAGGAAACAAGTACCGAAAGTACAAGACCGAAGACGACGACCGATAACAGAAGGAAGAACGGAACAAGAACTGAAAACAAGAGAACAGAGACGAGGACCGCTAACAGTTGACAGGGACCGATAACAGAAGAACAGAGACAGGGATCGATAACAAAAGTACTGACAACAAGCGAACAGAGACAGTGACCGATAACAGAAAAAAACAGATACAGGCATTGATAACAGAAAAAACTGACATCAAGACAACGAGGATTGATAACAGAAAAATAGAGACGAGGACCGATAAAAGGAATAACATAGACGAGAACAATGGAGACGGGGATCGATAGAACAATTGACAACATGAAAACGAAGACCAGGACTGATTACAAAAGAAAAGAGACGAGAACGGATGACAGAAGAACGAAGACGAGAACCGATAAAGAACAGGACAGACAGAGACCGATAACAGAAAAACTCACAACAAGACAACGGAGACGAATAACAGAATAATAGAGACGAGAACCGATAAATAGAACTGATCCCAGAAGAATGGAGACAGGTATCGATAACAGAGACGGGAGCCGATGACAAAATAATTGACAACATGAAAACGGAAACCAGGACTGATTACAGAAGAAAAAAGACGAGAACCAATGATAGAAGAATGGACAAGAACAAAGACATGGACCGATAACAGAAGAACTGACAACAAGACAACGGAAACGAGGACTGTTGACAGAAGAATGAGGACGGGGTTCGATAACAGAGACGGATGACAGAAGAATTGACAACAAGAAAACGGAGACCAGGACTGATTACAGAAGAATAGAGACGAGAACGGATGACAGAAGAACGGAGAAGAACGAAGAAGACGACCAATAACAGAACATCTAACAACAAAAGAACTGAGCCCAGGACCGATTACAGAAGAACGAAGATCACGACCAATAACAGAAGAACTGAAAACAAGAGAACTGCAACGATGACTATAATAACAGAAGAACGAAAGTGACGACAAATAACAGAAGATCTGACAGCAGAGAAATGCGACGAGAACCGATAACAAAAAAATGAAGACGACTACCAGAAGACTCAGAAAAACGTACTCAGAAAAAGGTGCCTTTAATTAAGGTATATTTTGCATGCACCCGTTTAACCCCTCACACTGTGCAAATATAAGTATAGGCATCTGAGTAGCCACTCTATATGCTTGCATAGAGTGCCAGATAAAATACATGAAAGCTCTATATCTAGCAGATAGGGCAGGAAAGAGTGTAGTGTTCGCTGCGTAAAACCCTAAATATGTTTAAATGCCTTAAAAATTTCATTACTATCTTTAATATTACTTCTATATTACTATTATATTATCCTATAGAAAAATGTATGCCATCTTGGATTTTTCGGCCATATTGGATTGTTTTTTTGTTGTTTTTTTTTTAATTCTGTTTTGGTGTCTAATTTGTTTTTACCTACATGTAAACATGCTTTGTGACAAATTTCAGGCTTTTCCTTTCCTTAAAAGTTTTATTTGATCTATCATCCATTTATGATAAAGAAATTTGGCGGCCATTTTATTGGTCATTTTAAATGGCCATTTCAATGGTCAAGATCAAGTTTTTCAATTTGGTATCCACCTTTATTGGATTCAGCATACCTTAAGTAGGTAAAATACACCAAGATACCACTTGTACTACAACATGCCTCTAGCATCTTATAGAGAGCCAAATTCTCAAAATCAGTCCTGTCTAAATCAAAGAAAGACTGACGGATTATGAAGTTTGTCCAGGGCTGGGAATCAAAACTGCGTCGTATCCTACAAAATGTAAACAAACGCCGCCATCTTGGAACGAAAAAGGTATGTTTTTGTTTATAACTCTTTTTGTTGGAAATGACTGAAAACCAAATACGAGGGGTGTCCCAGAATTACGTGGACTTTTGCTGTAACTCAAAAATTACTGAAAATAAAAACAAACAAAATTAACATGAACAAAATTCAACTTTATTGCATTAGTACAAAAAATTTCAAAGTTGTCCGGCAACTGGATCAGTGTCTGTGGGCAGGGTAATGAGACAAGGGGTAGCGGGAGCGGGGCAGTCCATTCCGACGTTACGACGTCATTCCGGTGGCGTCGCTAGTTGTTAATAAATGCACGGCGTCGAATGTCAGTTTTTCTCAACATAGTCGCCGCCTCACTCAATACACCTCTGGTGTCGATATATCCACTGGTCGTACACCGCCCTGTATAATAAAAATAAAGCATACTATTAACTTTTGTTACGATAATAGTGTTAAAGACGACGGTGATAATGCTGACGCCGTATTATTATTATTATTAGTATTATTATTATTATTAATTTTATTATTATTATTTATCATTATTATTTTTATTATTTTTATTATTATTTTTATTGTTATTATCATTATTATTATTATTATTATTATTATTGTGGAGTTTATTTTGTACGCAAAGACAATGTGCGTTAATAAGGGAAATAACCTATCATGCGCACTGCTTACTATAGCAGTTTGAGTTCACTTTCTTAAAAACTGAAGCGGATAAATTGCGTTTAAAATAATAAATTGTGATTAGCTTAATTTTTAAAAATCATTTTTTTTAAACACAAAATTATTGCTTTCCCTTGAATAGTACTCAGCATTGACCTTGGTGTAACGTCTGTCCCGATCTATGACGTCCTTGACTTCCTTAATTGACGCCGCAGTCAACGTTGACTTTCTCCCACGACCCTTGTCGTCTTCAATGTCCTCTCGGCCGACTCGAAAACGCTTATGCCACTTGAAAACGAGTGATCGACGAACAGGAAATATCACTTTTGCATTCTCCAACATTTCTTGCGTCTGTGTTGAAGTCTTTCCAAGATTAACACAAAACTTGATAATAGTCCGATGTTCCGCGTAATCCGTGGACGTCATTTTTTGTTAAATATCCAAGAGCAACGGTTGTCAGTTGTCCGCTGGTAAACAATAACGGAAACAGCTATGACGTCAAAATTTCAAACGAACGTTTATATGACGTCACTGCATATGCTTACGACGTCGCGCCATTTTTTACGGATAAATACGCAAGATATACGAAAGTAAAGACAACTTATCAATACAAAATATTGGACTGCCCCGCCCTGCGCATACTGCGTTACTATAGCGACGTAAAATATAGAGAAGCAATGTTAGAAATTTAAAAATAATGGACATATTCATTAAGGATATGTTAAAGGTATTGTGTACAAATTTGCTAAAAATGCATTAAAAAATAAAAAAAGTTATAGCAAAAGTCCACGTAATTCTGGGACACCCCTCATATATGTATTAACATGCTTCACTATTTTTCGCTTCGTTCGGTATAAGTTGTTTGTACAACTATTTTGTAAAACAAAAGTTAAAGCGAACTTGCAACTCGAAGCGGGCCAGAATTGTTATGAAATTTTGTGGATACGACGCAGTTCATATTGCTTTATCAATCGTTTTTACCTTCAAATCAATTATTTACCCTTTCAGGGTTCACCATAAACTTCAAAATATAATTTTGCACCATGCACTAAGATTTTATTAAAAAGAAATGTTTATCTTTTAAGAAAATAATAATATGTACGAAATGATACGACGCAGTTGAAAATAAAATATGATACGACGCAGTTGTAATTTTTGGCAATCTTTTCAACATGGATAATTTCGGCAATATATGTCTTTATTACATGCTTTTCGGTGGTTCATAGAAATATATCAGTGATATAAAACTGGTAATTTCACTGTTTGAAACAGTGAAATTACCACTTTGATAATTTCACTGTTTTGAATTTAAGCCCCTTACGTTGTTTCAGTGAAATACCAGCGTGCACAGTACTGGGTACCAACTTAATGACGTGACGTCGTAAATGACGTCACGTTGTATTATTATTTGGCGCGCTTTTCATTCAGTATAAGGTTAAATGTCTTTTTAAAACGTTTCTTTGCATATAATAAAAAGAAAATTTGTTTAGTTTAGTGTAAGATTGAAATATATTTCACCTTGTGAACACCAAAAGTTCATATTTCACTCGTGGCTGCGCCACTCGTGAAATATACCTTTTGGTGCTCACTCGGTGAAATATATTCCGATCTTACACTGAACTAAACAAATATCCTCTATATCTTACTGGATAATCACTTGTGCTAGATAAAGAAACTAAGATCATTCGCAGTTTATAGCAATGTTCTGATGCTTTTGATTATTTAGAAAACATTGTGTCATGTCCAATTTACACTGCAGAAGCTACTTTTCAGTAACACATAAATATGAACATGTTAATTTATTTATCATAATACATGTATATGAAATAATTTCTTTTATTTTCTTGTATGTTCAATATTATATGTTTTGGCAAAATATAGAAGTCTATGAATTTGAATCACAAAATTCATTTTGTCTAGCTACGCTCTTAGTAAACTGTGGGTCTGCATGTTCTAGGTGATGACTGCTTGTTTTGGTTTTATTTCAAACTTTCACTGTACACTTTAGTTTTACTGGGGGTAAGGACCTCAGGTGCGCCTTTGTGCATTATTTCAGGCAAAATGTTACACCTGCAGAGAACCATTAGCTTACGAAAGAATCAGAAGTCCCTAGTGGTTTTCAAATTCACAGCAGTTAAGTGCAAGTGATTTAAAGTCAGTAAACATAAACAGCTCGGCCAGTCTGATTTTTTTCCAACAAATTTGTTAACCATGGTCTTAAATGTCAGCCGTACAAGAATAAACATCTGGCATGAAGTTTTAAGATTACAACTACATGTATTTAATTAATTATAAAGAGAATAACATTTAAATTTCTTGTTAAAATGACATATTTTCTTACTCTTTAAGATCACTTTTTATTTTGATATTTCGTTTTAAAAAAGGATGTGTCAGTGTTGAGAATACTAGTAGCAGAGAATTTTTCAATGTAAACATGGGGTAATCTTCTTTGAAGACATTTTCTGAAGAAAAAAAAAGTTTTATGTGTCAGGCAATTCATTATCAAATAAAAATCACACTTTACTATAAAGGTATGGTAAGAACATTCTCTTTACTCTGTGGAAAATTCAGTGAGATAATCTGACCTTAGTTTTCTCATCCCGGCTTTAATCTAATATAGGAACACGTCTTCAATACTATTGAAACATCATGTCGTACATATATCTGTATCAAATTTACCGGTGCAAAGCGTAAAATACCTTTGCAAAACGGACACCTAGCTACTTTACACACTATTTTTTGTTTTATCTTTGTAACCCGAATTTGAAAATTTAAAGTGTTTTAATGAAGAAGAATGACACTATAGTGCGTATCAAGGAAAAACATTCCATAGACCTGTTCTCGTCGTCGATAAAGAAATGCAATACGACAAAATCAGCGGTAAAGTTCCACGGCGCTGAACATAAAAAAGATTGAACGAAACTTATACACTACTTGTAAAAATATATCGTAGCTTAACCATTTATAATATAATTTTAAAAATTTATTGTTCAGAATAAATGACCATTTTTCCTGATCATGTATTAACCCATTACCTCATAAGCATTTTGTGAAAAATGGCTGTTTTCATTGAAAGGTCTCCCGTTACAAGTTCAAATTGCTATAAAAACTGCTTCAATACTAATCAACCTTGGCACAAATGTTGACTGGACCATTGCCTTTGTAACAACATGCTCAGACTTAAATTTCCTGTTACCATGGCAACGAGGGGACATCTCAAAATTGCCAAAGATCACTATACTATTTTGTGTTGATTTTTTCCATCAAAATTGATTTCAAAGTGCTGCAACTTCTCAATGGATTAAGATAGCGTCAAAAGCTTTATAGCGTTGGTTACACGTTACCTTATGATCGATCTGGGGTCATTTTTAGCCTCTCACAAGTCCAAAATTTTCCTGGCGATGAGGGGGACTGCCGCTAAAAGAGGGGGGTGGGATCGAAAGTGCGTTGTTTAGCGTATATAAGAGGTAAAGGGTTAAAAGAGGATCAAATACCGATTTAAGTTTCAAATTATAAAGCTCATCTGTTCTCATCGATTATTAAGAAAATTAATACAATAAAATCGGCACGTAAAAGACATAAGTAATGACGGAATTGTCGCAAATTGTTGTAAATTATACAAAAGAAGCCATGCAATTTGCGCATATGAAAAATTTAACCACCCACATTAGTTTCGAACTCATGGGAACAAGTTTATAGGCATGCTAAGGCAGCACTTAAACACGTATGTTGTCATATGGGTGTGCGATCACGTGTTTCAATGTATTTGATACACCTTTTTCGGAATTTGTAGATGCTTATGTCAGGTGCTAAAAATGCGACCGAAAAATGAAGCCTTAATAGAATTTTCCATTTTCGTGGGACCAATCTCGACTTAAGTTGTATAGGTCACTCGTGCGCATTCATAATGATCAAAAATTCGCAAACCTGACATGTTGTTGGACTTTAATTACTAGCATACTTGAACCAATATGCAGCCTGCAATGAAAATACAACTGCGTCGTATCATATTTTATTTTCAACTGCGTCGTATCATTTCGTATAAATTATTGTTTTCTTAAATAATAAACATTTCTTTTTAATGAAATCTTAGTACATGGTGCAAAATTATATTTTGAAGTTGATGGTGAATTTTGAAATGAATATATAATAAATTTTTAAGGAAAAAACGATAGATAAAGCAATATGAACTGCGTCGTATCCACAAAACTTCATAACAATTCTGCTCCGCTTCGAGTTGCAAGTTCGCTATAACTTCTGTTATACAAAATAGTTGTGCAAGCAACATATACCGAACGAAGCGGAAAATAGTGGAGCGTGTTAATACATATATTTGGTTTTCAGTCATTTCCAACAAAAAGAGTTATAAACAAAAATATACCTTTTTCGTTCCAAGATGGCGGCGTTTGTTTACATTTTGTAGGATACGACGCAGTTTTGATTCCCAGCCCTGTTGTCAGGAAAACGAAATTTTGCACCTGCATTAACATCACTATATCGACGGCGTTTCTGTCTGTTTTCAGACAGTATCAGTCACTGACTTGCACTTTTCATATGTGTACATTTTCCGTGTGCAAGAAAGGAAAAAAGAAATAATACAAAACAATACAGATAACTCAGCATTTACAGGAACGTTTTGTCTTCTATGCTTATTTCCCTTTGTCTCCTTCCTCTTCTATTTTTTTTATCATCAAATTCTCTGATGTTACTATGATTAAAGAGAGTTATTCGATACATGTAGTATTTTTTTTGGTCGACACTTAAATGAAAATCTATTAAGGTGTTAATATACGATTCTACATGCGTATTTGTACAACATAATAGATTTTATGCCCACATAAAATAATTTATGTCATTGTTCTGTCCCTATACTCATTACTGTACAGAATATTACGGGTCAGGTTTTTAGCCGTTACGGGTCAGGTTTTAGCCAAGTACGTCTTAGCCAATCGATATCAAGACTTAAATCATGTTATGTTAATTAACCAATGATTACATTAGATCTATCACAAAGAAATAATTTTGGCGAGGAATGATTCTCGCCTTTCTGTTTACTAAAATTTATCTATTTTTGAAGTCATAAGCTTTATTGTCCCCCGCCTTTTCGAAGAAAAAAGGGGGATATAGAAATAGGCTCCGTCCGTCCGTCCGTCCGTCCGTCTGTCCGTCCGTCACACTTTCGTGTCCGGTCCATAACTTTGTCATTTATGAAAGGAATTTGAAATAACTTGGCACAAATGTTTATTATAATAAGACAATGTGTCATGCGCAACAACCAGACCCCTACCTACAGGGTCAAGGTCACACTTGCTCATTCAAGGTCAAAATTGCCTATTTGAGGGTATATGTCGTGTCCGGTCCATAACTTTCTTATCTATGAAGGGATTTTGTAAATACTTGCCATAATTGTTCACAATAATCAGACGATGTGTCATGCGCAAAAACCAGTCACCTACCTTCAAGGTCAAGGTCACACTTGGAGGTCAAATATTAACATAGTCTGTTACAGGGTATATTTCGTGTCCGGTCCATAACTTTCTTATCTATGAAGGGATTTTGTAAATACTTGCCATAATTGTTCACAATTATCAGACGATGTGTCATGCGGAAAAAGCAGTCACCTACCTTCAAGGTCAAGGTCACACTTGGAGGTCAAATATTAACATATTCTGTTACAGGGTATATTTCGTGTCCGGTCCATAACTTTCTTATCTATGAAGGGTTTTTGTAAATACTTGCCATAATTGTTCATAATAATCAGACGATGTGTCATGCGCAAAAACCAGTTGCCTACCTTCAACGTCAAGGTCACACTTGGAGGTCAAATATTAACATAGTCTGTTACAGGGTATATTTCGTGTCCGGTCCATAACTTTGTCATTTATTATCAAAGGAATTTGAGATAACTTGGCACAAATGTTTGTTATAATAAGACGATGTGTCATGCGCAACAACCAGACCCGTACCTTCAGGGTCAAGGTCGTACTTGTTCATTCAAGGTCAACATTGTCTATTTGAGGGTATATGTCGTGTCCAGTCCATAACTTTCTTATCTATGAAGGACTTTTGTAAATACTTGCCATAATTGTTAACAATAATCAGATGATGTGTCATGCGCAAAAACCGGTCACCTACCTCCAAGGTCAAGGTCACACTTGGAGGTCAAATACTTACATAGTCTGTTACAGGGTATATTTTGTGTCAGGTCTATAATTTTTCATAGATCAAAGGATTGTGAAAATACTTCGCACAAATAGTCACTATAATAAGAGGATGTGTCATACGCAACACCTGCATCCCTACCTCCAAGGTCAAGGTCACACTTAGAGGTCAAAAATTAACATAGTCTGTTATAGGGTATATTTTGTGTTTAATCTAGAACTTCTTCATAGTTCAAGGGATTTTGAAATAACTTGGCACAAAAAGTCACAATAATAAGACGTTATGTCATGCACAACACCTGCTCCCCTACCTCCAAGGTCAAGTTCACACTTAGAGGTCAAAGCTTAACATGATAGATTTTTAAATTCCGTGTTTCATTTTATTTTTTTAACAAATTTATTGTTACATTTGCAGATCTAGCATTGATCATAATTTTGGACTGAATGTCCTGAGGTCCATACCTCAATCTTTTGAAATAGCACAATTTTATGCTTCATATAAAACTCCCGGGGCGGGGGACGTTGGTAACTCTGTTACAAATTCTTGTTTAAAGTGAACTAATTACGTATTACTATGAACAGTTATCTTATTAATCTGCTGGGAGCGAATTTTAGGGACGGTGTCCCCCGTTTCATATTCAATTTCGTGACGAAAATGGCAATTCATTTCACGGCAACACGGGCAGGATATCGTAACAGGATACAATTTATTATCAAATGAACATTTCTACATTCGTTATTAAATTTCACCTCATTTGAGACTCGGGAATTTAGACAGAACGATTGTAATCTACGATATGGATTTAATTTTCACAGACATATTTTTGTAGAAATGCAACTTTTTTGGGAGCTTTGAAAGTTTGAGACATCATCAGTCGGGAAACAGTTGTGCCGGCCTTTGGACACTGTTGGAACTAATGACATTTACAAATCAGAATTTATCCACAAAACGTTGCTCGTCATATTACAGATTTCGTAGATACCATACTATTTACGAGTCCTGAAAGTTACCATTGTTCAACAGTTCAAGTTTTGTACAGATGCCAAAACAAACATAAACGATCATACTTATGGCGAATAAATGGTTCATGGTTGACATGTCTAAACAACATTTACCTGTTTACACCAGATGGATGCCACCTGTTTACTCTGATCAGCTACGTCTCCTCAATGAGATAAGAACAGCAGCTTGGTCGCCGCCCCGAAGCATTTCATTTGTCAGACAATTTCAAAAGATAAGTATTTTGTTTACTATGTCTTTAAGTTATATTGTACTAAAGTCAGTATTTTACTGCATTGTCTGCCTGCCCTGTTATACAAACTATGAACAGATGAAGTCTAGGTTTGTTGCTTTGTCTTAACAAATTAATATAATAAGCTTTGATTATGACTCGAAGTAGATCTACTTAATGAATTTATCAGTGAGTAAATTTCTTTATATTTATAATATATAAGGTTATTCATTGCCGGGTTTGTTGTTGGTCATCAATTATTCTCCTAATGATAATGTACAAGAATGCAGTATTAATCAGACATAATTTTTCCTGGACACATAATTGAAATTCTATATTAGTCATGTTAGTTATCACTTATTTCCAATTCATTTACAGTTCACACAAACTTTTAATTAGAGTAGATAATAGTACATGTTGATTTTCTGCTAGTCTACTATACATTTGTACACACATCATCATAGCAGTATTATTTAGCAACATGTTAAGTAACAGTCCAGATTGGAGCGATTTAGCCTTATTTCTTTTTAATTTTACATTTTTTTTTGTTGACTCCAACTAAATACAGTAAGTGTGATTTAGTTTATAATTTCCATACATTCATGTTTCACTGTTTTGTTTTTTTTTTCAGTCATTGAATTTAAGATTCAAAATTACTGTTCTGAATTCTAATTTTGAATTTATTCTACTATACACTTAATCAAATTTTCTTTAAATTTACACTGACCTGAACTAATTTTCACTGGCCTAGGACCAGTGTTAAATTCTATGACTGGTTTTACAACAGTTTAAACACGATTACAACACAAGGTTAGTTTACAGTCCGTGTTAGTTGCATTTATACATATTCTAGTATACATGGCTTAATATATAGTTTTATGTCTGCGGGACTTAGTTAACATTTAGTACACATTTTCAACACAATATAGTTGACGATCCATGTGAGTGTGATTTTGTTTATAATTATACGCATCGTATGATAAATGACTTGGTTTATAATACATGTCTGCTTGATAAAGTTTACAGCCTGTACGAAATTTTGGCACGGATTCTGGGCGGAATTGGCACGGAACTGACACGGAATCAGTGATTTCTGGGCGGACCAGGAACGGAAACGCAAATTCCGTGTCATTCCGTCTCACGAGAAAAATATTTTGTTCACTTTTCTGGGCGGAAAACTAGAAAAATTCCGGCTGGAATTTTATTTGGAGCAGAATTTATACTTAAACATTTCATCTTGGACAGAATTTTCAACTTTGAAATTTTCTTGGGAAGGAATGGTCTTCACTATGGGCGGAATTCTATACTTAAACATTTTTCTTGAACAGAAATTTTCACATATAAGATGTCTAAATCATAATTGTTAACTCTTGTTTTTGCACTTGCAGACATTGAAATTTTACAAACTGTACTTATTATTTTTGTAGAAGCATGATACTTGACCAATAATTACAGGTGTATTTTTAGATTTAATAGGGTTATTTTTTAGACATTAAAATATGCCTAAACAATGTTTTTAAATATTGTGGCAAATGATATATTGTCAGACTAATTAAGCAAATCTTTTTTGTACTGAAAAACAACTGTAATAATCTTAGTGTAGAACTTAAAAACATTCACTTCCAAAATGCTTAAGTTTATAAAAAGCAACATTGAAATAAGAATGCTGTTTAAATTTGAATATCAGGACAGCCACAGGACAAGATAGTGTGCTTGCCATTTTAAACTCTAAGAAACCATGATTTTGTTATAAAAAAATAAACAAAAACAAATCAAAAACATTGCATGAAATAATCTCATATAGTATGCCCTTTTAATCTATATAGAAGTGATCAGCCAATATGCCCAATAATTGCTTTCATTTAGGTAAATAAATACTACAATATATATCCACTGAGATTTTACACTACACAGATCAGAGCTCTGATAAAACTCAACTGACCAGCAGTTTCCCACCATCTTAAATTCTTTGCATGACTAATTTACTCCACTGGTCATTCCAACAGATCAGGCTGTTCCATTGAATTATTTTGGGGAGAGATAACATTATAAATTTCATATGCAGAATTTGTCTAGGACATTGCAATTTTTTTTTGTTCAGAAATTTGTAATGATTTTTAAATTCTACATATATATCTATTTGTTACTTGAATTTTTGTTACATTCAATGAATGGAGGTTGAGATGATGAGTAAATTAACCCTGTTTTACATAATGATTGACCTGTCCATGCAGTTATACAGTTGTGAATTTTGAATTCTAAGATATCTGGGTCAGAAAAAGTCAGTGCAAATAACAAAGGATGTACTTGATATTTTAACAATTTTGGAGATATACTTTTGTTTAAGATCTCAAAGTGTTTTAGTATTGGTATGATAAATAAGTATGAAAACATGGGACAAGGAGATGAACAACATAATCAGGTAATTATAAACCTTTAGTTACATTAATGCTGAAACAAGTTTTATATCAAACTACTATCAATGGTAGCAAACTAAAATTTGTAACAAGAGGTCAATGTTGTTTTTATATTTTCAACTTCATACATTTGTTTTTTTTCTGATAACTGTTTTAAATCTTTATTACATGTTTAATGACTGTAAAATATAAGTTATTCAATGATTCTATATAATGATTGTGTGTATTGTATGAATTAATAGCATGTAGTAGATCTTTTTCATTTCCTGGAAATTAAACAAATTAAGTCAATTGATTTAATAGGAATATTCTTTTAATGGTACAAATTCAGAAGTTTTGTACAGCTGAACAGGGTCATCATAATCATTTCTTATTTTACATGTATGTGTTGTGTTTCCAAAGGAACAATCTAAAATTACATTTTACTCTCATATTTTCAGACTGGGAGTTAAGTGCTGACTGTGAGATGCAAGGTGTTTCAATAAAGATGTGCAGTATTAATCCCGAAAAGGTATATTTTTAAATCTCAATACTTTACTATTCAACATCTTTCCTTGAAAAAATACATAACCAGTAATAAATAGTGTCACAAATAAAGCAGTTAATTAATTCTTATACAGAGCAATTCTTAAACACTTGTGCACTGAAATAAGATACTGCGTAAGCTTTAGTATTTTTGAATATGCATAAGCACTGTTAATATTTAATACTGTTGAAACATAAAATTTGATATTATCAAAAAATATGAAATATAACTGCATATAATTATGCAATCAAACATAATTCATTACTGCATTTTTGTTTAATTAATTATTAATATTATTATTAAAGGTGAGCACAACCGCAAGAAGTTCTTGGAAACACAGGCAGTGGACTTAAAACAGACATCAATTAAAGAAATAGTAATTTAAATAATCAGAAACATTTGAAACAAATTTATGATTGAAACACTCTCAGCAAAAAAATTGCAAAAAAACAAAGTGTTGGATTCTAAGAAAACCAGTACCTACCAAAACCTCCAGGTAGAAAAAAAACTGTTTGTATAGTGAATTTTTGGTATTCTATTCTGTATTTGGACTAAAGGATATGTATAAAATTTTGTGAAAGAAAATTTAATGTGATACATTATTGATAATTTTATCCCAAAAAAATGTGATCATGTTAAACTCATAAAAATTCCGCCCCCATGAATTCTGTCCCAGAATTCCGCCCAGAATTTTGTTTGACAATTCCGTTCCAAAATTCCGTTCCATAATTCCGCCCTGAGATTCCGTTCCGAAATTCCGCCCTGAGATTCCGCTTCAAAATTCCGCCCCAAGATTCCGCCCCAACTCATTTGCATATTTCGTCCCAATTCCGCCCAGAATCCGTCCCGTTTCCGCCTGGAATCCGGCCGGAATCCGTGCCAAAAGCAAATGGTTTAACACTTGTATATTTGGGGGAGAATTTAAATTTCTGGGCGGAATCTGCCATTGAATTCCGC
Organism: Ruditapes philippinarum; assembly: GCF_026571515.1. Lineage (NCBI taxonomy): Eukaryota > Metazoa > Mollusca > Bivalvia > Venerida > Veneridae > Ruditapes > Ruditapes philippinarum. The sequence continues at coordinate 239,016 of NW_026863406.1, read as the reverse complement.
CTCATTTCCGTGCAGAAAATTTCGTACAGGTGTTCACAAATAGTTTTATAATACATGTACATGTAAGTGTGATTTTGTTTACAATTCGCACACATCCCATGATACATGGCTCCGGTTATAGACCATGTCTTAGTGATTTAGTTTACCGATGATACACATGGTTTAGTTTACACGCATATTTTCTACACATGGTTTAGTTTACACTCCTGGTGAGTGTGATTGAGTTTAGAGTTCTCGCATATCCAATTATACATTGCTTAAGTTTATAGACAATGTCTGCGTGATTTAGTTTACAGTTCACGCCTATTTTCTACACATGGTTAGTTTACAGTCCATGTGAGTGTGATTTAGTTTACAGTTCACACTTATCATATTATCCATGGCTTAGTTTAAAGTCCATGTCTGCGTGATTTAGTTTACAGTTCACGCCTATTTACACATGGTTTAGTTTACAGTCCTTGTGAGTGTGCTTTAGTTTACAGTTCACACATATCCTATTGTACATGGTTTAGTTTAAAGCCCATGTCTGCGTGATTTAATTTACAGTTCACACTTATTTATTCACACATGGTTTAGTTTACAGTCAGTGCGAGTGTGATTTAGTTTATAGTTCACTCATAATTATCCTATCAGAATTAATTTAATAATCAATTCCATTTCATACATTTAGTCTACCTTAATGACAAAATAATTCATATTTTTCAGATGAAACGGCCACAAATTCTCCTTACACCTGTTATTCAGGTCCACAACAAGGAAAAGCCAAATACCAAGAATGTCCAGTAAATCCTGCAAAAACCAAGACTAGTCGAGGGAGCAATCATTATCGTTGAATTAATAGTGCAAGCGGACCTGGGACCTAAGACAATGCTTTCATCAGTACATTAGCAGCCTTTCATTACATGTTTCATAGTTTTCAAGGTTGAGTCAGATAATGAATAAACTGATGTTGGCATACATGTTTTACACAGCTTCAAGGAAATTCATATTTATTGCCCAAGACAGTTGAAATAACATAAGAAGTAATGGTATTCAGATTGCTGAGCTAATAATTACACCTTTTATAAACCAGAAATAGATTCTGTACTTGTCTTGTCATCTTGGTTTAGTTACACGCCTTGCTATTCTTTCAACATACCATTATTGTACTATGCATTGCTTAGTTTACACGCTTTGCCATTTGTTTGTCTGTACTTGTCAGCTTGGCTTAGTTTACACGCCTTGCTATTATTTCAGCATATCATTGCTGTATTAGGCATTGCTTAGTTGACACGCTTTGCCATTTGTTTGTCTGTACTGGTCAGCTTGGCTTAGTTTACACGCCTTGCTATTATTTCAGCATACCATTGCTGTATTAGGCATTGCTTAGTTTACACGCTTTGCCATTTGTTTGTCTGTACTTGTCAGCTTGGCTTAGTTTACACGCCTTGCTATTATTTCAGCATATCATTGCTGTATTAGGCATTGCTTAGTTGACACGCTTTGCCATTTGTTTGTCTGTACTGGTCAGCTTGGCTTAGTTTACACGCCTTGCTATTATTTCAGCATACCATTGCTGTATTAGGCATTGCTTAGTTGACACGCTTTGCCATTTGTTTGTCTGTACTGGTCGGCTTGGCTTAGTTTACACGCCTTGCTATTATTTCAGCATACCCTTGCTGTATTAGGCATTGCTTAGTTGACACTCTTTGCCATTTGTTTGTCTGTACTGGTCAGCTTGGCTTAGTTTACACGCCTTGATATTATTTCAGCATACCATTGCTGTATTAGGCATTGCTTAGTTGACGCGATTTGCCTAAGTGTTGTGTTTTATCTCATACCAAACAAGTTCGTCTTGCCAGTTATATTTGCTTGACCTGGACAATACATAAATGCTATTGATGTTCAAGGCTCTGCTAGGATGAAAAATGAAACTTCTACTTTGCATGAGCTTAGAGCATATCAGAAACATTTAAAGGCCCATATTATTATGTTCCAGAAACGCCTTTATTTGAGCCGCATCACGACAAAACCAACATAATGGGTTTGCGACCAGCATCCGCGCAGTCTGATCAGGATCCATGCTGTTCGCTTTCAAACCCTATAACAATTAGTAGAGAAACTAATAGCGAACAGCATGGATCCTGATCAGACTGCGCGGATGCGCAGGCTGGTCTGGATCCATGCTGGTCGCAAACCCATTATGTTGGTTTTGTCGTGACACGGCTCATTTGTATTCCTTAAAAGCCTTTTGTTGGCGGTGTCCTGCTATAAAAAGTTACTCATTTATCAATTACCTGAATCATATTTTGCGTCAGAGGCTTCCTGGGAATAAGTTCATTAATAGTGATTTTGAATGGAAGATAAAATACTACTGTGCTTACATTTTGCTACTTTTATGAACATTCAGCGTTACATTCTTCAGGTAATAATTGGCCCTTTATAAATATAAGGATAAATTTATTCGTTTATAATTCATAATTTGCCTTTAACCAAATAAATCAGTATATAAAAATAAAATAAAATCTTATAAAATGAAAAGCATGTTCAAATAGTAAATAAAAGGTTTGTAAGATTTATGTATGAGTCATCTGCCGTCATTATAACCCGAAATAACAAAATGATAATAGGCATAATAATTATAATAATAAATTGTGAGGCAGATAACTCGAGAACGAGAAGTGATCATGCAAAGTTTTATCAGCTCCATTAAGTAATGTGTAGTGATATTTAATCTAGCCATTTTTGTTAAAGAAATAATGCTGAAATTTCACTAAGTCATCTTCCTTATTTACTTCATGTTTGTATTATTATTTGTTGTATTGTTTGTTTGTTCACTCTAATGACCTTAAGGGCCATGAGTTTTTCTTTATAAATAAACAAAAATATTAAAAAAAAGTTTTCATTTTGTTATATGTCTATACATTGTATGTGACACTAGCATTTAACTGTATACGTAGAAGTCTTCCTAACCTGTATTTAGAGACGATTTGTCTTGCTAAGGTTTAAAGGATATCAAAATCATTTTAACATAAGTAGTAAAAGTTTTTAATCAAACAATAAATGTTCACCATTTACGAGTGTCGACCACGCATTTACTCATCTATTCTTATTAGTGCTTGCTTTGTTAACTTATTTCAACTTTCATTCACTGAGTTTTTTATGTGAAGGGACCGAAAATATTTTTAAAGATTTTTGTATAACTAGATGCATGTCTAGACCAAAAACTTATGTACAAAATTTCAGATCATTCGCTCACTCCGTTTCCCAGAAATGATCAATTTTATTGTGAAATTGGCACAAAAAAATGAAAACCTATATCATCTATTGCTTGGTTTCAAATTTAAGTGTACCAGTTGATATAAGAAAGAATTTCAAAATTTATTATTTTAGGCTACAAGACCTCAGTGGAGTTCCTTTAAGATCAACAAAATTACATCCTTGAAAGAAAATCTTAATTTTTGAAATGGGTTCATAAGGGTACAACTGCTTCTGAAAATCATAATAATGTTATTTTAATTGAAAGTTAGACGTTTCAAAAGTTAAATGGATATTAACTTTCTTAATTGACTATATCTAAACTCGTTTTCATCGTAATCAGTGGTAATTGGTATAGTGTATTTATTCGAGTGCAACAAAATACTTATTGCATGCATTTCGATGACAGACACTAAAAAAGAAGAGTTTTTGATACATGTACATATTATTAGATTCCTTACAAAGAGCAAATACGTGTGTAAACTGCCTAACGTATATGCTTAAATAATAAAAATAATTTTAATCACTGTTCCTTAATAAGAATTTGAGATAAATGTGACTTGATTCATTGTACAGCGGCATATAAACCAAAAAACTTTTAATACTCTGTTTTTTGAAGTTCATTTAGAAAAATAAAAGGAAGCAGATTATTATGTCCGTTAAATGTCACTTGCAAAAACTGTTTCTTTCGAAATGAACATGGTATTTCTATAACTAAATTACCTTTTTGGATATAAGCCTATTGTATTCAGTAAAGACAATTTTTGGTTCGTGACAATATATTTCATTCTGTTTGAATCATCAATTTCAGTTTTTTCAGTACAATATTTCAAAGACAGATATGCTTTGGTAGGAATAAAAGAAGCTTTTTCTTGCTTTTTCATTGTACATATATATAGATATGTGGACTTTGTCAGTAATTTTATTCTGTGTGAATCACTTTTCATATGATATTTTCAAATGATCAAACTAATTTAGATCTTTTTAATCAATAATAAAAGTAAACCCTAAATCATACAAATGCATATTTCTATTAAGCTTAATAAAACATTTCTTTTTGTCAATTTTTCAGATCAGTCATGATATAAGGGACATTTAAAAACCATTTTGAGATATGAGAGCTTTGTCAGTAATTTTATTCTGTGTGAATCACTTTTCATATGATATTTTCAAATATATGATCAAACTAATTTAGATTCAGTAACTGATTCCGATTTCGAATATAGTAAAATGATAGGATTTATTTTAGAATTAAATCGCCATACCAAAGTTCACAAATTGTACACTTTAACCTGTTGGAACCAAAAGCATGACTGTGCAGTCAGAAAATGAGCTCAACCTGATTTAAAATCAACTTCTAATTAACACTGCATATTAGCAGCTGCTGCATCCAAGAAATAACTTAAGTAGATCTGTGAAAAAGGGCAATGTGATGGAAAGCTTAAGGGCGACACAAGATGAACGTAAATTTTTCCTGGTACAATCTATCAAACCTAAGCATGAAAAAAAAAAAATCACTGAGATATCAACTCTTTTAAAAGTAATACATGTGTTACATCTTTAATTTGTTAAGATACTACTAATTTTGAAAAGCTACTACTGTAAATAGAATGCACCCACACAAAAATTCCCATATATGAAATGCCTGTTTTGCTTTGACTACTGCCAATTACAGAACAATACAGTTTTTTTTGTGTGGGTAGTGAAATTTTGTGTGGGTAGTGAAATATAACTTATTTAGTAATGCAACATTTATATACTGATTAATATGATTTATTAAGGATCACAGTAAAACCTAGCTTACATTCTAAGTCTCGGTTTTAATTGGATTTTCATTAAACTTTGTAAGAATGTTAGGTTCAAAAGCCAAATGATCTCTATCAATTTGTATCTCAATTAAAATAATACATATAATACTATGAATATTTTCTTAGACTGCCGGAAAAATTAAACACAATCTGAATCCATGCAAATTTAACAGTATTTTATCATTTTCATAATAGACAGTAATTTTGATGTAGTTTATTTAGTTGAAAGCTCCTATATTAAGCAAGCAGTAGTTATTGTTTGGCAGCTTTGATGTGAAACATGATTATAACATGGTTAGGATTTTAAAGTAGGCGTAATGGTACATAAGAATTATTATGTATAACTTTAATTTTAGTATTTATACCATTTGCCTTATTAGCTTAAATGCCCATTATGCCCCAGATATGCATTTTTTTTCTAAAAAGCTTTTTTTTCTTTTTCTTTTTTTTCGGCATTATCACAAATATATAAACAACTTATATTCAGCTCCAAGGCATTATTTTATAGCTTTTTTAAAAAAAAAATACTCATTGACCAATTACCTATGCCATCTTTTTCTTCTGTTGCTTTCTTGCAATTTGTTAAATTATAGTATTTTGTATGGAAGTCAAAATACCACTTTGTTTACATTTTGTTACTTTTGTGATGAATTATTTCAAATTCAGTGCTACTTTTTTTATGTAACAAGCATCTAAGCATCCAACATGCTCTAAATTTTTATATAAATATTATAAAACTTATGTTTGCCAATTAAAAAAAAAGAAATATTTATTTGTTTATGAGGCATAAAGTGGCTTTAACAGAACTGAAATAATGTTTTGCTACATAAACATATTTATCAAAAATTTGATTATATGAAATCAAATTAAATGAACACTAGAAAAAAAAAAAAAAATATCCATCCATCTACTCAACTGGATAAAATTAAATTTGAAGAAAAAAAATGAAAATAATCTAAAAGACAGTTGAAGATTCAAACTTGTGACTTTTTGATAGCAATCCTGCTATACTTACCACTAGGGCATAATAAGAGAGACTGGAGTAACGACAAACGGAAATTGCGTATCACTAACATTTCAAACTTATGAAAATTGTCAAAAAAAGCTCCAGATGAAAAATTAATAAGTCTCATGTCAATATTGCCAAACAAATAATGTTTCCTTTTTCAGTTCTCATTTTTAACTGCATTCAATTCCTTTAGATTTATTCAGCAAGATGTGTTATAAATAATATGGTGTAAATGCTTTTGCATAAAAGGGTAATTAAAGCTGGTATTGAAGAATTACCCATTTGTCAAAAAAAATAAATAAAAAAAATTGTATCCTGTTTAGTCAGGTCAAAAGCAAAATATCATGCATGCAGCTCTTTATTGTAAATATTTAGAAAGTATTTGACCATTAAGTATATTGTTGAAGCAAACATTATTCGCCTCCATTATGTTTAATTTGTGTAATGGATTGATTTTGGGACTGTCCATTCAAAATTTATATGATTTCAAACATTACAATACTGAAAAAAAAGCCCGCTTTTTACATACAAGTTAAAACAGGTTACAGCAGGTGACAGTGAAACCCTCATAAATGGCAGTGGTCAAATATCACCCAACAAAAATAAGTAATATGGCAACCATAAAGGAGCATACATGTTAACTCTCCCACTTTTAGCGGGAGACTCCCACTTTCTGCAGCCATATTTTCAAAGATTTTTCTTAAAATAAGTGGTATTTTCATAAATTAAAGAAATCTCCCTCTTTTTGATGTCAGAACTTTCTTCTTTAATTGTTTATTGCAAATTCTAAAATCTCCCTCTTTTTGAAGAAAAATCTCCCTCTTGATCATAGAAAAAAGTTCACATGTATGAAGGAGGTATTAAGGACACAAATTATGCATGTCTCTTGTCCTAAAGATGTGTCTAGTCCTAATTAGTAACTATCTTTGATAGTTTAATTCATTTTCCATCAATAACCAAATTTATCAAAAATTCAAAGTTAAAAAGGGGCATAACTCCAGATATATTGCTTTCAGAATAGTGCCATATGTCCAACAACTGTGCCTTGTCATGATATACAAGTTTTCTGAATTTTGTTTTGATAAATTTGACAGTTTTCCAATTATTTCACCTAAAAAACAATTTTGACAAAAATTTGTAAATTAAAAGGGGCATGCAAGTTTAAAAAACTCTCAGAGTTATGCTACTTTGTCTTACAATTGCGCCTTATCATGCTAAGCAAGTATTCCAAGTAAAGTGTATGAGTAATATTGGGTTACATTAAAGTTTTCCCATGACAATGAGGACAACCAAGTGATTATCATAGGCTAAACTTTTTCTTCCAAACAGATAAGTTAATAAATTTGTAAAATATCAACCATTAAATGTGGAATGTTGTTTAAAAGCTGATGAATGAGTAATTGACATTATGTTATGTTATTGTATTGGTATTGTTGCTGTTGTTAATGATGATGATGATAATGATGATGATGATGATTATAATGTTGTTGTTGATGATGATGATGATAATTATGTTGATGATAATATTGATGATAATGATGATGATGATGATGATAAACCCACAGCGGTAAAGGGCAAGTGGTTTAAATTAAACGACCTCAACCACTCGGCAACCGACGCCCCAGATAACTCTTGATTTATCAGTGTTATGAACCTTGTGATATTTATGTGAGAGATGGTTGAGGAGCATATAGAGAGGTTGAAATTGTTCAGTCTGACCACAAAACAAAGAGTTACAAGTTTGATCCCTCACTACTCAGACTTTAATTACTCACAATTTTTCAGATGTGACTTGCACATTAAAGGAGTTTTTGTTTCTACAAGAATAAAGAATTGTTGGTAAATGTATAACTAGAATTACTACCAGTCTCCTGGAGAAAGCAGCCCATGTGGATTTCTGTAAATATATATCACACAAACCAGAAACAACTAATGCAAAGACTCCTTACCCTGCTTGAACTGTAAGTGATCAGCCTTTGCCACCATTATAGAGCCACCAGGCCAGCTGCGGAATGGTATTTCGAGGTTCCGGGTTTGAGTCCCAGTCAGGCGGCACATTTTTCTCACCTTGTGACACAGCTTCAAATTATCATCTTCATGTTCCTAAAATTTATAATGGATAGTTCCAAAAAACTGGATAAGGAACAAGTTGATTTAAGAAATTAAGTTCATAAATGTTGTTAACGCAAAATGTTTAACAGGTTTTGGCAATTAAGATCCGTAATAGACAAAATATATTAATTAACAAAAAGTACAGTAAAACTAAATAAATTAACAAAAAATATATATTTTGCAATTTTCCTTAAAAGGGCCGGAATATTAGATCGAGACAATCCCATTATATTTAAATTGAATATTTTTGCTTTGTATATCAAATATATTGTAGGGCTTAAAGTGGATTACATGTCCTACTTTGTCAATATGACCAGTTTACAGTTACTGTGTTCCCAGTCGTTTGACCGTGACTGATTCTATATAAACAATCTATAAACCAGCCCTGCAACTTTTATGTGTAGTTAGCAATCATTGTTGTCATTGCTGTGTAAAACCTGTTTGCATACAAATTGATTGAATTGTCAACAGAGCTATATATAAACTTTGTATTTCTCCTACTGTATGTGAGATAGAATGAGTGGCAAGCTTTTCTCGAGCTAGAGTTTTAAAGTGTATAAAAGCTACATATATCTTCTGCGAAAAGATTATTTTCATGATTTAAAAAAAAAGAAATATGAAAGAAAAATGTTTGAGTATTTCAGCGCATTTAATAAGAATACTTAAAAAATAAACGTATTAAAGAAATATGTTTGTGTAATTCCTTAAGAGCAAATGGCGTTGGCACTAAATTATTGCTAAGCATAACTTTTCTTAAAATAGAAGAATAACATTTTGTTCAAGAACATTTGAGCCACGTCATGGCAAAACCAACATAATGCGTTTGCGACCAGCATTGATTCAGAACAGTCCGCGCATCTACGCAGTCTGATAAGGATCCATGATGTTCGCTTACAAAACAGGTAGAGAAACTGATAGCGAACAGCATGGATCCTGATCAGACTGCGGGGATGCACAGGCTGGTCTGGATCCATGCTGGTGGCAAATGCACTATGTTGGTTTTGTTGTGATGCGGCTCAATTATTATAAAACTATTTCATTAGATATAGCTTTATATACATTAACATTGAAACCTGCTATTTTTCTTTTGAATTTTTGGGGTGTATCAAGATGAAATTTTAAACATTTTAGTCAGCCACTGCACTGGTTGACCTTTGCTCTAAAATGGTGGCAAAGGCTGATCAGCAGGTAAAAGGTTAACAAGATACTAATAACAAATCAAACTTACCAGATACCATAACAGCGCATCAATTAAGCTTCGTATTTGCCGGATATCAGTGATATGTAAATAGCTGTTGAAATATTGTCTTCTATGAAAATGGCCCAATTAGGATTTGAACTCACAAATCCAAGCTCTTTAGTCATAGTTCTCTCTTCTTGGCTAGAAATAACAAAATTTTACACCAGTTTATTCATAATGTTGAAAATGGTACAACAATTGAAAAGTTGGCTTCAAAAGAAGACAAAGTTTTTCGTCAGTTTAATACAATCTAGTCAGTTTATAGCTAGACATCTGGACAATCTATTGTGCTTAAACTTGCCAACTTTTGTCAAATTATAGTATTAAATCTAGCCTACATCATTATAGTGCTTATCCATTTTCTAGTCAATTTGAAGTGTTAAACCTAGTCAACCTGTACTGGCAAACGATTCACTTTAAAAGTGTTAAATCTAGTCAAACCTTGTCAACCTGAAGTGTTAAACCTAGTCAATCTGCAGTGTTACACAAAATTGTCAAACATTGTTGAATTATTTATAGTGTTAACCAATGTTTCAAACTTTGTTAAAATAAAGTGTTAAACTTAATAAACCTGAAGTGTTAATCCAAGTTTTGAAACCTAATCATATGAAAGTGTTAAACCTAGTCAACCTGAAGTGTTAATCCAAGACCAAGTTGTCAAACCTAAGTTAAAGGAAAGTGTCAAACCTAGTCAACATTTAGTGCTAGTCCAAGTTGTGAAACCTAGTCAAATTAAAGTGTTAAACCTAGCCAAACTATACTGTTTAACCTAGTCAACATGCAGTATTGTACATAATGTTAAACCAAACTTAGCTATTTTACACCTGTGTTAAACCAAGTCAAGTTAAATCTTAGTGTTAAGTAAAGTTTTTATATTTAAACTATAGCTAAAAATTTATAAATTGCATAGAATGGTAAACTATTAATAACAATGAAAGGAAACCAAAATAGTTTTACAAGTAATGTTACTATAAAATAAGTTTCTTTTATGTACAAATTGTGTACAAATTATGTACAAATTATGTAAAAATTTAGACTAATATGAAACAATAACTGTGTAATTTGACTAAGAAATATTCTTTTGTACGTAGTATGGTTTGTAAAAAAAATGCACCATTATTAACTTATTATTTATCATGTACCATTTGAAGTGAAAACTTACTGATTTTTCATTGCAAGATTTTAAGTATATAAAAAGTTGAAATCAGTTATTTTTCATAAGCAGTATTATTAAGTTATGTATATAGCTAAAACTTGACTAAAAAATACTTCATTAAAGCTAAATATCCAATATGAAGAACTTTAATACTTTAAACTTTTTTATTGCTAGTTTTATGTACATTTTCATAACAACTTATAATTTTGTTCAGTAGTTAAGCAATTCCAGGTGATGTTACTTATTCAAATCATTGTGGCACAACCTCTGAAGAGCAATTTCCTTTGGGAGACAAAACTTTTGGTTGTTGCCAAGAGATGTTACATTACAAAGGTTAATGTATTGTGAAGTCTTTATTTCTCAAGAGAGCGTTGCTATGCTGAAGTTGTACTGTATGTAAAAAACAAAACAATGCACTGGCTAATGGGAGCAGTAGCCCAGTGGTAAAGGTTTCTGCCTCTCAACCCAGGGATCATGGGTTGGAGCCCTAACTGGGTCAGGACCATGTTTCTTCATATGACACCCATACTCAGGTTGGTTCCAGGAAGCGACTTGAAAGTGAACTTAATATAAGTTGCAAGAACTTGTTTCGCAATCAAGCTTAAATAAATATGTTTAAACCAATAAATCAATCACTTTCGGTATCAGCAAAAAATAAGCAAAATTATAATAATATTTCTTCACTGCTTTAGAAATTAAGAATGGAAAAAATGTTAAAAATATTATCAATATGAAAATTTTTATAATAAAGCTGTTTTTCTCAATTTAAAATGTATGATAATGGATACTGTATTCTCATGTATTAAACATGTCTTAAGGCTATGTTAAATGTACTGGACCAAAAGGTTAGGAGGTTAAATGTTGTTCAAATTCAAACTCTTGTAATATACCATATAAACATATTTTACCATGTTTTTAAGCATGTATAAAAATATTAATATCCCCCAATCACTGGAGCAGAAAACTTAAACCTAGATATGTAAAATACCAGATTTTCAATGGAAAGAAATGAATGGTTCACAATCCAGCAAACAATCAATAGAATAGTGAAATTCATGGGTAGATAAACTGGTCTGTATTTCAGTGGGGTGTGACAATCATTTGGATCTCCTTTGATATAGCTCTACACTTGCTCTTTTCGACTGGGAGGACTAATTTGCTGAGGCTGTACACAATATTAAGCTTGGTGCTTTAAGTTCATTAAGTCAGATATTAGCAATACTTTTAAGTATTAAGAATGACTCTTCAACGCTATGATAGGGAAAGCCTGTTTTTCTTTGCTTATCATTTCAACAAGAATCACAGGGCTATAGCAGTAGCATGGGCTGTCATGTCTATTGTGTTCTGTGTACTAGTTTGCATTGCTTTCTCACAGCCACAGTGGATTGGTGATACCGAGGACAGTCCGGGGTATGGTCATTTTGGAGTATACCAATACTGTGTTCCAGATAACATTGATGCTACCTACACCTGCACCGGATCCTTCACGACTTTCGACACCATACTCAACGATGAATTCAAAGCAACAACAGTATTTATGGGCATATCAGCCTTATTCATGCTGATAGTAGTAGGGGCGCTCGTTATGTTCTTCTGTTTTAAAAAGGGATATGTGTTCGTCATCTGTGGAGCTTTAGAGATTATCACAGGTAAGCTTGATTCAGTTTTTATCACGATCATCCCCAGATTCATCACTGTTCATGCTAATTTTTATGAAAATTTGAAAATGTATTTAACAGTATAATATTGTAAAGTTACCAAAAGAATGCAATTTACACATTATCAATGGCACTTTAAACATTTTCATAAAATCAAACCTGAGAAAAAGGCACTAAGATTTTAGGAAAGGTATAAAGATTCAAAATTCTAGTAAAAATTTACATGTAACACTGTGTAATGTGCGATTAATGACCAAATTTTCAGTATGTATAACTACACTTTTACTGCGTCACTAATGCAGTAAGGGCTATTTTTGCATATTTTGACCTCTTTATAGTGATTTACATAATTTCAGAAATTTTTAATTATCTATAAATTTATACAGATAAGGTATACCTTAAGTATGAAAATAGTACCTGTTGTATTTAAATTCAATAACCCAGGTTAAAAAGAATAAGGTTATTGATTATATGATCAAATACATAATGTATACCAATATGTTAAGATTCAGAACTATCTGATGACTTTCAATTTTCATATTTAACAAAAATTTCAAAATCATGCAAAGATGAAACTAGTCGCATTACTTATGTTAATATAAATAATCAATAAAATACTCGTCTAACATGTCTAAAGCTGCAGATTTTTAGTATTAAACTAAATACTGCAAATTTCACATTGAATACCGTGTCTGTAAATTTATGGATTGAAAAACCATTAAATCTTTAAACGATCAATTTAATGGGCTGTCCTTAAATATCATGAAATCTTAGACTGGAATCCATAGAAGAAATATAGCAGGGTGAGCGTGTATACCATATTTTTATTATTTTCATTTTAATATTTAATATGCAGGCAGAGAATGTTTTGATCAGGTATAGGACATATAAAAAATTATTTACAAATGCATAGTATAAAACAAATAAGGTCCAATTGCTTAGTTATGTTCTACATTATTGCACAATCACACAACTGTGTATTTACATACATGAAGGTACAAAAATACTAATTGTAAGAGAATTGTCCATATATGTGTGCCAGAAAAACAAATATAGATTAAAGGTATTGGCGCACCTATATTAGCTGATTAGAGCCACCCATTTTTGTTTTAACCTTTAACACAAATCTGGAGGCGTGCTGCTTTAATTTTTAAACTTGAAAAAAGTAGATTTACAATATTATACTTGTAAGTGTCCTGTAACAGAATTCTTCACAAAAGGGCTGTCATTATAATTCTATATCAGTATCATGTTGCATACATTTTGCTTATAATTGCAATTTTTCAATGTCAAGTATAGAAAAAGTGGAGCCAATGGATTCTTCTGATAATTAAAGTCTGTGCAATAAAGGACAAAAGTTGAAACATTATTTAAAGAAACTACAAAAAAAAAAATCATTTCGTCAACATTTTGTGGTGTTAAATCCCTAACCAGAAGTTGTGATGCTCCTTGAAATGAGTGGTTCAACGGGAAATAATAATAATTAAATTGTGTACAATATACAAATAATTATTATTTTCAAATGTATGCTGCCAAATTGTACATTAAAGATGAAAGTTAACAATGAAACAAAGTATTGAATGTGAAAAGAATGAACCAGTTGGCAAAATTGTGTATCAAGGAAAGAATTTGTGTATAAGTAAAACATTTGCATGCCAAGGAAAATTTTTTTGTACAAAGTAAAGAATTTGTGCAAAAAAAGAATTTGTGTGTCAAGGAAAGAGTTTGTTTATCAAGTAAAGAATTTGAGTATCAAGAAAAGAATTCTTATCAGTTGGTTTTGTATATGATTAAAAAAGAACAAATCATTAGAAAAGATTGAATTGGTTGGTTTTGTGTATCATTAGAAAAGAACAAATTAGTTGGTTTTGTGTATCATAAGAAAAGAGTGAATTGGTTGGTTTCTTTAGGGATTCTGTATTTATCTATTTTGTGTATCATTAGAAAAGAGTGAATTGGTTGGTTTTGTGTATCATTAGAAAATATTGAATTGGTTTGTTTAGTGTATCATAAGAAAAGATTGAATTGGTGGGTTTTGTGTATATTAAGAAAAGATTGAATCGGTTGGTTTATGTATCATAAGAAAATATTGAATTGGTGGGTTTTGTGTATCATAAGAAAAGATTGAATTGGTTGGTTTTGTGTATCATAAGAAAATATTGAATTGGTTGGTTTTGTGTATCATTAGAAAAGAGTGAATTGGTTGGTTTTGTGTATCATAAGAAAAGAGTGAATTGGTTGGTTTTGTGTATCATAAGAAAAGAGTGAATTGGTTGGTTTTGTGTATCATAAGAAAAGAGTGAATTGGTTGGTTTTGTGTATCATAAGAAAAGAGTGAATTGGTTGGTTTTGTGTATCATTAGAAAAGAGTGAATTGGTTGGTTTTGTGTATCATAAGAAAAGAGTGAATATGTTGGTTTTGTGTATCATAAGAAAAGAGTGAATTGGTGGGTTTTGTGTATCATTAGAAAAGAGTAAATTGGTTGGGTTTGTGTATCATAAGAAAAGAGTGAATTGGTTGGTTTTGTATCATAAGAAAAGAGTGAATTGGTTGGTTTTGTGTATCATTAGAAAAGAGTGAATTGGTTGGTTTTGTGTATCACAAGAAAATATTGAATTGTTTTGTTTTGTGTATCATAAGAAAAGAGTGAATTGGTTGGTTTTGTGTATCATTAGAAAAGATTGAATTGGTTGGTTTTGTGTATCATTGAATTGGTAGGTTTTGTGTATCATTAGAAAAGATTGAAAAGAAAGAACAGTTTTAATTTAATTTGCATACATGTTCTATATTTTGTTTACAGAAAGACAATGTTTCTATACTGATCTGGAGACACTGTTCTCTATTTAAGATATCTGTAAACTTTAGACATCTTGCAATCTTGTAATGGGAGCTATTAAGATGCACTTTACCAAAATTTATTTTCAAGATACATATTGATAATCAAGATATATGCATATTGATATCAAGGTACATGCATATTGATATTAAAGTATGTATATATTGATATCATGGAATATGTATATTAATGTTAAGGTATGTGCATATTGATATTAAAGTATGTATATATTGATATCATGGAATATGTATATTGATGTTAAGGTATGTGCATATTGATATTAAAGTATATGCAAATTGATATTAAAGTATATGCATATTGCTATTAAAGTATATGTATATTGATCTTAGGGTATATTAATCTTTAACCTCTTGGATTTGCTCTGCTTTGAATTTTGATCAGTCTATTCTAAGCTAACTGTATTTCAGTATCAAAATACAAAAATTGAACCACTAACATCCATGCAGCCATAACTGGCTTTATACTGGCAGTATTGTCTAAATCAATGTTAGTTTCCGAAGGTCAAATGATAAAATCAATTACCAAATTGATTTTATGTCCAAAATAATTGTACTTATACTGTTTCATTAAAAATTGAAAATTCAAATAAATGGCTCCAGTCATCTACAAGGAGATGGTCTGTTTCAACACAATTTGTTTTAGAAAAAATATTGTGACAAAATGTTCTAAATGGCGAGAAAAGAGGCAAAGACATGTATTGTAGTTCTTTTCTTCTTTGTTCGTTTTTCCTGGGAAAACTAATGTATAACAACTACTTTCTGCCCACATTTTTATTTTAATGAGTTATCACGACCTTGAAGTAAAACTGACATTGTTCGGAGGATTAGCAACTGTGAAATATTTTACAATAGCTATAATGCAAACATTATAGTCGGCATTCGCCCCCATGCCGCACCCATAATCATTTATATAAATACCAGTAGTTAAAACCAGTTTGATGAAAAGGTGGTCTTGAACATTTATCTTATATCATGCTTCAAATGATTTATTAAATTCTTTTGCTGCATAGGTGCTATTTTCAAAGAATTGTAATACACACTATACAAAGGCATTTTAAAGAATAAATATCCATGCTTACTACATATATAATATAGTGATAAAATTTGAGAGGGAAAATGCAAGACTATGCAAGAATATACGGAATGCCGTTAGGGCCATCGCCTATGAATGTGTTGATCTAAAACGCGATAGTCGATAGTACGATGGTGAAAACGCGAAATCACGAAACTACGATGGTGAAAACGCGAAAGCACGATGATGAAAACGCGATAGTACGATGATGAAAACGCGACAGTACGATACTACGATGATGAAAACGCGATAAACTATCGTGTTTTCACCATCGTACTGTCGCGTTTTCACCATCGTAGTTTCGTGATTTCGCGTTTTCATCATCGTACTGTCGAGTATCGCATTTCAGATCAAACCATTTGAGAAGGATAATGCAAGACTATGCAAGAATATATCATATTCATCCTTTGAAATATAAAATGATTTACTATAAGTGTGAAAATGTAATAATACACTACTAAAATTATTAATTGTTTGGCATTCATTCATCTACGGTGCACTGATTATACCTACTTAGATATCTATCTAAAACTGGTTTTAAGAAGGATTTTATAGACTGTGAAGACAGTCTAAAACTTTTAATACAGTAAAAATATTAATGTTGCATGTAATTAGGTTTCGGCTAAACATTCTGATAATTTGTATGCTTTAATTGCTGTAAATACAAAGTCTTACTACTATGTCATTGGCTTAAATGGTAAAGAGCATTGTTTATTTGAGCCGTGTCACGACAAAACCAACATAGTGTGTTTGCGACCAGCATGGATCCAGACAAGCCTGCGCATCCGCGCAGTCTGATCAGGATCCATGCTGTTCACTATCAGTTTCTCTTCTTGTTATATAGTTGTAAGCGAACAGCATGGATCCTGATCAGACTGAGCGGATGCTCAGGCTGGTCTAGATCTATGCTGGTCGCAAACCCATTATGTTGGTTTTGTCATGACGCGGCTCATTTGTTTGAAAGCTAGTGGTTTCAAGTTTGACTCCCACATTGACACAGAGGCTAAGCTTTTCTTACTTTTCTGTTTATGATTTGATAAGTTCATCAGATTGAAGCTCTTTAAAAATCCCTGCTGTTACACATTTAAATGTTTTGTAAGAATGAATGTCTATCCTTAAAAATGCTTTGAAACAAAAATGATAATCCTTTGGCACCAGTATAAAGCCAGGCAAGTGTGCACTCCATGCAGTCTCTAAACTGTGGTAGCTATTTTTTGTATTTTGGTAATGAAATCCCTCATCTTTTAATGGATTATTCCTTATTCAAAGCAGGCCAGATTCTTTAAAAAAAAATTAACAGGTTTAGTGGTAATAACTTCTGCAGCATACTTCAGATTTAAAATGCTTACTCACTTTAAAATACAATTTGTAAAGGTTTAAAAATTCTGTCCCTTTCAAGAATTATCCCCCTTTAACTTTCATACTGGCACTATATTTAAAAAGTTACCAGAATTATCCCCCATTTTCTTTCATATTGGCATTTATATTTCAAGAATTATCAGAATTATCCCCCATTTATTTTCATATTGGCACTTATATTTCAAGAATAATCTCCCTTAGAATTTCAGTTTTAAAATTTGTCTAGTTTTCATGCATCTAACGTACAGTTCTAGGACTGATGAGCCAAGATATTTGTTCATCTAAGAATGGATGGATGGGTTCCTACTATTTCATTGTGTATGGCATGATATTTTCAGATCACATTGTGAATATCTGATGTTTAATTACTTATTGGGGAGATGCCTTTACCCAAACTTATACTCATTTAAACTGATATTTCAGTGTCTATGGTATAATATTTCCAGTGAAATTTGGACATCACATCGTCATTCCTAATACAAGATTTTTTTTTTACAAAATGGTGAATGCCTTTACTCAAACTTAAACTCATTTAAACTGGTATTTATTTGATATTAAAATATTTCACTTTTTTTAGGTAAGAATTTAAAGCTAACAATGTTTAAGAGGCCTACTTCAATATATGATTACATTGTATACTTCATCATCCATGGTATTGCCAGTCAATGTTTACCTACTAGTTTGGCATCAAATATTTTAAAATAATCTGCCTTTTTAAGTAGCTTTCCGCAATATTATTCAGATTTATAAAGTTTAAGAAAACCTTTATCCTGAGGTTTTTTCTCTCTCAAATATGGGATTTTTAACTTATAAACAGCAAATGAACAAAAAATTTTTTTTCAAACTTAAATGTGTCAGATTTTATGACTGATCCCAAAGCATAATTCCGGATTCCAGATGCAATAGTCACAAGATGTATGTATATTTTCCTGGGAATATTAATTTTCACTCTCCTTAAGTTCATATTCATGGGCTGCATTATATTTATTTAAAGGAGGATACATAGTTATCAATTTGCTGACCCCCTGAAAATTATTTTTCACAGATGTGTGGTTTGTGCATATTAAAGATACAAAAAAAACTAATTCTTAAGATTAGTTAGATCCGAAGATGTTGACAATGTAAAGACATATGACACAAAAAATATACATCGGACACCATGATAAAATCTTTATAGCTAATACTCTCATTCATCATATTATCTTATAAATAAAATATTGAGAAATATGAATGGAATATAAAGCGTATTTTCATTTTCAGTATTTTCATTGAAAAATTTTATTTTTCACTGCAGTGAAACATATTTTCTGTATTTTCACTGGTGTGTTGGCAGACTATTTTCTAAATTCAGCCAATACACAAAATTTTAGGGGAAATCTTTCAAACTGTAATGTCTAAAAGAGAAAATGTACATAATTAACAGAAAATTCAAGTTTTTACTATAAATACAAGACTTATTTTCATCTTGTGGTTTGAAAATTATGACATACTTATTTTCATTATTATCACTCAAAGAAAATAAATCCAGTATTTATAGAAAAAAGTCATGCCGGCCTATCCAAACTAAAATTTGCTGAAATTAGTACTGTATACTTGATAAATTACAAACATTTTCCAGAAACAAGCAAAATGATTTTTAACTTTATGATATCAAGTGATAAACATTTGCCTTACTTAATTAATTTTTTTGGAGTGACCAGCAAATTAAGGGTTCTGCATGTAGCGGTCCTCATTTACTCCTTTCTCAAACTATATACAGAATGTTAGGTTTGTTGAATGATATACTTCAAGTAGGTAAATGATTTTAGGCTCGGTGGCAGCATGATTTAACCAGGAGAGTTCATAAATAAAAAGACTAAATCTCACTGAATCTTCAGTTTTCAGAAATTACTAGTAGTATTTGTCAATCAAACAAACTCTGTAGATTTATTCAATTGTTGTAAAAGAAACTCAATCTCTAAAATCACTAAAACCTCTTTTGAAGGATTTGCCAGTGTTGGTTATGGGTAGGCGATATTCAGGTTATGGGTAGGTGGCATTATATACATCTTACTGCTAATTACTTTACTTTCACAAATACAGGAGCTTGAAATTCTATCAGTAAACAATGATCATATATCAGAATATATTCATATACTGTGTGTTAATATACATCATGAAATTAGGGCAAATTATATTGTTAAAATTTTGAGCCTCTGTGCCCACACTAACACATCAATCAAACTACTGGTGTAGATCTACTTGATAAACTAGATACAACATTTTAACTACTGAAGCATCAAATCATGAATGTCGGATATTTTCTCCCACTTCGACATTACTTTTTATATGTCTCAACCTGACCCTGAATGGATTACTTGAAAGTATCATAATTGACACTTAAAATTACAAGTAGAATGTTGTGCCCTTGATCCAAGTTGCTCCAAAAGTAATACCAGGCTATATATCCCTTTAAGAGTAATTACGTTAAATCTTATATTGTATTTTTATAAAAAGTTATTAACAGCAAACCTACATTTTTTTCCCATAATCTTGATTCTTTAAAATAGTTGTAACATAGGTAACATAAAATGTCTTTGCTACTTTAACACATATGAATATCGTACATTAACAGAATAAAACATTCCAGAAAAATGAATAATCTCGTTATTTTTAAATAAGTTTTAACAGTTTATACTTATGATTTTGTGCATGCCCAATTCTTTCTTAAGGGAAAATACAAACATAACAAAATTCAAACGATAATTAGGCTGCCCATCCAAAGGTATATATATATTGAGTGTACAGGTGAAAGTCAATTTCTATTTTATCATAATTCCTTCCCAATGAAATTTTTTGAAAGCTGCGGTTACCATCAGAATTTATCTGTAATGTCAATTTATAAAAAGAGTGGAGCAGTCTTTTTATATTTTAGACATATTTATATATCTTAATGTGATCATTTTCCAGTTTATCAACTTTTAGTCAATCACCATTATAACAGTCAATTTTTGAGAAAATATACTCAATTCATTGAGCTCAACTTGATCATGAAAAAAAAAATGAGAATCATGCCAATTTAACAGTGCTTTACATTTTAACCTGCAGGATTTGCCCTGCTTTTAATTTGAAATGGTTCATTTAAGATTTTAAGGGATTTCAATTTTAAAAAAAACAAAAATTTGGCCATTATCAGTACTATCAGCCAGGTCAACTCTTTACTGATGGCATAGGCTATAATGATGGTTCCAACAGGTCATGGACTGAGGTCACTTAGTACAGATTCTTTTTGACAGAACTCTTTTACATATTTGACATCACTTCCTATATTATGATTTATTCGCCCTAATTATATTCATCAATGACCAAATAAAGGCAAATTCTTCCTTTAATATTATTCTTTTATATTATAATCTTTTACTGTTTGTCTTACATGATGAAAACCTTTAAATAAGGTCTTTCAAAGACTTTTTCTAATTTAGAAATATGAGGTTTAAGAATGATAGAATGGTTATGTGTTCATTTGGTGAGATGACTTAAATGGTCAAAAAACTTCTCATATAATAACTAAACATCTGATGTGACATTTCATTAGCAATATATTGATATGATTAAAGATTTAATCATTTGACATTATAGCTAGTTCATGTATATTGCTCTACATTTTTAAATATATCATTTTTAATTGAATTGTATATCATTTGTATGTGAATAGCTTTATATTAATATTTTTGAGATCTCGAGTATATTTTAAGTTCACTACAGTATTCCGTGGAAATGGCTCTTTGGAGAGAAAACTATACTATAACAGTATAAGGTCATAAAACAGACTCATTTGTACTCTCATTTCCCTCCTATACTAATAAGCCGACTGTCAATTAGTCCTACTGAGTAGGACCCTTTAACAACTTAAAAAAATACAAAAAAACACTAAAGGTCAAGGTCACACTTGAAGGTCAAATCTCAGACAATTTTCTGTCTGCTCTATGATTTCTATAATACTCATTGAAGGATTTTCTTTGAACTTGGCTCAAATGTTCACCTCTATAGATGTAACCCGTGCTGCTCTAAAACATGGATTATAAATGCACAATTTATTGAATGTCATTCCCATGGCAGTAGATTTTAAATAATTGTCATGATCAAAAATAGAAAAAAACTGGATCCTGCAATAAATTTAATAATTATGCAAAATAGTTTCAATAGGAACTTTATATATTATTGCTGTGTACAAAAAAAAGAGTAGAAAATAATCAAAATATGCATTCTATTTTCCCATCAAATGCAGGTATAATGATGATATGCATTTTAAAAGGCATTGAATTTATCAGTAGGATCATGATGGCTTTTATTAACTCAAGTCGTGGGATTGTCATCCCTAATTTTGGCATAAAATCTAAAACATCTATACTGTACATTGTGTACAGCTCAATATAAAATTAATACTATAATTTTAATTTTTGTCTATCCAAAGAATAGGGATTATTGTACTCACCCATGTGCCAGCGTTGCACTTTGATTAAGATTTTGCTTCTAAGTCGGTATCTTCAAAACTATTTAAGGGAATGGGTTGAAACTTCACACAGTTGAGAAAATAATAGGAGGTCATTGTCAAAGGACCACAATTCTAACATGGATTTTGACATAATAATGGCGCTTTTTGAAATTAGAAAATTCTACTTGTTTTACTGTCAAACTCCAAGAACAGTCAAGCACGCTGTCCTGTCAGCTCTTGTATCTTGATGCATTGCATTTGGTTCACCGCTGTCATCGCAATAGTTTGAAAGAAAATATGAAGATTTTGTAATAACTTTTCATAAATTGATATACGACAGTATAATTTTTTAAATATAGGGTAATAACACCACGTTGAAATGGCTACCCAATTTACGATGATAACTAATTTAAATATTGCATAGCGCGTTGTATCCGAGATCGGAGTTCATCTATATAAGTGAATGTTCCAAAAATACTGGCGATAAAAAGAGTGGCAAGTTCTGTTAGTACCAGTAGTTGATTACTCTCTAATCTATATAAGAAACGTGGTTAAATTTTTTAAAAGTTCTCGTTTTGGCGGTTTTAACTTCGAACGTCGTTTTGGCGGTTAGTAGCGCAAAAGTTAATTCCCTTTACCTACAATTGTCACTTCGCTGCATGGAAAATCCGTAGTTATTTTTAAATCACCTTCGTCTATTTTTACCATATAGTTACCTGTTGATTGCATGAGTGAACACGATATCGTGAAACTTGTTCTACCAGTTTTTCGCCGCTATTGACTAAATCCTATGTTATTAATAGATTTGTACTTCAAGCATAACAGTGATCCATACATGAACTAGAAGTTGTGTGTTGGCCTCACCCTTGTGTAAATAAGGGACATTTTTACTCCCCTAACAAGTTTAAAGTTGGATCTAACTAAATAAAGGGGACACGGGAATAACAATGGA
Source organism: Ruditapes philippinarum (assembly GCF_026571515.1). NCBI lineage: Eukaryota > Metazoa > Mollusca > Bivalvia > Venerida > Veneridae > Ruditapes > Ruditapes philippinarum. The sequence goes on along the minus strand of NW_026863406.1, from coordinate 216,082 downwards.
GCAACAGTATAATCCGGACACGGCAAGAATTTACCATTTTCGTTACATGCGGGAGTACAGAGCTGTCTGTGTTCTTTGGGCAGTGTTGACAATTATTTGGGCAACTTTTAATGTTGTTGTTTTCGTACAGCCTCAGTGGATTGGTGATACCCCAGAAAGTCCTGGATATGGACATCATGGAGTTTACAAAAGTTGTTACCCGAACAATATAGAATTACGTTACGATTGCGATGGAAGTTTCACAGATTTCGACTCTCTTATAAATGACGCTTACAGAGCAACGACATTTTTTGTTGGTGTCTCGGCGTTGCTGATGTTGATATCTGTTGCTGCTTTATTGTTGTTCTTTTGTTTTAAGAAAACTGCAGTTTTCATGCTAGTTGGAATTTTTGAGATAATATCTGGTGAGTGTACATGGGCTTGTCTTTTGATATTTCATTGAATGTGCACAGTCTGATACGATGTGTTATCATATGACTGAAAGTAATCCATTTATTATATTGTTCAAGTCAATAAGAATTTCAACAATATCATACAAAAGAAACTGATTGCTTTTCACAGTTTGATGTCATTGACAAAATTTAAGTAAGTGATGTGTGGAATGAGTAAGAAGGAAGGGTGTATCAATGATTTTTTTTCATGGTTGTATTTTTTTTTTGGGCATACCCATAATTACATATGTAAAACTGTGTTAAATTTAGGTAAAAGAAGTTATTGCATTGAAATGAAAGCTGCAAAACTCCAGGAGGTAGGTTCAAACCCGGTTGTTCTGTAAGCAAGAATCTTTACACTTGTTGCTTAGTACTGGTGGGTTAGTGTTTCAATAAGCTTATAGTTTTCAACATACCGGTAATCATGCAAACTAAAATAAGTTGGTAATAACTAAGTATTCGAAATAATTTGTCAAATGTAAAAACTTAATTTTAAATGGCACTCACTATATACACTTAAAATTACCTTATATATAATATACCTGAACATGTAAATGTTAATAACAGGGTAGAAATATTGTGATACAAACAGTAATTGTGAACATGTTCTTAGTTATCTAGAGGATGTCAATATGAATACCATATACCTTTAGTTCCAGCTCTATTTCTAATGTGCAACAGTGAAAAATATTTTTATATTTTAATCTTGCCCCATCTTCCTCCCATAACCCCCAACTAAGGAACTGGCTAAACTAGCTTTAGAATTGGTATGTGTCTGAGTGGAATGGTTTTAACAAATTACCTTAAAAATATAGGTACAAGTTTTTCAGTATCTGTGCCTTTTTCAATATAAACTACCAAAGGTTATTCTATTTCTATTGTACATGTTTTTGAATGTATCATCTATCTATTTTCAGCAATCTTTATGTTCCTTGCCTGTGTGATATACCCCAGTGGTTGGGAAAATAACCAACTTCAGACGATATGTGGTGAGAGCTCCGGAAAGTACCGTATGGGCGACTGTAACATTCGCTGGGCTTATATCTTGGCCATCCTTGGCATTTTCGATGCTGCAATCCTTGCAATATTAGCTTTCTTCCTGGCCTCAAAACGAGCAAAGATTGAGATGTACACTTCATCTGGTGCCGTGACAAAGTGTAAGTATTTACTATATATCAATAAGTTTAATTTTTCCATTATTATACCAAAGTTAGAGTTACTGAATGGCAAGGGGAGATACTCTAACATCTGTCGGCATTGTCTGTTGTAACATCATTATGCGTAAGAGTGGTCTTCTCTTGTACCTGTTAAATTCATTTCAAATTTGTTGTGAAGCATCCCTACAACATGCTTTCCATTTGGCCCCAAAACGGGTCAACTAAAAGGGACCTTTTTAACTGCTGCTACACTAAATATCTAAAATGGACTTCTCCGCCTATGGACAACGCAGTTCATTATTTCTAGGGAACATTTAAAAATAAGTACTGATTGAATAACGGCCAATGCAGACCATGATCGGACAGTACAGATGTGTCGGCTCATTGTGTTTGTGCTGGTCACATGGGTAAATTCAGTTGCCACCAGCTGGCTAAGAGTTAACACCTCTATCTCATTACTCAATGGTTAGATCATCATTTTCTTAGAAAGTCCCTTGTTTAAAAATATGGTTAACCATTCAAAGGTTATTTAATTTAAATTAAATCTTTAGACAATTTCTCATGAATGTGTTTAAGATAGATTATTATTTAACTTGGTCTGTTAGGCATCCTTAGGTATTAGGGTTAAGTTTGTGCAGATAAATTGCGAGTCTCCCAGAAAGGCCAGAATATCTAAAAGTAAAAAAGGATTATAGACCTTGATTTTAGTTTTCTCATCATACAGTCCTTGTGAAAAATTATAAATGAATTTGCCAAGAACTCAATTAGGGACCTTTGGAGCTTATTGACAAAAAATTTGAATACCTTTAATCTTGTCAACTAATTTATGATGAGCCTCATGTTTCTTCCAAGCTTTGATATGAAAACAGGTTCGGCAGAAGCTATGTTGCCAATTGAATTCATAGTTAGCAAAACAAACTGATGACAAACTCATTCATTGGCCAAGTTGGTATCTTTCCAAAATTTGGAAATCTTTGATTTTTAATTCCTTTTTAAAATTGACATTGGTCCCTATTATAGCAAGTAAGGATTGGGCAGGTTTTTCCCTTATCTATTGTCATGTAATTAGTTATGAAGATGATTGGCGTGTAATATGGTCCAGTAGAAACAGCTGACAACTTATATAACCATTGCCATGAGATGTGGATTATATATATTGGGTTATATATAAATCATAAATAACTATTTGTACATGGCTATATAACCTGTCAAAAATCTTTACATTGAATTTTTATGGCAGAAAATACTGCATAAATTGAAAGCAACTATGATTATATATACATGTATGTTATGAAAAAATTAAGATATTATCCAACAATCTGCTAAATTACAAACATTCACATTCTTGGATGTCCCTTTCGTAAATTTAGGGTCACATGGGCTTAAAAATTAATAAGTTAGTTAGTTTTAGAAATTGTCAGATTGTTTACTAATAAAAACTTCCTCAGGGCAAAAATAGCTTAAAAGAACAGCTAAATGTTCGGAACCTAGAGGTTCTTCAATTTAGCATGACTATTGGAAGATTATGGAGAGCAATTGTGCTCACCCTGGCATCAGCTTCATCGGCACACTTTGGTTAAGTTTTTTTGTGCAAGCTGGTATCTCCAAAACAACTGAAGAGAATGGGTTGAAATTTCACACACTTGTTCTGTGGTTATGTAACATGATGAGCACATGTTCCAAAACTCTGAGTTAACCTTTTTACAAAGGTATGCCCCTTTTCTTCCTGTCCAGCGCTGAGAATAGCCGAAAGCACTGTCTTGCAGACAGGACAGCTCTTGTTAATTATGTTAAGTCAGCATCAAAGAGCTGTATCTACTTGTGTCAACAATATTCTTGTTGTTTTTCTTGTAGATTATATTTATGTAGTTATATTGAATTTTATTTCACTTTAATTACAGCGGAGTTGAATGGATTTGGTGCTGAAACAATGTCGAAGAGGTCCTTGGCTATACAGCCAACTGTCGTTGCTGTTCCATCAGTCCAACATGAAGGTCGTGAAAGCTACTCAGAGTACTCCCAGGTTCAGAAAAGAGCTGGCAGCGGCTTCAACCTTTAAACACTTACAAGATCGCTCGTGAAAAGAATTGATATTTTTAAACTAAAAAAAAAGGACACTATAAAACCCTTTACATCGAGTAGATATTATTATTTTTTTAGTTAAATGTAGATACTAAATCTCTCTAAGTTGTATAGCTTTTTCAATATGTTCAAGTTGACTGTTACCATGTTAACATTCTGTTTTTGATACTTTGATCTTGCTCTATTAAAATTTTCTTCCATTTTAAAGTACAAAACGTTTGTTTTTAGAAACAGTATTTCTTCGCTATAAACTTTAGGTCACAAGAAATGTTGAATAATCAAAATACATTAATGAAATGGATGCATGTATGTAAAAGTTACTTTGACCTGAAATAAGATAATAATAGATTTAATTTCCAGTATATGCGAAAACTAATTGTTAAAATCGAAACTTTGTTTAGAATTTTGTATAATTTGTGCATTTTCTATAATCTTGTATCTATAAATCATATGTTAAAGGATGAAAGTGATATGGTCACAGTGTCAAACAGTAAAAATATAGATGAACAGTAATCTATGCAGAAAATTATCATAAATGTTAAAGAATGTTAAAGAACAATGTTTGTGCAGTATTTGAGTGATCATTGAGCTTTGAAAATTTCTTTATAACATATGCCCCAGGGTTGAAGGCCCATGGTCGTAGGCCACAGGGTCAGAGGCTATAAAGAAATGTTGTAATGATAGATTTATAAGAGAAAATCATTGCTATGTTAATAGTGCTATATTTTACGTACTCGTTCTTTTTTGCATTTTTTTTTTCTTCAATCAGCATACATCAAACATTTGTCGCAATGAAATTTATGCTCCATACAAAGAAAAACATAAAAATTGTAGAAGTAGGAAGATGGTAAAGTAAAAGCCGAGATAAAAATTCACATAAATACAGGTCATAGAATTGTTTTCTACGTTTGTAAATAATCATAAAACAAAGATTTATACAGGCATTATTATATATACATGCTTTTTGTATATAGTCAACCATTTTGTACAAAAAAAAAATCAGGCCATTCTTCTATAAAACAGTCTCAACTTTCTAAGGTTTTCTGGTATGTTTTATTTTTATGTAAATACCAATATTATATGATTTTGGAAGTAATCTAAAAAGTGTCTTATTATGCTAACTTTAACATAAATAAAGAAGTTTTTTTCCTACTGCATTTTATAATGATAATCTTTTATCAAGTAGGTTCTGTTCTATTAGCTACTTCTCTTTTAAGAAGAAAAAAAATCCATTTTAAGATACAGGATATAGTCACATACATGTATGTTTGACAGATAATTTATTAAGCATTTTATTTTTGGACATTCCTGCCATCTTGATGTAATAACTTACATGTAAGTTTAGTGAATTTGTTTCATTTAATAAAACTATTTAGGCCTTAAATGTGTTGTTGTTATAGTCATAGTGGTATAACTTTCTCCCAGTGAAATGCAGATGGTCATTGGCACTGTTATTCATTATTTGAGCTGTGTCACGACAAAACCAACATAATGCGTTTGCGACCAGCATGGATCCAGACCAGCCTGCGCATCCGCGCAGTCTGATCAGGATCCATGCTGTTCGCTTACAAACCCTATTTCAAGTAGAGAAACTGATAGCGATCCTGATCTGACTGCGCGGATGCGCAGGCTGGTCTGGATCCATGCTGGTCGCAAACGCATAACGTTGGTTTTGTCGTGACGCGGCTTATTTCATTAATCGGTTCCAAGTAAAATCTTGAAACCTGATGCAAGTACTTGAAATAATTGAAGATAAATATTAATCAACTTTATGTTTCATAGTTCAACACCATTTTTCCTAAGAATCCTATTTATATTGTTGCATATCGAGCACATTTATAGTTGTTTGCCGAACCTCTGCAACTGTATGTTCAAGTTTATTCCAGCTGACAAATATATTAAAACTTAGGTAAGGTGAAAAATCTGGGTCACTGGGGTCATGGTCACTGGGGTCATACACTTGTCCATGGCTTTATTTACAGATTTTGCTTTGAAAAAAAAACTTACCAAATGTGCAGGTTAGGGAGCATCTATTCTTATTTCTAAGAGAGCATTTAGTGGACCTTAAGGGATCTTCTTTGATTTTATCTTCATTTATTTGATGTGTCTGCATTTCTGAACCTCTAATTGCAGAATGTTGAAAGTTTTACTGAAACATTTATTGTAAAAACATACAAGCATTAATAGTAGAGCAGTCTGTATACAAACATTTAAGCGCCTAGCACCTGTGATGAGGACTGACACCATTTTTCAGTAAGATAGGTGATACATTAACATTCTTGAATACATTTTGTATACTACATGTATATCCTGTTGTATAGAAATATACAAAACATCATGCATTGTATATTTAAGGTAGAAGAGAATTCTTGCAACATCAAATTCAACACCTGAACACAATCATCAATATTGGTAACATTAATATTGTGTTATTTAAACAAGAGCGATCAGTGAACACGTGTCACCTTAAGATAGCCAACTGCATGTTGCAACTACTGTGCAGCAGGAGACACAAAAATCATTAACGAGCCAAAACACATTTGTTATTCAAGGGCCATGACTTGACCATAATGTACTTGAGCTACCAATCATTGCAATCAATACAGTAAAGTTTCATTGAAATTGCATTAGTGGTATAAAAGTAGTCCGGACAAACTTCTGAAATAAAAATCATTAGAGGGCCATAAACTCTTGACCAGAAAATGCTGGTGGTATGCACAACTAGACTTGGTACTGGTTATTCCTATAAATTTTGGATGAAATTGCACAAATAATTTTTGTGGAGAAGTCCGGACATGTTTTGTGATGCACAGACAGATGGACAGACAGACAATGGTGAAGTGATCCCTGTATGTCGCCACTACTCTATAAAGGAAATACAAAAAATCAAATTTTTTACATTTTTCAGACGTGCACACAATAATAACCTGGGCAACATCAAGTGCATCAAAGTAATATATAACATTTCAACATGCCTACATGGATCAAGGCTTACAATAATGAGATAATTGCATGTTACTTTAATAAGCACACAATAACATCTACTGTAAATTGTACTGAGATTATTTGAATAAATGTCTGAAACTTTTGATTGAAAACTGGTCATATACAAACTGAAGATATGATGCAAAATCTTCAGTTCTGAATATTCATCTACAGAAGGTAATATGCATCATACAGATATATGGATGTCATTATGAACTATCACACTCTAGTATTGTTTATATTTTCAAAACTATAGCACCCACTAAACTTTATCAAATTTTCAAAATTGCTATATTCCTTGAACACTGGTTGGTGCAAACTATGTTACTTTTAAGATATGTGTATAAATGTTCCCCATTGTATACTCTGTTCAAATAGGTAGGTACTACTTATACTCATCTTTGGTTACCCACTGCATATATCCCGTACATACTACCCACAGCATATATTCCTTACATATATGAGCCGCGTCACAACTAAACCAACATAGTGTGTTTGGCACTGTTTGCGACCGGTCTGCGCAGTCTGATCAGGATCCATGCTGTTCGCTTACCAACTCTATTACAATTAGAGAAACTGATAGCGAACAGCTGTATCTTGATCAGACTGCGCGGATGCGCAGGCTGGTCTGGATCCATGCTGGTCGCAAACGCACTATGTTGGTTTTGTCGTGACGCGGCTCATATATACTGTGGGTAACCGACTGATACAGTGGCTACACGTTTTGTTTGGATTTTTAAATCATACAAACACTGTATAGGTCATACAGAAATTTTTCAACTTTACTTGTTGAGAAAGACCAAAGTAGAACACCAAAGTTCAGAAAAACTGATTTAGCTTCAATCTTGTCCCATTGAATATAACACCACTGAACAGAAACACATTTTGTTGATAGAAAATGGTCTAATAATCATAAATGGTAACTTTCTAAATTTACAAAAAAGACAAAATTTTATCTACTTTTAGGAAAAGTTTTATTATCTATTCCATCAAGTGCATGCTTCAAAATGTATACATGTAGTTAAACTGTCAACTGAAAATGAGGTCATACCATGTGAATTCTTTAAAAAAAAGAACATCGAAGAATAGTTTACAATTTTGGTACATATTTTTTTTCAAAAAGTATTCCAGGTGAAAAAATATCTGGTGATATACAGCACTGCCTAATTCAGATAACGAAAAAACACGTAACCTGTTGAATTTCTTCAATGGACTTGTCCAGCTTCCATTTTTGGAACAGTCCATTTTCAAACTGGATGTGCAGGCTACCCAGGGCTATATTCTAGTGGAATCAGCCAATTACTGCTGGTTTTAGCAAGGTAAGAGTTAATAAATCATGTTAATAATTTCTTATTACATGTACAATGATCCAAACTGAATGAACACAGTGGGCGATAAAAATATAAGAATTTCCCAACAACTCTTCTTTGCTACAGTAGATCACAACCAAGTAGGAAATTTATAATTAAATAATATAATAATTACTGTGTGTTTTTTTTTGTATCATTTTATAAGTAGGATATAAATATATCTAAATGACATGCCCGTTAATAAACTTATAACTAAATGAAGATTCAAGGACTTCTATACAGGATGTATACAAGATTTATATGAAAAGTGCTGAGGATATTAACATACAAAATCCATAAAATATCAACAATTCTTTATATCTGTTCTAATTAATGTGTTTTGAATTTCATCAGTGTGAAAATTTTAATTTCGAATACAATTTTAACAGTAGCAAAATACAGTCGTTTAAAATGTACAGAAAAAATATCTTTAAATTTAAAATAATATGGCAAAAACTCTGAAATTTTTACATCCAATACACTAAAAATTTACAAAATTTAACTAAAAAAATATCAAATTTTGTTAAAGGATAAAAATATCCCAAAGGGTACTTTAAACTTTTTTTATAAATGATAAATACGGATTTAGACAAAACAATATTGTAATATTTTTACATTAAACAAAGGTTAATAAACACAGCTAAGCAGGAACATGTTCAGTGTATTATCTTAGGCAACTAATACTGATCATCTACTGAAACAAAAGGAAAAGTGCCTTGACTTAACTATGAATGGATAAACTTTCATTGAAGGAAAATGCAAACAATAGACAAACAGGAACAAAGGTTGGTCAGCCAAATGACCCTTTAAAAGTAAGTTAGGCTCCATAATTACTATCACAAATCTTTACCAAAAAATGTATGCAAAATCACTTCACAAATACATTTAACAACTACATGTTGCAATCATACAAAAGGTTTCATGACCCTTGTTTACAACCATAATAAAGTAAGTAAAAACGTTTACAAAAATGCCCAATTTTTTAAAATTGAAAATAAAGTGACCGTGACTGAGAATATCTGATTTTCGATCTTGACTTTGGATCATACAATCTCATGGTACATGTAAATAGGTTACAAAATTTTACATCCGACTAGTACCTTCACATACAATAACTTATTATAAGTTATTTTCATAAAAAAAATTTCAGCACAAATAGACATAGACCTAATATATCATTGATGGTCAACTTGTATCGTAAAAACTTTAATACTGTAGTAGTGGTAAAATAATTAACATGTAGAAATTTTGATACCCTACATATTCGGATAAAATATGTCATGTTATAGTGAAAATATGTTGTTTTAACATAAAGAGCATCTTATGTTCGAAAGTTTCTCCGTTTGCCACAATTAAAACATTGATTTGTACAGCCACACTACTTCATACAAACATATGCGACGCATCATGACAAAATCAACATTTGCGACCAGCAGGATCCATGCTGTTCCCTTACAAACCCTATAACAAGTAGAGAAACTGATAGCGAACAGCATGGATCTCGATCAGACTGCATGGATGCGCAGGCTGGTCTGGATCCATGCCGGTCGCAAAACCATTATGTTGGTTTTGTCGTAACACGGCTCAACTATGCAGTTGAAACAGGATAAAAAATTAAATGTAAAGGTACATGCATATATTTTGCAGAAAAAGTACAACATTAAAAACATCATAATTATAAACATGCAAACATCTAGGCATGATCTGTACCTCACATACTTTTCGAGATGAGGATGTGTGGCTACAACTCTTGCTTATTTTACATAGATTAATGTAAATAAAATAATCAAGTTCGAGACCTGGTTTACAAGAAAACACGTCAGTATGGCACTTTTATTGCTTGTGTGAAAATCATTGAATCCATGTCAATATGACTGTCACTAAGATGGTAAAAAATAAATCGAAAATTAAAAACGATAGAAATGAAATGATGTACGACTTTAATTATGGATAATTTCTATACATTAATGGTGCACTGTCCAAATGCTGGTGAAAATAAAGCTTTGTGTTTAATTATTATTATTTTAAAGGTTATGACTTCTTCCTAGTGCCAGTATATAAGTAAAAATAATCTAATTTGATTACACTGCTTTACAGGTATTCATGAAAAATTTATTCTTACACACACTTCTAAAATTTTCTTTTCAGCTGAATCAGCACTATAAAAAAAGGCAACAATTAGTTCTTAGTTGAAAGATTCTGCCGACTAAAACCTATTCCTGTGAAAGGAGTAGAAAATAAAGGTTGGTTTTGTTTTAAGTCACAATGACACTGTAAAGGTCACAAAAATATGACCACTTTCCAGCTTTCCTGTGGAAAGTCCCCCTCATTGAAAGAAAGTCCCTGGCAAGATACACACAGAGAACGAGGCCCAAGCAATTTGAAGTCAGAGATTCTAACCACTTTGCCGCAGATTCCCTTTAACCGATAATCTTATAAAATAACACAGAAGATTCCTTTTAAAAAAAACAATTAACATGCGAAGATTACATAACATTGATAATCATCCTTCTAAAAATAAATACAGCACCAGTTTCTTATCTCTTTGCAATCTCATTGCCATCTAACAATATTCTATATTAGAAAATAATATCTGTTTTATATCTGACATTGAAATTTCTCATCTACTCTAAATCTGACAACCTTTGACTTTTGACAAGCTCTCCTAATTAATGTACCCACCCAATTCTTCTTAACAAGCAACCTTTAGATTTCAAATGTCAACAAAATAAACAAAGTTTTTTTAAAAAATGAAATTTTATCTCTTAAGATGATGAGACATTGACTAAAATTTGAGAAAATGACACAAAACAGGTGAAAATGACCTTGACTTTTGATAAAAACATGAAATCAAAATGTATCTTTCAATGCTCAATTACAAATAACACCAATTTCCTACGATGAACTAGACTTTGGGCACATATTGTCAAAACAATCACTCTTTCCTGGTGTACAGAAGAAGTTTACAACAAGTAAAAGTTGTATAAAAGTTCTGCCAGCAGTTTGGACAAGATGAAAGCAAACATGGTAACAGGCATAACTTATGACAAACATTACTATATACTTACACATCATTTGTTATATCTTTTAAATGTTCCTTAATATTGCACAGAGGGTTATATACTTACAACATGAATTTTAATATAAATCTAAGAACACATACAGCTTACAGAACGTTAAAATAATTTCATCCAGGGGCTAAGCTTGACATTAAAACTCGTCATGTTAACTCTACATTCTTTGTCTGTTCTGATGTAGAGTTATCATTTTTAGTTGATTTATTATCCTCCGTTTTGACAGCATGAGCTGTCACTTTACTTTCATCTGTTTTGACAGCTTGCACATTTGTCTTGTTTTCGTCTGTTTTGACAGCATGTGCCGTTGCCTTGCTTTCATCTGTTTTGACAGCATGTGCCTTGCTTTCTTCAGTTTTGACAGTCTGTTGTGCTGGATCATTGGTTCTAGATTTTGATCTTTTTCCACGACTTCTTTCATGAAGATATCTATCTCTATCTTGAATCTACAAAACATTTCTTGATATAAGTTGGTTGTATAAAATTCATTGATATATCTTTTGATTCAAAAGAGGCTTAAAACTTTATGGGGCCTACTTATATACTATTGATATATCTACAGATATTTTCTAACTTTAATTCAAAAGAGGTTTAAAACTTTAAGGGGCCTACTTAAATACTGTCTCCCTGGAAATTTATGGTTAGCTGCAGTCTTTAATTTACTAAACCAAGCACTGACACTGACTGTCTCATTTTTTAACTCTTTAACTCTTTACAAACATTATAACTAACCAAACTCATACAAAAATACATGAAATATTAAGCTTAATACTTAATAACTTAAGTTTTGTACAAGAGAATTAAAACAATGGATAAGGATTTTCCTATGATTTATAATTTGAACTTATTGAGATTGTCAGATTTAGGAGTTATTGTGTAAGAAGCAGGAATGATATAAATAATTTCATAAAGATATAATTTTGATGATTTATAAGCATTTATACAAAAGTTAACTTGCTGAATTTTAAATTAAAACCACTGAAATTACATCTTAATCAATAAGTATGATTATCAAGCAAACCATGCAAAAGATGACAAAAAAAATATGGAAATAACTTTACTTGCACAAATTTATATAAATAATAAAATATGAAATAAATCAAATATGAAGTACTATAACAAGTTGCAAAACCAATTTCTATAAAGTCAGATGTCCAATTCCGCATCAATCAGACTTATTTATGTCAAATTTCATCTTTTTTTAAAATGTAAAATAGTATATCCGAGACTATTTATGTTTACATCCTATACAACAATATAGTCATCTGGTTCAACATAACCACAGTAACAGTATTTTTCAGTTCTCGGATTTAAAAAAAATAAACATGAAAATGAATACCAATATTTTCAGTTGTTGTTTAAGTTCATCCTTTTTACAGGAAAGTTCATCTATCTCCTGCATGTGATTTTGTTTTCTTGTACTGGTCATTTCCAGCATGCCAATGTTACTGTCAATCTGTGTAATAGTTGACTGTAATGCTTCCTGTCTGAAATAAAAAGTTATTTGGAACTTACACCAGCTGCCGGTACAAACTGGAATATCTAGCCCGAGGATAACTGTTTTAATTGGTAACGAGGCTCTGCCGAGTTTCTGCTTAACAATTACCTGAGAGCTAGATATATGGCTATCTGTACCGACAGCCTATGTTTGATTAATTTTTTTTTTTTTGCATATTACATATTAATCATAATTAGGAAGGATATCACGAAAAAACTAACATAATCATTTAGAACTTTTTCTTATAAATTTACATCTTCATTCATAATGGCAAAATGATGTCTTTCTTAGATGATATAATTTAAAGCATGTGACTTGTCATACATGGGGGTGTAAGCACCAGTAGATAATCTTGTCTGATAGGCAAGAAACAATAAATCTTTTAATACCTGTATCAAAACTTGATGACAACTTGCTACATTTCAACTAAATGCACTAAAGCACTAAACATGAAGCACAAGCTAGGATGACGGAAAATATTATTTAAACTCTATGACTAACCAAAGAAATGCGACTTTACAAATTGAAAGTATTATATGCTTACTTCATTTCGAAAACTTCTTCCATCTGTTTGTGACGTTCTGAATTCATTTTCTTAAGTTTAATATCTTTGTCCTCTAATTGTTTCACATATGAAGACAATTTACTTGTGTATTCTCTCGTGCAAGACTTGGCCTTTTCTAATTCAGCCTGTAGTTCCTCTATCTATAATGAAAAATAAATTAGAACAAATCAAGGTTTTTTCCCTTTCTATACTCTATAGTAGGGGCGGTATAAGAATGGCTTCCCCCCTAAAGGAAACTTCTTTAAAATCATGCAGTTTTCCTCCTAAATTTTAAATTCTTAAATTCAATTTGTATTTAGTTTTTTTTCTCCCCCTTTAGCAAAAAATACTGTTTTATTTTTCCCTTCCCTATATTCCCTATATAAATGTAGTTGAAGTTGAATAAACTTTCAACCAAAATATTCTAGAAAGTTTTATGATAAAAATGAATGGACAAAGAGGAATACAGTTGAAACCATTTAAATTCCAGGTATACAGTTTGAGAAACTATCTTTTTCTTACTGAGACATTTTTTATTATCATCAATGCTAAAAGCTCAACCAATTTCATGTTCTAGAAACCATATGTAATCAGAATTCTTTAAAGGCACATTATGCCCCAGAAACAAATATATTTTTCTTCTTTAAACAGGGAAAACATGAACTTTAAGATATTCAAATAATTGTTTTAGAGCATGTTAGATACTTACAGCACTAAATGTGAAAAACTTTTTTATAAAAGTAGTAAAATGAAGTAGCAAAATGAAAACAGAGTAGTATTTGACTTCCATACAAAATACTTCATCACTATAATTGTACTTATTGCCAAAAATAAACAGAAGAAAAAGATGGTTCAGGTAATTGGCCAATGAATAGCTCTTTGGAAACAATAAAAGTTCATGCAAAATAAAAAGATTTTGAAAAATAAGAATAGAAGCATTTCTAAAGCATAATGGGCCTTTAATGATAGTAATCTTACACTATTTTGACTGGCATCAATTTGCATCTTCTGTTCCATGAGTAACATTTCTCTCTCTGCAGTAATTTTAACACTTTCCCGTAATGCTTCTTCAAGTTCTTCAATACGATCTTCCTTTTCCTTCATAGAACCCTATAAATTAACAAAATATTTAGAATGAAACATAAAAAAAATCCATCTGTTTCATCTATTATGAATTTCTATTTTTGTTTGTTTGTTTGTCTTGTATGTGAAAAAGACTTCAAATATTTGTCCTGAATGTATGAAAGCCTTCAAGTATCTTTCTTGGTTGATTAGATTTTAAGTCACACTAACACCGTCAAGGTCTTATGGCAACTTTCCAGCTTTACTGGTGGAGGAAGAAATATTTCAGGCACAAGTCTGCACCTTGGTAGCTTCCTCACATAAAAGAATTCAAAGTCCCTAGCAAGATTTAAGCTCATAGCAGAAAGGGGCAAGTGATTTGAAATTAACAACCTTAACCACTTTGCAAAAGATGTACTAAATTTCCTTCTTGTAAGTAACATAGATTTCAAGCTTCTTTGTCATATGTAAGATGAACATCAAGTTTCTATCTTCTATAACTGGTAAAAAGCACTAGAAATGAGCCGCGTCATGACAAAACCAACATTGTGGGTTTGCGACAAGCATGGATCCAGACCAGCCTGCACATCCGTGCAGTCTGATCAGGATCCATGCTGTTCACTTACAAACGGTATAAGAAGTAGAGAAACTGATAGCGAACAGCATGGATCCTGATCAGACTGCGCGGATGCGCAGGCTGGTCTGGATCCATGCTGGTCGCAAACCCACAATGTTGGTTTTGTCAGGGCGTGGCTCAAATGTGCTATTCTCACATGTCATTATTTATACTTATACAATACAACTAGCATAATTTAAGGCAATCCGCATAGTTTAACAGGTCATGTTTTTTCTATGACTTACCTTAAGATGTTGAGCGTCAGTGCCAATATCTTCTTCTCGTCTCCTAGCCTCCTCTAACAGATGGGCATTTTTCTGTTTGTCTTTCTGATGCTGTCTCTTCAATGTACCAAATTTCTGTTTGTACTGGCCCACGGTGCTAAAGTTTATAATGTCAATATAACTAAACAATAAATGGTGCAAAATATTGAATTCCTTTCATTGATTTAGCATGAATCAAAAAAAAAAAACTGCATCTGTTATATTGTTGCTATAACAATTCAATGTACACTTGCATAACATATGGCAATTAAAGATAAATGGAGATTTTTGTTGCTGTTTGTTTTCTTTTTTGGGGGGTGTTGGGAGGCGGGGAAAGGGGATTTATGTCACAAAAACACTGTAAGGACATGTGGCAACTTTCCAGGTGGAAGATGACCTCAGACGCCTTTCAGGCACAAATTGGCACCTAAATAGAACCACTGACCTCCTGTGTTAACTGGCTGGAAAGTATCTTCACATGAAAGAATCAGGAATTCCTTATAAAATTACAACCCATGATGATGAGGGGCAAGCGATTTGAATGTGGTAACCTTTACTACTTTGGAGAAAGTGTGTAGATAATTTTCAAACAAAACTGAGAGGTGAAATGCTAAAATAATTCTACAAGCGAAATTTAATAAACAAATATTCATGACAGCACACAATGTGAGTTATAAAAGTAAGAATGTTGCCACTAGAGGTAAGTGAAAGCTTATTCTAGATAAAGGCTGTAAACTGTCCATGACTCCATCTAAGTTGAGTCTCTGGTATTTATTGAGAGATTTTTTTTTAATGCAAGGGCCACTATGATCTTTTACGCTTCTTTCTCAAAATGCATAACATGAACACATCAACCCAAAAATCATCAGAAAAACAACTTATGCTCTGTGAAGAAAATAATAATTTTTTCATACTCTATTTTTGTTAATGAAAATTAAGTACTATCATCACCATTTCCCAATATTTTTGAATTACAAGGCACTGACTTACTCTTGTAGCTCCTTGATTTGATTTTCTTTCTCATTCTTTTCATTTTCTGCATCTTTGAGAATATTCAGTAACCTATCGACCTCTGACTGCGCAGACTGCATCTCAATCTTACACTGTTCCATCGACGTACTGAGCTGAACTAGCTGTTCTTCTGTTGCTTCACCTTTAGAAGCTGCTTTTGATACCTTCATCTTTACATTAAAATCAAGAACTCACAAGATCAATATAATCTAGAATTACCAAAATGAAACATCTTCTAATTAGGGAAAAATCAAGAAACAAATGATAACAGTAATCTAGAATTTTCTGAATGAAATTTCTCCTAATTTTGGAAAGTAAATATCAATATTTCTTTTTAAGATACACATGTGTCATATGATTTGTTATTTTTTGTTAAAACCAAATTTGGTAAAGAACCATCAATGTTAAGTTTGGTAAAGATCCATCAATTATGTGATTAACCAGTTTGTTTTGTTTGATTTTTAATAACACTAATATTGTAAACGTCAGGTTTACTGGTGGAGAAGATTTCAGGTGCCCTTTCGTGCATTATTCAAGCACAAGTTGGCACTTGAGTAGAACCACCGACCTTCTGTAAGCTAGCCGAATAGCCTCCTTACATAAAGAATTCAAAGTTCCAGATAGGATTTCAACCAACAGTGGTGAGAGGTAAGTGATTTGAGATTTAAAACCAGTCAGCCACGAAGGCCCCATGTAATTAAACAGGCATGAACAACTAATGCTGGCTTGTTCATATTAAGACGTTGGTTGAATTTTTGGATTATATATAATGCCAACAGATATGTCATGAAATACCTGCATACAAAACTTTGTTGATATAACCTGTGCCTTAACCGTTAACCTGCTGAATTTGTGTAATGGATTTTTCCTGTTTTGAATTTAGAACATTCATTTTAAAATTTAAGTTATTTCAGCATTAAGATATAACAAAAGTACTGCATGCCATGTAAACACTCATCTGTTAAAAATTCTAAGCTAAAAAGGGGGCATAACTGCAAAAATATTGTTTTCAGAATTATGCCCCCTTGTTTAACAATTGCACCTTGTCATCATAAGCAAGTATTCTAAGTTTCATGTTGAAAATTAGGTCTATTAAAATTTTTGAATAATGGGCTCAATACGTTTTTGCACGATAACAATGACACTGCCAAACAGTAGTGCAAACAGTATACATAACAGCTGAACTTTTTCTTTGAAATAGACAAGCTAGAAATTGACCAACCAACAGTACAGAACCTGGTCTGTTTGCAAGAATATACATACTGCCCTGGCTCTATAATGATGGCAAAGGCAAATTACTTTCAGTTCCTGCAGATAAGGGTCAATGTTGAGAGTACCAGTTGTATGAAAACAATGCCAGTCCAGTTATATACATACCTCATCTAGTGCTTGTTTACACTTGGATATTTCTGAATCTTTATCACAAATACTAAGTTCTAGTTGTCTTATTCTAGCATCAGCCTTGTATCTCGATGATTTCAATTCTGAAACTTCCTCCCGTAGATCACACAATTCAGTCTGGTAATAAACATTTTAATTATGTATCAAACAGGAATATACCACAAGCATTGAACATCTTTGCACTCTTAAAAATACATTACATACTTATTTCTTTTGGTAAAGTTTTAATCACATCAGCAAGATATATATTACCAGATAATTTTAACGGTCAAAATTCTATAAAAAAATTGGTTTGAAGAGACATCGATCCTGTAAAAGTCATATCCAGCTTTACTGGTGGAGGCAGACCACTGATGCCCCTCAGTGCATTATTTCAAGCACAAGCATTTGAGTAGATCCACTGACCTTCCATAAGAAATAATGAAACCAGAGTTATTTTTAAAGTTTTTACTTAAAAAAACTCCACCCAAAACCCTATCAAATTGGATTTTCTCCATTATGTTCACCCGAAAAAAAGGAAAATGCTTAATATAACGGACAAAGTTTAAGGACTTACATAGACACATCACATAAAAAATAACACTAAAAATGTAAGCAAATGATAAAAATGGCTCTTTTACACACTGAACATAAATACATTTATTTTGTATTTTTATTCATCATGTTTTTTGGTTAGGTTACATCGCAACAACTCATAAGGCAACTTTCCAGCTTTATTGGTGGAGGAAGACCTCACGCGCCCTTCATCACATTATTTCAGGCTCAAACGGGCTCCTGACTAGAACCTGTAACTAGTCCCTGTCAGGATTCGGATCCCAAGCAGTGAGAGGCAAGTGGTTTGAAGTCAATGACTATAACCACTCAGCCAAGGATGACCTACATGAATATCTAAACTTACATTAAAAGTAATTTGGAAAATAATCAACATCTATGTAGACTATCAACTCAAAATGTTGCCATTTTCACAACCCTTCAAGCACTGAATTTCCTAAAATGCACTTATTTTGACTCTGTTTTGTCAACAAAGTACAAAAGTTCACAAACTATTAAGATATTGTCAACAAAAGACCAGACTAAATACACTTGCTTGCCTGTAAGTTCAAGTTTTTAGTATCTTAATCTTGCACACCTGTTCAAGTTTTTCAATATCTAGACATAATCTGCTTATCTGTGATCATCAACATCTACAACTAACTTGCTTGTATGTAAGTAAATTCAGGTCACTTGTCTATAACTTAAATTTGTATAAGAAAATTTCTATCTCACCTGCTTGTCTGTCACTTCTAGCTGGAGGGTATCTAAATCTGACTTTAACTTCTGGTTGACTGTTTCCAGTCTCTCACATTCTTGTTGGTGTTCCAATTCTAAAACATCTCTTTGCTCTTTTAATCTATTAAAAACATGATGACAATATAATTGTGTTGCTAACTTTGAAGAGCATTAATACACTTTAAAGGCGCATTAAGCCAAAAAAATTGCTATTTTTCATTTCTCAGAAAATTTTTATTTTTGATTTTCTGTTACAGTTCTAAGACAAGTTTTCAGTGCTACAACAGCTGAGACATCTATTATTTTTTAGAAATTAGTACAGTTATAGTGATGTATTATGTTGTATGGAAGTAAAAATATTATCTCGTTTACATTTTGCTAACTTTATGACAAACTATTTCCTATTCAACACTCCTTGTTCAGGTGACCATGGTCAAAACATTATAAAGCCAACAAAATGTACTTATTTCTGTGACTAAATATGGCTTTAGTAACATGTTAATTGTTATAACTGAATTAAATCATTTTGGTACGATAAATATTTGAGCCGCGTCATGACAAAACCAACAGTGTGTTTGCGACCAGCATGGATCCAGACCAGCCTGCGCGGATGCGCAGTCTGATCAGGATCCATGCTGTTTGCTTACCAACTCTTTTACAAGTAGAGAAACTGATAGCGAACAGCATTGATCCTGATCTGACTGCACGGATGAGCAGGCTGGTCTGGATCCATGCTGGTCGCAAACCCACTATGTTGGTTTTGTTGTGACGCGGCTCATTTTAACACTTAATCTGCTGAATTTGTGTAATGCATTTACACTGACATGAACTTGGAACAGTCCATTTCAAGTTTAAGATTTCAATATTACAAGAGCCATGTCAACATGGCCATCCCCCGCCGAATGTGTTTGCTCATTGGAAGAATGTATATGTAGTAGAGCGGAATAATTCCATTTTAAGAGGTCTTTTGGTAATGAAAACTGATGGCTATAGTGATTACAGATTTGAAACCTACCGTATAAGTACTTTTTTCTGCGGGAACTTTATTTCTGCTATTTCTGCGGTTTGTAATGACACCGCAGATTTAAAAACCGCAGAAAATTAAGCCTTTCGCTATGTCTATATGTATGTCGGAATATGTAAACTACCTGTATTGTATAATTACATTACCATGTACCGTTATCAGCTTTTGTAGATGGGAATAATTTTTCTTTATGTACCCGTCATGAATGAAATATTAGAAAAAAAGTTACTTTACTTGAATGTTCTTTTGTTTAAAAAAATGTCATATTTGTATGATTTTCACTCACCCTAAGCTTGATTTATTTTACAAATAAAACTATTATAGTTTGACGGGTGCAATAAACATACCCTTTTGTATTTGTACAATATATTGTGTCTACGTGCGATATTACCATTGTTTATTTTTCACACTTTTGACACATTTGTACACATGCAGTATTACAATTAATTTTTGTTTTGTTTAACGCCGCCTTTCCTTGTTGATCTTGTTTATCATATTTTATATACCGATACATGTTGATCACGATGAATACACATTATAAGTCGTCTGCATGTTTACCGGAAGTAATGTACATGTTACATCAACATATCTTGCAATGTTGTCTGTTTGTATTGGTTAATTTTGTAAAAATATCTAAATTAAAACGCAGAAATAAAAAACATCAATGCGAGAATGATGACACCGCAGAAATAAGATACGCAGAAATTTAAAACCCCTTATTTTAACCAAAATCGCAGAATTTTAAGCCCGCAGAAATAAGTACTTATACGGTATGTGAAAACTGATGGCTGAAAATAACAAAGGGCAATTACTGAAAAATAATGCAGGGTAGGTTATCATTCTTGTGTGCTGCATCCCTCCTCAGTAAAATCTATCCACCTATGAAGTTTCATGTTGATACCTCAAATACTTTTTGAGAAAAAAATTGAATTGAAAAATTAAGTATGAAAAAGAACAAAGGGCAATAACTCAAAAATTATAAAAGGTAGAGTTATCATTCTTGTGCAGTGCACACCTCCTGAGTGAGATCTATGCACCTATGAAGTTTCATTTTGATATCTCAAAGGCTTTTTGAGTTATGCTCTGGACAAAAATTAATTTTGAAAAATAACAAAGGGCAATAACTCAAAAATAATGCAGGGTAGAGTTATCATTCTTAAGCACTGCACTCCTCCTCAATGAGATCCATCCAACTTTGAAGTTTGAAGTTGATACCTCAAATACTTTTTGAGATAAGCTCTGGACAAAATAGCATAAAAAAAAACAAAGGGCAATAACTCAAAAATTGTATAGGGAAGAGTTATCATTCTTGCGCACAACATTCCTCCTCAATAAGATCTATCCACCTATGACATTTCATGTTGATATCTCGAACACTTTTGAGTTATGCTCCACTCAGGTGAAAAATAAGGTATGAAAAATAACAAAGGGCAATAACTCAAAAATTATGAAAGGTAGAGTTATCATTCTTGTGCACTGCACACCTCCTGAGTGAGATCTATGCACCTATGAAGTTTCATGTTAATATCTCATAGGCTTTTGGAGTTATGCTCTGGACAAAAATCTATTTTGAAAAATAACAAAGGGCAATAACTCAAAAATCATGCAAGGTAGAGTTATCATTCTTGTGCACTGCACTCCTCCTCAATGAGGTCTATACACCTATGAAGTTTCAAGTTGATAACTCAAATACTTTTAGAGATATGCTCCGGACAAAAATGTCGGACGGACGGACGGACGGACGGACGGAAGAGTGGACGGAGACTATTTCTATATCCTCCGCCGAAATTTTTCGGCGGGGGATAAAAATACAAAAGCCAACAATATACACTCTGGTCAGACTATACTGATTGCAATAGCTAAATTTTGGTTTTTATTCTAGCATGGTAAGGTTATAAGCATGATTTAGAAAAACACATCTGTTTTATTTGTCACCCAAAAATATAACTTTTAGTATGACATTTAAGAGATAATCTTTCTGATAAAGTAACACTTTCATGATCAAGCACTGATGATGTTAGTAATAATGATAATCATGGCATCATTACTGCAGATGCAAGTAAAATTTAAATTATCTGTAATTGATTTTAAGTTGGATCACATACAAGGATCTTTCATGAAACCGTTTAATTCACACAAAGAAAAAATAATTCTACTTGATTTGTCTATATATTTCGGTCAGAAAATCCAGTTATTTTAATTCCTTGCAGAAAATCAGATTCCAACTACAGCAATCACAGACTATTTTTAGTTTTGAGAACATTTTGTAACCTAAACAACATACAGAAGGAGTTTTGCACGAAAGCTTCAGTTTATGGAAGTGGTTAAAATGTTGAACTATAAAATACCTTTCAATTTGCCTTTCTTTCTCAGTAATAGATTCCTCCATGGCAGATATAGCACTATCAGTTGATTCTATAGAATTTGTTGACTGGGTTCTTATCTGACTTAATTGATCCTCTTTCTCAGCTAATAAATCTTCCAAGTTACTGACCTATATAACACAAAATACATCATAATAAGAACATTAGAAGAACAGCATGTAAACATTTAAGTCCCATATATATGTAGGTATTATTCTAATCATTTTTTTATTAATAAGGTAAATTCTAAACCCTTTCTGGGACCTGATTTAGGTTTCCTTATAACTGAAGGGTTAATAATTCTTTAACCTATGTGTGGTTTAATTGAACTTCAATTAACAAATTGTACATGATTAAGTTTTAAAAGTTTTACAGAAATATTTTACTTAAAAGATATTGCTCAAAGTCACACTGTCATCAATAACGCATTAGACTGGTAATCTAATCATTGCTGGCTGCCTGGATTCAAACCTACTAGGGGCAAGCTGTTTTTTGCTTGAGCGAGAAACTTCATATGAGCCGTGCCACGACAAAACCAACATAATGAGTTTGCGACCAGCATGGATCCAGACCAGCCTGCGCATCCGCGCAGTCTGATCAGGATCCATGCTGTTCGCTTACCAACCCTATTACAAGTAGAGAAACTGATAGCGAACAGCATGGATCCTGATCAGACTGGGCGGCTCATATGTATTGCTCAATCGGCTTCAACTCAGATATTTTTTTGGTCAGAACCAGGAACAGAATATACACTGACCAATGAAAATTCTGATATTCAAGATAAAGCTTGAAAATCTTGTTTATACTTCTGGCTTCGAGGCCTGGTTGGTTCCAGGAACATATTTGAGGCTGTGTTTATAAACTTATAGCTTCTTACCCAATCAAACTAAAAACTTGATACATGCACATGTAATTTATTTCTGCCTTGCTAGGTTTTCAGGTTGATGAACATCAAATTCCTATCTTCCAGTACATTTCACAAACTTTTCAAACAATAATTAACACAATTATCATTCTCCTCATAAAATATTCTATCAAATCAAGTATATATACCTGCAAACCATTGTACTTACTTTGCGCTGAAGAACGTTCACCTTTCGTTCTTTAATATCAAGATTGTCTTTAAGTTCTGCACATTCCAGTTCAAGTTTTCTTTTATCCACTGATAGTGCCTGTGCCTGCTGAGCCTTCCTATCAATAGCATTGTCTTTCTCTTTAAGACGTTCGCGTAAATCATCGATCTACAAAATTCATCATTTGTTAGTATGATAATTATAACCTTGCTTACCTAAACTTCAACGTTGATAAAAAAATACACCCAAATTTTCTTGTTCTAATAAACAAAACAATATAACGTTACCTTAGTGCAGTAACAGATTGACTCCTATTAAATTTACATAAGGAGTAAATTCGTTACTGCTCTTAAGGCTACAATAAATTTGTCAGTTTTTCATTAACCATTGACTTGTTGGAATCAAAAGAGATTAGCCTTTGGCACCAGTATACAGCCAGGCCAGCCTGCAAAACAATGCAGTCTGACAAAGTTCTATACTGTTGGCTAACCAACTTTTCTTCTTCATATCCCCAAAACTGAAAATGTACAATTCTCAAGTTCTAAATTCAGCAGGTAAACAGTAATTGTATGTCATGGGGAGCATATGAAAAAAATCATACTTCATTTTCATAATAATGGTAAAGTTTCATTAAGTTACTGTTATCATATAAACTATTTCTGAGTAACGGCTCAAGTCACATGGATAAGGCCACAACAACATGTAGAGATAATACCAAAGATCTTAGACAATAATCAGATGGCACCTAGGTCTGCATTGGCTGTATGGGCAGAATCAGTTGCTGCAAGCAGGCTAAATGTTCAATAAAACTAAGTTCTCTAGTGCATTTTAAAGAGATGAGGAAACTTTTTATCACATCCATCTCATGCAGCAGTTAGCAGCAGCACTTCCAAGTCTGACATGGCTCTATTCTGCTGGCTGTCTTAATTTATATTCCCATAACTGAAAATTGACAGTTCTAAATATAGAAGCTGAACAAGTCTGTATAAGAAATTCAGCACAAGAACGGTACTTACATCTGCATTAAACATGGACAATTGCTGCTCCTTAGATTTTACATTGTCCTTGAGAACATTTATATAGTGTTGATGCTCGGAACCTTGGTTGGTTAATGTGTCGACTTTCATCTTAAGGCCGATAATCTCATTATCTCTAGTAGATAAGTCACTTTTTAAATTCTGAATCTGTATCAAAGAAAAGAGCTTCAGTGTCACAAAATTATTATAACCAAACATACAAAAATAGCACTTTATTTTCTCAAGCAGTTTAACATGCTATTTATGGATCTATTGAAAATGGAACAGGCCTGAGTGCAAAAAGGTTATGACAAAATTGTCATTTAAATTATTCATTCAATACTGTAACAGTTATTTAAATATGAAATTTATAAAGTTTGATTTTCCACTTCAAAACAAACTTTTTCTTTCTGTCGGTTTCAACAGTAAACCAAAATAACATTATAATGGTCTTGGTAAATATTTTGTATGGTGTGTGGCAGAGTGGTGAACAGGCCCGACTAAAAATCTAAAGATTTTGACCACATGGGTATGAATCCCCTCAAGACCAAGCCATTGTTTCTCTGAACAAGAAACTTTACACTTACTGTTTCAAACTGGTTGGTATCCAGAGACAGATTTGAGAGTGTGTTTATAAGTTTATTGCTTCCTTCACAATCAAACTATAAACTAATGTCAATATTTCCTGTTTTTACTGCATCTCTATGTAATATTTCAGGCACACAGAACGACCAACCAAACAGTTCTTTCTTCTTGCAAAAGACTTCGAAAATTAAGTTTTTCTAAACATCCTGACTAAGTTTGATCAAATTGAGCAAAGAGCAGATGTCATTTGAAACATTTCTTGTTCATGAGTAAAAATAGTCACATGAAAGACAGATATCAAATTATCAATCCTAAAAAGGTGAGCTAAAAATCATGAAAACCACAAGTTACTTCTTAATAAGTACTCAAAAGTACTGATATTTGGTATGATAAATAAAATTGAATACTGACCTCAGATTTCAGTGCCTTTTCTCGACTTGGTATCATCTCTTTCTTTAAACTTGCTTCCTTATCTTGACCACCCTCTCCACCAAGGCACTGTAAATTGTCTTCCAAATTCTCCACTTCTTTCTCTAATGCTGATATTCGTGAATCCTACATGTACATGTATAATTTATGACATGGACTCTGAAGTGTGTCACAAAGCAAGGCGTACAATATGCACAAGTTCTGATTTGTCACACATATCATACTGGTTATGATACAGAACATTTCTATTAGAAAAAAAATTCTTGGTTTTATGAAAAAAAAAATAATTTTGTAGGTTATATTATTGTAATAATCTAACTATAAGACACAAAGATTGTAATAATCTAACTATAAGACCCAAAGAAGTTTTTATCTTATTTCATAATACTGCATGCTTGTTATGTCGCTATTCATTGGATAATTGTGATGTTTCTATAGTTTTATATATATAATTTCTTAAAACCATTAATTTTACAGAGCAACAGATAAGCTTTGAAAGTGAATTGGGTATTTCTCCACCATTTCATGTGGAATTCGGTATTGGCTCTATTTAATTGGGTATTCTAAAACCTGTTACCGTATGATTTTAAGATCGATTTTAAGACCTTTCGTTCCCTATAATGTATGTACGTCATCATATTGCCTTCACAGCATCTATTGATACAGTATATTAGCATGGGACCTAGTTATAGACGGTCTCCGCAAAAACAACGGTATCTGCCAGTCTGTTAAGACTGTCAACCTGAGTAGAATATTATATAAATTAAGGTCTTGTGCTTAATTCATTTCGGCAGATTTTTGATACCAGTGACCATCGAAGACCGGAGACCATCCATTGGTAAGCCCTAAATTACATTTGGGAATATTCGGATAGCATGCATATAACTATTGCGGACGACAGTTAAATTTTACATGACGAAAATGAAAATACACATGGATCTTTAAGGCAATTGCATATCTGATTTTTTTAAATGTGTTTTCATATGCATATCAAAAAAACACAATTGCGTATTTTATAAAACTAATTGCCTAAATTGCAGCTTATCTGTTGCTCTGCATTTATGTTATTTTATTTCACCTACAGTGATTCACCTTCGGCACCAGTTTAGAGCCAGGTGTTCTGACAAGTGATCAACCTCTATAATGTTGCTTGTTTATTATTTTTTTTGTATTTTGATAATGAAATCCTTTAAACTTCATATGGTCAGCGGGGCAATTCCATTACATGAATTCAGTAAGTTATGGGTTACTGTGTACACAGTACAATACATACCTTTGCCTCCATTATTGCCTGCATTGTATGAGTGCTAGCTGGTTGTTGTTTTAATTCAACCTCAGCTTGTCCAAGTTGCTCTTTAAGCTTTTTGTTCTCCTGAAAATATATAAATATATCAGTTATATCAAGGTTTTTTTTTTGTTAAAGCTGCATGCCTCCAGATGAGCCAAAATATTTCAAGAAAATTAAACTTGAGAAAAATGTACTTAGAAAAGTAAAATGATTTAAAATTCAAGCAATAATTTACATAATATGTCATTATGTGCAATAAAGGCCTGATTTTGCAGTATATATTTCTACTGCGTTACTAACGCAGTAAGGGCTATTTTTGCTTATTTTGACCCTCATTTAGATAATTTACGTGGATTGCAAATGCTGTTATTTCCTTTGATCACTTCACAATATTTAACTTCTAAATACACTTTTAAAATTTCCATGAAAATTAGCATGAATCTTCAGGCATGCTGCTTTAAACACATACCCTTATTCAAAATAGCTGTTAATTTTGATAAATAAGACAGATCATGGCTTATTTTTTCTTAATAACTGCTTTTGAAATGCAATAAATTATATTTGCTTGGGTCTGTTTAAAGATAAAAAGGTCAATTTCTTTATTTTAAGTAACAGCAAATTTCTAACATGAAAGTAATATCAAGAAAGTCTGACAGAATCTGAACTCATTCTTTAAATTGGGGCTGAAAACACTTTAATCATAATCGAGGGTTATGTATTATCTATACACCAAATGCTGACAAAGTCAACTTTCACCTACCTCCTTTAACTGATCCAAGTCTTTTTCCATTCTTCCGATGTTGCGCTTTAATTCTTCCAACTTTAACGAATCTTCAACTTTCTCCACTCTACATTTTTCCAGCTCTCTCTGGGATTCTTCTATCCTATCTACAACTACACCTTTATTTTGCATCATTTCTAGAAGCTTTTTTATACTTTCATCTCTTGCTGTTAATGTCTGTTTCTGGGTCTCCAAACGTAACACCATTTCATCCACAGATTTTCTTAAAATTTTCACTTCCTTAGTTTGTCCTTCATACGTTAGTTTAAGACTTTCGTAATCTTCTTTGGTTATTCCATCATGATTGTCATTTTGAGATTGAATTTGTGACTCTAACTTTCTAATGTTGCTAGCGTAATTCTGAAAATATGAACATACTAAGGTTTCAGGCACAGGATGGTAGTGATTGAATTATTACAATTTGACAAGAATGACTCATTGGAGTATAACATTCAACTTCTCATTCTAGGGTTCTGCCTCAGAGATATTATAATGAGATGTTAATGGTTTACTTTTTTTTTCAAAATATCTCAATGTAAGCCATTCCAGAAGAAGCTTTCAAACACTAAACTGACAAAAATAAAGCAAACTTAGCACTTTTGCCATAATGTAAATAATTTATTATTAATTGTAAAATAACAGCACACAAAATATTGCTTTCCAAACAATAATATTCATGTAGGTACTGTAGATAGAAATGCTGACATTGTTCTTGAACAGAATTGTGACGTTCATAAATTAAGTGGGAGATTGAAGATCAAACCACCAAACATTTTACTTTTCCCTCTTAATTTCACGCTTCCATTTCTTCCGTAAAGATATATTGTTTCCTAAAAAACAGCATTGTCCATGACCGAGTATTAGTTTTTGTTTGTTTTTTAGTTGGGTTTAACGTCGCACCAACACAGTATATATCATATGGCGAATTTCCAGCTTTACTGGTGGAGGTGCCCCAGGTGCCTCAGGTGCCCCTCTGTACATTATTTCAGGATCAAACGGGCACCTGAGTTGAACCACCGGCATTCCGCAATCTAGCTGGATAGCAGGAGTAACAGTAAATATTTCAATCAATTTCTATTTTCTTTAACCTCGGGGATTTTTTCTTTCTTATTTATTTTTATAGCCGATATTCAGTCATATCCCAAACTGAAAATAGTGTCTTATTTTCCTAATCCACAGGAAAAGATTCCCAATTGAAAGTTACAAAATAAAAATATTGAATAAAGACTTCTAAAATCTTTAAAAATAAGGAAGTCTTCACTGTTATATTGCTCAAAAGTTTGAAGATGCCATCCTAGAAAGTGCATATTTGCACTAATTTTAAATCAGACCCCATCCTAGACACTGAATGTTCGCATTAATCTAATCATGTTAAAATTTCAGTCATGCATTTTTTCCCGATTTTTAACAACAAATAAAATTGCTGAAATTCCCAATTTCATGGTATGGGACATGTTCCCAAAATCCTGGAAAATAATCCTGAACCTTCATGTATTGGACTAATGGTAGATGTCTGACAGTCCATACAACATACCTACATTCCATTACGTTTATTGGAAATAGTAGAGAACAAGTTTGTGAAACCAGTAGAGGACTAAAGATTGTGCCCTATTAAAGACACTTGCACCTTTAAGACTCCATCAACCTTACATTACGTCGTACCTAAAAAGTATGATTCAAAGAACCTACATAACAAATATCAAAGACATCATTTCAGAAATAAAGAACCTCATTAGGAAAGTAGAAAAATCAATATTCTTGCATAAAAACTGCACACACAGCTGAATATAAACTGAGCAGAAAACATGCATTAACAGATAATATCAATGTTGACTTATTGCACATTTTTTAATATGCAAGGCTCTGGGCACCATATAAAATAGCTTGCTGCAATGAAAGATTTAGTAGTTTCATTATAAAAAGAGACACCAGCATGTGAAAAGCATGACAAAAAAAGTTACTTAATATCAAATAACTAAATAAAAAATAATCAATAACCGAATCAGATCATGTATTCTTTCGTGCACAAATAGTGCTAATGTGCACGTTTTTTTCATGCATTAACATCTACAGAAGCCCTCAGACTCATTAAATCCCTTGCCCTATGGACTTGGGTTTTAAATGCTATCTCATGCTCATGCATATATGTTAATGCATTAAAAAAGGTGCATTTACCCTATATTAAACATTTGACCAAAGTTTTATGAATGTATCTCAAATGGTTCAAGAGCTGACCAGTAAATGCTGGCTTTAAAGTTTTACTTGTGACCTATATACCTTTAAACAGGGAGCCTGAAAAATGAGTTTTGCAGGTTAACTCAATAAGATTTATAACCACTTGACCAAAGTTTCTTGAGTTAGAATAGCAGGCACAAATTTGCTGATGCAAACCTTACTCATTAGCTCTGGTAAAGCTGCAGAACATTTTTCTGAGAGTCCAGGGTTCAAGCCCTGGTCAGGATCAACTTAAGCCACCTTTTGACACCAATTTTTATTAATGTAAAATTCAATGATGAATATATGTTCTTTCATCTACATCCCACACCCATTTCTAACAAAATTAAATACTAAATCAAATTGAGAGTTTCCTGAACATGTAAGCCCTTAAGTTACATTATGTACCCACATGTAAGCCCTTAAGTTACATTATGTACCCAAGTCAATGGTTTGTACCTAATATAGAATAGTGGCGGAAAAAAAACAGCTTCATGGCTCTGAGTTAATATCAGGTTTTCAAAATATTTACATGGATAGCCAAACATTTAATGATTTACATATATATAAACTGAACAGAAATGTGTCAAAATAATTAGATGTATACCTTTAATTCAGCATGAGATGCCTTGTATTGTTCATTCAAAAGACTGTACTTAGCACTCTCCTCTTTCCTTAATGATCTTTCCTTCTTCAATTCTGGACTCCAAAATGTTTTAATACTATTCATAGTTGAACTTAATTTATCTTTGGTTGAGTCTAAATCTTGCTGCATTTTTGCACAGTCTTTATTTAATTCAGTAATTTGTGACTGCAGCTCTAATATCAAGGAATCACGACTAACATTTCGAAATTGCTCCTGAGTCTGCTGTAATTGTGAGGTGAAATCAGGTCTTTCAGTTGATCTAGATCTATTATTAACATGGTATACATGATCTCTTTCCAAAGATCTGGCTCCCATGTGAGGATATTGTTCTCTTTCCTGCGATCGTTCTCTGGTGTAATTCAAAGATGCATTCCTACGCTCTCCTTTGGACACTGGCATTGTATTAAAAGTGTTTACTTCAGAATGGCGCTGGTCAGATGACGGCAATAACATCTGTAATCTTTCAAATTGCCGCTCCAAAGAAGAGTCTGCAGAAAATAATCCTGAAAACTCACTTTTCTCTAAAGACCGGTGTCGTGTGGTAGGCTTATTACTTGCTGGACTAGAAGAATAGGAAGAATGCACTGGGCTTTGGTATGGGCTCCTGCCCTGCAACTTATCACTTGTACTTTTATCATTATTTAAACCTTGGCCAAAGTTATATGCTGCACTTATAGATTGCAACGTCTCCATAGGCAAATCTAGAGGACTTTGTGGACTGCCTAATTTCATATCTTGGGAACTTGATGAACTTGTAGAATAGGTCAAATTAAATGATTCAGAACCAGATCTTGATGGTGTACTGCCAGTAACAGGTCGCTTATCACTACCTGAGTACATACTTTTTGGCAATGATGAATAACTCTGCGAAGAAACACTTGTTTTCTCAGACTTTTTTGTCATTGCACTGATATCTTTAGCACTTGGGGATTTTTTCTTCCTTTTAAACATATTGCTGGTTTACTTTGAGAAACTGAAAAATTAAAGACAACTGACTGAAGATCTTATAAGATATAAATAGTTTCCGTTGTAAATCATCTTTAGTAATTCGACAATCTCAGCATCCAATCCACGAAACAACCTGAATCTGTAAACAGTGTTGATTTCACATGAAATAACAACAAAACTTTGCGATGTTCATGTTTAAGCAGTAAATAAACTATCAAACGAGTAAAGTCCTTTAAATGACTGAGTCTAAGCTAACTATTAGTGAAAACGAACGACTGTCTGTCCATAATTGTTTTTGCCAAAATAGCAGACATCCCATCCAGGTCATTCATAAATTAATTTAGTAAATTCCAGCCGGTGAGCACGTTAGTTTAATCTACCGAAATCCACCGAAAGAATCATCTTTACGTTTAAGTAACGGAAATAATTAATTTTCGTTTATGAATACATTTCATTGAATACGAAAAACTTGTAACCAATAAAAATGACATTAATGTAGCTCCTAGGCTCATATACATTTTATTTAATGACAATTAGAAAAGATATTTCTGTAATCAGTTTTCAAGAGAATTCTAGTGTAATGTAATTCTATGGAACGCCTGGACTGTCTTATGTTAAGAATGAATGATATACCTGGTTAAATGTCTTTCTGTTGAGTCCGAGATACAAAATGCTGGGTGGAAATCCTAATGTGCTCAGTTATTGAAGTGTGATGTTATGTGCTGACTGTATTTTATTCAGTCAAGTCAATGTATTATCGGGTGCATAAGTCGTTATGTTCAGTTCTTAAAACATACAGGCATGTAGTAACACAATTATGTTGAGTTAAAAAGATATGTTGTAGGGTGTTGCAGTTATTATGTTCGGTTATAATAATATGCTGTTTGGTGCTCTTCTCATCATGTTCAACCATGAAAATAAACAGTTGAGTGGTACTATCATTTTGTTTGGCTTAGGCAGTGTATTATTGGGTGATACTTTTATTATTTTCAGTTGCAATGACATGCTGTTGGGTGCTTTATTCCTTCTGTTCAGTCGTGAAATAGAACTGTTAAATAATACAATCATTATCTTAAATGGTACTATTATTATCTTGTGTGCTGATATCATCTTCTTCAGTCAAGTCAATGTATTGTTCGGTTCAAAGGTCGTTATGTTCAGTTGTTTTTTGGTACTATCATTATGTTCAGTTCAGATGATAAACTGTTCGGTGCAGAGGTCATTATGTTCAATAGTGAACACGAACTGTTGTGTGATACCACAATTATGTTTGGTTCATTCGGATATTTTCGGGCAACAAGATCGGAGCGACTAATTTCCATAGGTCACGTCGAGGCTAATGACCACTAAATTGCCAAAACAATTTTTTTCCCTGTAAATATCATCGGGGGCTTAAGAACGTTATTTTCATAAATTGGTCTTTTAAATACCCAATGGGTATTTTATTTAGTTAATTCATGACTATGCTTTACTGTTACAGTCATAATGGGTGTTACTGACACCATGTTACGTCATGGGTTTATGAACGACATAAATATATATGTGCTCTAACTACGTTTATTATCTAAACTATATTATATGATACATGTGTTTACATATCAGTGTCCGTGATGGTAGTATATCTAAGATCTAGGGAACTCTCTATTATAAAGGAGCTGTACGCACCTAGAGTATCATGTTACAGTTTACTCATCATGCTACAATGGGTACAGTATAAAACTTAAATATGGATAAGGGTAGCCTGTTAAAGTCACACATGACCACCGTAAATAAAACTTAAAATGTATCTGTTTGGTAACCTATAAGAGTCACAAATGGACACAGCAAACGAAATTTAAAATATAAAACATCATATACAAGTAAGGGAACCCTATTTGAGTCACACATGGCCACAGTATATGGAGCATATAAGTAAGGGTAGCCTATTAAAGTCACATATGGCCACAGCATATGCAACTTAAAATATATGTGTTGGTAACCCATTTGAGTCACACATAACCACAATAAATGGAACATAATATTTAAGTAAGGGAAACGTACCTATTTGAGTCACACATGGCCACAGTATATGGAACATTAAATATAAGTAAGGGTAGCGCAATAAAGTCACACATACCCCCATTATGAAGAACATTCTATATAAGTAAGGGAAACCTAATTGAGTCACACTAGGCCAAAATATATGGAACATTATGTTTAAGTAAGGGAAATCTATTTGAGTCACACATGACTAAAATATATGGAACATTATATATAAGTAAGATAAGTAAGGGTAGCCTAATAAAATTAGACTCAAATACATTTCCCTGAGTTAAACAGTATGTCTAATATATTGTGGCCATGTGTGACTCAATTAGGTTTCACTTACTTATAAAGAATTTTCTTTATACTTTGGCCATGTTTGACTTTATTAGGCTACCCTTACTTATATATAATGTTCCATTTACTGTGGTCATGTGTGTCTCAAATGGGGTTTCCATACTTATATTTAACGTTCCATAAACTGTGGCCATGTGTGACTCAAATAGGTTTGCCTTACTTGTATATTATGTTTCATATTTTAAATTTCGTTTGATGTGTCCACTTGTGAGTCTAAAGAGTTACCAACACATATATTTTAAGTTTTATTTACGGTGGTCATGTGTGACTTGAACAGGCTACCCTTACCCATATTTTAAGTTTTTTATACTGTGCCCATTATGACTGTAACAGTATAGTAAAGTCATAAATTAACTTGATAAAATACCCAATGGGTATTAAATATGCCATACGATCTGTCCAATTTATTGAAATAACGTTCTTAAGCTCCCGATGGTATTTACGGGGAAGAAAATTGTTTTGGCAATTTAGTGGTCATTAGCCTCGACGTGACCTATGGAAATTAGTTGCTCCCGCCCGCCATCTTGTTTGACGCGAAGATATCCGAATGAACCCAACATAATTGTATGACCACTCAGCGCATTGTCAAATGGCTTGTGCACCGAACAGTATATCATCTGAACTGAACATAATGACGGTATCACACCACAGTTTGTGTTCACTACTGAACATAATGACCTCTGCACCGAACAGGATATCATCTGAACTAAACATAATGATAGTATCACACAACAGTTTGTGTTCACTACTGAACATAATGACATCTGCACCGAACAGTATATCATCTGAACTAAACATAATGACGGTATCACACAACAGTTTGTGTTCACTACTGAACATAATGACATCTGCACCGAACAGTATATCATCTGAACTAAACATAATGACGGTATCACACAACAGTTTGTGTTCACTACTGAACATAATGACATCTGCACCGAACAGTATATCATCTGAACTAAACATAATGACGGTATCACACAACAGTTTGTGTTCACTACTGAACATAATGACATCTGCACCGAACAGTATATCATCTGAACTGAACATAATGACGGTATCACACAACAGTTTGTGTTCACTACTGAACATAATGACATCTGCACCGAACAGTATATCATCTGAACTAAACATAATGACGGTATCACACAACAGTTTGTGTTCACTACTGAACATAATGACATCTGCACCGAACAGTATATCATCTGAACTGAACATAATGACGGTATCACACAACAGTTTGTGTTCACAACTGAACATAATGACCTTTGCACCAAACAGGATATCATCTGAACTGAACATAATGACGGTATCACACAACATTTTGTGTTCACTACTGAACATAATGACTTCAGCACCAAACAGTATATCATCTGAACTGAGCATAATAACGGTATCACACAACATTTTGTGTTCTCTACTGAACATAATGACCTCTGCACCGAACAGTACATCATCTGAACTGAACAGAATGACCTCTGCACCGAACAGTATATCATCTGAACTGAACATAATGATAGTACTATTCAACAGTTCTATTTCACGACTGAACAGAAGGAATTAAGCACCCAACAGCATGTCATTGCAACTGAAAATAATAAAAGTATCACCCAATAATACACTGCCGCAGCCAAACGAAATGATAGTACCACTCAACTGTTTATTTTCATGGTTGAACATGATGAGAAGAGCTATTTTAACCGAACATAATAACTGTCACACCCTACAACATATCTTTTTAACTTAACATAATTGTGTTACCACATGCCTGTTTGTTTTAAGAACTGAACAGAACGACTAGTGCACCCGACAATACATTGACTTGACTGAATAAAATGTAATCAGCACACAACATTACACTTTAATAACTGAGCGCATTTGGATTTCCATCCAGTATATTGGGATTTTGACCCAGCATATTGTATCTCGGAGACAATAGAATGACATTTAACCATGTATATCAGTCATTCTACACATAAGACAGTCCAGGCGTTCCATATAATTCTAATGTAATATAAATCCGTGGTGTAATGTAACTAACTTAGGGTACCACTAAATTACGCAACGGAGATTTTTTGGCTCAACGGACGCAACGGAGATAATTTTTTTAGAAAAACCGGCACAACGCCTTTTTTTAAAGTCAATGTGCTTTATTTAAGCATCTAAATTGATTGTTTATAACTATTTAGTAAGTAAGTTATAAAATATTTCATAAATTGTGTATGTTTAATTGCACTGAAGGGTCATATGCCTGGCGAAAAGGAAATTTAATGGCGCAACGGAGATATTTTTCTCCGAAAAACCGACACAACGCCTTTTTTTTAAAAAGTCAATATGCTGTATTTGAGCATCTAAAATGATTGTTTAGCACTATAAAGTAAGTATGATTTCAAAGGTTTCATAAATTGTATATGTATACACTGAAGG
The DNA here is from genome assembly GCF_026571515.1 of Ruditapes philippinarum. Taxonomy (NCBI): domain Eukaryota; kingdom Metazoa; phylum Mollusca; class Bivalvia; order Venerida; family Veneridae; genus Ruditapes; species Ruditapes philippinarum. The sequence goes on along the minus strand of NW_026863406.1, from coordinate 180,167 downwards.
ATTATAATATGCCTGGCGAAATGGAAATTTCATGGCGCAACGGAGATAATTTGGGAAAATCGGCACAACGTTTGTACTATTGTACTATTATATGAAATTAATTAACACCAATGTTATTTGAATAAATAAATTTAAAAAAAAAGATTTAAAAACCTTATTCGTATATCAAATAATCAAAGAGCTGCAATGTTGATGTTGTAAAGGATTGTGTGCCGGCGAAATGGACATTTTGTCTGCGCAACGGAGATTTTTTTTTTTTTTTTTTTTTTTTTGGCTCAACGGAATCAATGTTTGTCCGAATTAAGTAGTAATATGAAGAAGTAAATCATTAAAGATATTAACTGAATTACTGAAGTGTTGTAAGGATTGTCTGTTTTATTAATTTAGAAATGGAATTAAATACGGTTAAATTATCGTTATGGCTGACACTGAAAGACATGTATAAAAGTACTGTAATAGCTTTTCTATACATAATTTTCAGAATTTTACTTGAAGAATACGAAAAGTCCGTAAAGCATACGCTGTTGACTTTCTAATGTAACCTTAACAATAAATTACCAAATTTCAACAAAACGTTAATTAATGGCTTTACTGCTGCACAAAGAAATACGATTATTTCCGCCATGGCTGATATTCGAATGATTGTAATATTTTATGCATTTTTAAAATTAAAAATAGTAACTATACAAAATATTTATTGTTTGATGTAGTTATTAAAATAGTCAAACGACATGCATGTAGAATTTGCTTAGACTTTCCATTTTAAAACATAAAATAATTAAATTGTACGTTACTTATAACAATTCCTTCCCAATCAGAAAACCCCTTTAAACAAATGCAGCTACTGTTTATTTAGCGAAACAACAGCAATTTGGTGATTGGCAGAATGTTTATCACGGGTGTTAAGTACCGATAATTAAATTACCAATGACACGTGGTTGATGTTTATTGTACAAGCGTTTTCACACCATTTAGATAATGTGATTAACAGGAACATGTATTGACTTTAAGGTATTAAATATTTTTTATAACTTATTATTGTCGAAGGTACACAATGATTAATGAAAGATAATAAAATAATAAAATAAAATAATTATAATATGATAAAACTGTTATGATAATCCCCGTTGTGCCGAAATGTGTCCATTTCGCCGTAATTTAAAATATCTTTTTACAATATCCTATTTTCAAAACATTTTCTAAAATAAAGGAAAGTAAATCATTTAAAAAAAAGACTGTTACTTTATTATTCTCAAATTCTTTTAGTTATGTTTCAAACATAAGAACTACTCGTTATGCAAATCTTCATTTTCCATTGCGCCGAAATTATGTCCATTTCGCCGTCCATTTAGAATCTGATATATTCAGTATTCTACCTAATAAAATCAAAACTTATACAGTATATGTAAAAAAAATATTTTATAAAATATCAAACAATACCAACTTATATGATTATTTTTTTGTTTTAGACATAAAAACAGTACACAGTTTTTGAAAAATAAAATCTCCGTTTCGCAATAATCCATCGGCGCAACGGAGTTTATGAAAGGTATAAAACAAAAAAACAATGAATGTTTATAATAAAAAAAAATACTGAACATTGTTTCTGTAATATCAACATATTACTTTATTTAGTATATACTAATGCAAATTCAATTAAAAATTATGTATAGAAAAGCTATTACAGTACTTTTCGTAAAAATAACGAATTGAACGGGGAAAAAATGAAACAGATAGTAAAATCTATACTTGTCTTCCAGTGTCAGTGATAACGATAAAACGTATTTAATTCTATTTTTAAATGAATAAAACAGACATTTATTACACCACTTCAGTAATTCAGTTAATATCTTTAATGATTTACTTCTTCATATTACTACTTAATGCGGACAAACAGTTTTCTTTTTAAATTCCGTTGCGCCAAAAAAAAAATCTCCGTTGCGCAGACAAAATGTCCATTTCGCCGGCACACAATCCTTTACAACATCAATATTGCAGCTCTTTGATTATTTGATATACCATTAAGGTTTTTAAATGTTTTTTTTTAATTTATTTATTCAAATAACATTGGTGTTAATTAATTTCATATAATGGTGAAAGTCCCAGTACAGAATTGAAGGTATACAGTGTCAGTAAAGTTACCTTTTTCCAATTATATAGAGAGTATAAAATTACAAAAAATATCAAAATAAATATTTTAAATGAATATGCAACACATCCCTTATTTGTCAGTAAAGTTACCTTTTTCCAATTATATAGAGAGTATAAAATTACAAAAAATACCAAAATAAATATTTTAAATGAATATGCAACACATCCCTTATTTTATTTGTCCAGATATTGAACAGGTCCTATTTCAATGTTCCCTACTACCTTAATATTGTAAGAAAGAGACATTAGCCAGCAATGGGCAAAGCATATATGGTAAGACCAATTTGCCCTAACTCAAGAAGTTGTTCCCCTGACATATCCACCACGATTGTTCTCCCCTATTTGGAGAGAGAACCGTCCCATTGTACTTGCATCAATAATGGAACTTTCAGATGTTTGAAAAATTGGGTAAGTTAATTAATGATCAATTTATTAGAAATATATAACTACGTTCGTAATTCATTTATCCGAGCCCTAGCTGTGTCTAAAGTTGTCAAGTTGTAAAGGACTTTTTTAGATTAACACAGATTTAATTTTATCTTAACCAGCTCTGAGCTGTCATTCTCTATTTGAAGGCTGAATATTTTTTTCATGTAAATATGATATTAAATGTTCCTTATTAAATTTAAAATTAAACAGGAAATGTGATTGTCTAGCAGTTGTGTTTGTTTGTTTGTTTATTTATTCATTATGTATTAAAGACAGTATATGGACATATCTAACCACTTTACTCACTTTTAAAACAAATGAATGGAGTCGACTGACTTATCACTCGAGATCTTTATTATAATTACACGTGTTTATCCAATAATCACTACTCCACATTCTTAATATCTAACAAGGAAGGTGAAAAAGGGCATTGGACTTTATAGACACTTTTCTTGACAGATAAACATATCAATTCAAAACATTTTTAAGCATGATCTCCAGGATATTGTGTTATATCTTTCACATCTTGACATCCATTGATATAATCTCCATTCAGAAATATGTGATAATTATTAGAACTTGCTTAACTTTCAACAATTTGATTTGGCTATTACAATTCAACCCCGGACATTCACCTCTCAAAATTTTGAAGACAAAATGTTGAATAAATCAAAGAATAGATTACATAAAATAAAAAATTAAATGCTTCTTTAAATATTGATACATTCTGATCCTTCATTATTAAAGAGGTAAAGCTAATTTTGTAGAATAGTTTAGATGCTTATTTAGAATTTCAGCATACATCTTACATGCCTGAACTTTTTCAAACTCTGATATGGTAAGTAAAAATGTTAATAATGGTAGGCTACGTAAACATGTTAAAGTATAACATATACATAAATTGAACTCAAAATAAAAACTAGGCGTATAAACTCATAAACATCATTACTATATGCTCTATGAAGAGTGAGGCGATTACTGAAGAAGATGATCGTTAGTTTCATTAACTTGTTTACATGTTCATATAAAGATTTCTAAAGAAATGTCTTTTTAAGATTCTTTTCTTTTCATATTTCATGACAAAGTGTAATTCAATACTGAACATAAATGCTTAGTGTAGTCGTTATAGTATCATGTAGTTGATGAATAAAACCGTTATTTAAAGCCTTAACAGACGGTAGGATTTTGAAGTACAACACCAATTTAAACTAAGATGTACAGGCAAATCTTAATGTGTAAAGGCTACTTTTTCTTGAATTCGGAAACCTTAAGTCTAGATGTAAGGGATAGGACATGTTCTATTTTGAAAATCTTGTCGTACAGATTTCTACAGACCTCCCACAATGACAAGAAACAGATTACCAATCTATCTACTGCATGATAATGGTTGTAATTAATGAATGAAATTCCAGAACAATTAGGGCTAAAAGGTAAACATGGGGTAAAAATGATGTTGAAAAACTCTTCAGGAGACCCAAAGTTGTGTTATGTTTAAATCCCAAATTATTCCGAAAATGATTATGTCACGGTATTGAACTGTTCTCTAATTAGGGGAGGGGAGGTAGTCTGTAGGCGGCCGGATAGCTTAGTCAGTAGAGCCGCAGTACGGTATTCCGAGGGTCCCAGGTTTGAGTCTCGATCAGGCTTCACATTAATATTTTTTAATGGAGGTGTTAATCATTACTCATGGCAAAAAAAAAGTATTTAGTGAGTAAAGTATGTAAAGGGATCCTTTTTTAGGGAAACCTCCTACATGATTCCTACAGTGTAGAATTACCGTCTGAATGCAAGTGTTGTATTGCTTTGAAAATTGTACATCTTATCTCTGATTAGTACTGTACAGCTAAATCCTACCGTCTGTTGAGGCCTTTAGTTTCTTATTTTTATTTTCATCAACTCTCTGTCTCCGCATGGCTGTTTTTGGACAGTTCGCTAAATACGAGCAAGAGGCAATCTTTTCTCTTATTTAATTTCTTTCGGGTTTCAAGAGCTAAAGCTAAAGTTATTTTTAGCAACTGTTTCTGACCAATGAGAACAAACAATTTTCGTTTATTTTTAGATTGCGTTCGCAGAATCTAATTTTAGAAGAAACATTTATATTTCTTGTATTTAAAGCAGATGTGCCTAAAATTCTTGATCAAGGGTGATTAAAATTGAATGAATTTGTAAGGTATGTTAGGTTTTATTTCTAAGTTAGGGGGACATTAAAGAATAACAATATTTTTTAACTTTCGTTTCTGCCGGAAGCTAATGTTACAATCCCATAAGCCAGCAATACCTCGTCGTGCGAGCAATTACTCATACCCCGCTAGTCTTAGTAATGAGGTGTGGTTAAAATTGATGATAAACAAATCCACAAAAGTAAGCGTTTTGTAACGCTTGTTTAGAGATTTACACAGGTAAACTTTATATTTTAAGATTTTTCTAAAGCAGGTTATAAAGAAGATTTCTATTGAATCATTTATACAACTAGAATGTTCCAAAATTTGAACGACCTAGTCGGCAAGCTTCTCGAAAAATGTGTATCGAAACTGGACGATTTAAGTTCTAAACGTCTTACGGTATAATTTCTTTTGGCTTTTCAAGTGTACTTTATTGTTTGGGTACAAAATCTGTAGACTTACCGACTTGAAAGTATCGGTTTTTCGGATATTTGTAACTTTACTGACCAACTCCGCCATTCTTGACACATGACGTCATCGTTCGTAGATCTAGACATTTTTTAATTCTGAAATTAGTTGTAACTTCCTCGTCCAGATGCGTTCTTTTCGATCGTTTTTATTTTTTGAATTCACATGTAGCGAATACGTTAGTTTTAAGTACCAGTATTGCGTGCGAATACTGATCCTATTTTAAACATGCATTGATCAGATGCTGTAAAACTATCAAAATGAAATTAAAATGTTATGTATAGATCTGCCAAATTGCTTCGAATACCATTGCTTCAACATAGATTGCATGAATTATTAGAATAAAAAGTGTATCAGACCAACAGTAATGCTTTGAATCCGGGTCACCTGGAGATATTACACAAAAAGTGTGTAAACAAGGGCACTGTAAAGAAGTGCTTTCATAGATTCAGTCAAAGGTATACATAAAAGTATAGGTGACAAATATTACAGAGAACAGTGATACAAAGGGAAGTTTCATCTGCCTAAATTTAATAAACAGTCAACAACATGGGAATTTAGTTTTTAGCTTGTCTTTTCGGAAGAAATAATCCAGTTATTATTTTGTCATTGTATACATCCATTTTTCAAACATTTTGATACTTATCAATATGTAGCTTACATTGACATGAGGTGAACTTCATTTAAATTGATTCTGCTAAGTTATACTTATAGAGATTTTCTCAGCTTCAAAATAATTCTAGGTATAAAAGATTTCTTTAACTTTACATGAAATATAAGTTAATGTGGTGTCATAATACTTTTATTTTTTTCAAATGACAATCAAGCTTATGAGAAGCACATAAACTTATAGAAATTTGACTGTTTCAGGTTGAAAAATTTACAATAGTTTTGAAATATTTTTTCTTAATATTTCAGAATATTGAAGACCAATGGCTGCTATTCGTAAAAAGTTAGTGATAGTTGGTGATGGTGCTTGTGGTAAAACATGCCTTCTTATAGTGTTCAGCAAAGACCAATTTCCAGAAGTCTATGTACCCACTGTGTTCGAAAACTATGTAGCAGATATTGAAGTTGATGGAAAACAGGTATGATTTAGTTGAAGTTATTAATTTTGAGCATCCTCTTTGATGCTCTTACAATCAATTAAAAACCTTATATATATGGTAAGAATACATCATTTGAATTCACTACAGGGTGATGGTCATTAGTGTTTTTTAGAGGTGATATTCTGCACATCTCAAGTCGTTACAACAAAGTCATAAGTTGTTTGGTTCAAAATCGGCCGTTGTGGTCCTCTTAAATTTCAAAAAGAATATCTGACCTAATCTGCCGGTGGTTTAAAGTTCTTTACCAATTGAAACTGGCTTGTGCAAATGAAATTTTGTTTGTAAAGAAAGTGTAGTGCTTTGAAGACCACATCACTGCTTCATCACATTTATTTGTTTTTTAACAAGTTTTATTTTGGACAAATAAGTACTCTTCATTGGCTTATCCAATTTATATTCTCTGATTATCTCCTTAGCATCCTCCCAAGTTTGTTGACATAGGGAACATTGTATTTTTCAAGGGTCACTCAAGTTTAAAACAGAGAATTTGAATTTATCATAAACTAATGTACTGATCGTTTTTAACTTATTTGGTATGTAATATTTGGCTGGCACACATCTTGTTATAAAGAATTGATGTTACGAGACTGTAACTCAATTAAACCAAGAGTCTGTGAACATACAAAAACTTGTGCAAGTATTAAATAGACCTTCACCAATATATATGTCTACTAATGCAGTTAATTTCAATTATGTTATTAATTTTGTACAACAAAAGTTAGGGCATTTATTTTTTATCATGAAGAGATTAAAATTTGAAAGAGAGAGCAGAATTACACTTGTAACACTAACTCCTTATGAGTTCCCTTATGAATTCTACCCAAGTTTCAGATACATTACTTGCGTGCTGTCTGATAACTTTTGCTTTGCAAATTTACAAATCCTGCTTAGTTCAATATGAGAGCATCAGATTTGTCATTCATGGGTTGCTGGTGCAATCCTGGTGCAAGTAAATGTTTATTTTGTTTAAAAAAAAAGAATTAATTCCATGCAAATTTCTGGTGTGGTAATCTAAATAGGTCCGTCTTGTAAAGGGTCAAGTGGTGGTTATATCAAAATAGTTGTGCCTTTCTTTGTTATGGAAGCTTTGCTTGTCATTGTGAACCTCTGTTGAGGATTATTTTGGATATTTGTTTAGAATTTCAGGATTTTCTTAAAAGATCATTTTTGTAGCACTGATCTTTGTCAACTTTGTCTGAATCCAGTTTCAGTTTGCAATATTGTTCTTTCCTCACTTTTTTCAATATGCAGTGTACGACGCTTCAAGTCGCGTTGTTTTTTATTCGTGTGAAGCAGTTTTTCAATAGTTTCTGCCATTTGGTGAGTTTTATTACAAATTTCAGCATGGACCCTGCTGTGATGTTTATTAGTTTCTCCTAGTGCTTGTTTCTGTTTCAAGTAGTTCTTGTATTTTTTCATTGTAAACAATTTTTATGCTTGCCATTAAGTGATTTTCATTAATTGCATGTTTTATGAATGTTCTCATTAAGCTGCACCATTCTTGACATGGGTTTGCAGTAAAATTCAAATCCAAAATTATATTGTTTCATTATATATGAGAAGTTAAAAGCATGAGGGAAAAACTATCTGCCTAAAGAGCTGTGCGATGTTGTTTTGGTGTTGTCTCTTCATCTGTCTGTCTGTCCATTGTCATATTTACAATAAAAAATGTAGATTATACAACACTGAAAGTAGAAATTTGATTCATTAATGTAATGAAATGTCTGTCTTTCAAAGAGTGAGAACTTGTAGAAGCCTGCTAATAAATTTTGATTGCAATGACAGTACAATTATAATGAATTGAAAAATATTAAATTTTCAAATGCCTGTTTTTTAGTCGATACATAATAAATTTTGTAAAACCATTTCTCCTCTTTTTTTTTCCCAATATGTTTTAGAGTTGTCTCAACTTGAAACAATATTATTAATGAATATATTAATTATTATGAATTATGTCATATGCTATATAGAAACATAGTTTAAAGGTCATAATTTCATTTTGTTGAAGATATTAGAAATGTTCATTTTTAGCTCATCTGTTGCGAAGAAAAAGTGGAGCGTTTATGATTGCTGCACCATAGTCCTATGTTTTTAATGTAGCCCATTATTCAAACATTTTGAAAGTTATTAACATGAATACTTGCTTATCATATGACAAGGTGCAGTTGTTAGACAAGAGGAATTATTCAGAAAGCAATATTTTTGAGTAATGCCTCTTTTTAACTTCGAGTTTTTGATGTAGAGCATTAACACCTCATATTGTGCACTCCTTTTATTTTAAAACTTTTTAATGTAAATTTCTAATTGTTTATATTTCTTCAAATTCTTTTCAAAACAGGTAAAGAACTCTGATGTTTTTGCTGGAATATTCATTTTTTATATAAATTCTGAAACATTTGATATTGCATGTATTGAATTAACATCTTAGTTTTGTCCAAGTTTGCAACTTATGTTCAAGTATGTGCCATAGTTAATTTACAATTTTTGTTTGTGATATTTTGTTAATTAGCTATTAACATAATAAATGCCATTAGAAAAAACACATTGAACACCGTAATCCTGCATTCACTCACATTCAAGCATGACCAAAGGACTGAATCTTGTTTTCAAAGTTAAGCCTCCACAGTTCAAGTAGCTACGCCGAAGAACTCATTAAAAGAAATGGTTTATTATTAAATATAGTTTGAATGAGTAATTAGACAGTGGTTTTTCCCTTGTATAACTAGTACCGGAAAACAGTGCAGTTCATAATGAAAATAAAGCAGCAAATTTCCCATTTTCAGACTTTTAAATTCACAAAATTACACTGAAAATTCATTTCCAAAATCTGTAAATTACAATGTAAACAACAACAGTAATGGATGCTTCCACTGTCTTATGATGATTACATTGTTGTTAACACCAGCTTTTTGTCAAAAAATTTTATAATGGGTTCTAGATCTGGACAGTAGGTTACTGTTTATACTCTGACTACTGAGTTAATCCTCTGGCCCGTGCTGCAGCTTATACTGTTCCATGATGATTTGCATCGGTTTCTGATTCTGTTTGTCATCCAACTCAATTTTAAATGAACTACATGGAAAAGTTGGCAGTTGCTTGCAGTAAAGGCAGGTAAGTACTGGTATAAAATCCAGGAACACTTATAAACTGTTTGCTTCTGTATGGATTAAATACTGCATAATTAAAATCTAACTAGCCTTATACGGGAGAACCTAGAATAAAGATTCACTTAAATCTTTTTTAAAAAAGATTGTAAAACTTGTCACCTGATTTCACCATCATTATTGATTGTTTACAACTTTACCATGTAAAACTTGTCACCTGATTTCACCAACATTATTAACCAGGTTTTCCGAAGGAAAAAACTGGTTATTAGATTGAGGTATGTCGGCGGGCGGACGGGCGGGCGGCGGGCGTAAACAATTTCTTCTGTGCGCAACTCCTCCTACATTTCTCAACGGATTTTGACCAAACTTTCACAGAAGCTTTGTCATCAAGTGCCCTGGCGCATATTGTCGGGGTTTTGCGATTAGATAATATTTGACCTAATTATGGCCCTTTGTTTTTTTCCTTATATAAAATATATAGTGAACAATTTCTTCTGTGCGCAACTCCTCCTACATTTCTCAACGGATTTTGACCAAACTTTCTCAGAAGCTTTGTCATCAAGTGCCCTGACACATATTGCCAGGGTTTTGCAATTGGTATATATTTGACCTAATTATGGCCCTTTGTTTTTTTTCCTTATACAGAATATATAGAGAACAATTTCTTCTGTGCTCAACTCCTCCTACATTTCTCAACGGATTTTGACCAAACTTTCTTAGAAGCTTTGTTATCAAGTGCCTGGCACATATTGTCGGGGTTTTGTGATTGGATAATATTTGACCGAATTATGGCCCTTTGTATATTTTTTCCTTATACAGAATATATAGTGAACAATTTCTACAGTGCGCAACTTCTCCTACATTTCTCAATGGATTTTGACCAAACTTTCACAGAAGCTTTGTCATCAAGTGCCTGGCACATATTGTCGGGGTTTTGTGATTGGATAATATTTGACCGAATTATGGCCCTTTGTATATTTTTTCCTTATACAGAATATATAGTGAACAATTTCTACAGTGCGCAACTTCTCCTACATTTCTCAATGGATTTTGACCAAACTTTCACAGAAGCTTTGTCATCAAGTGCCCTGGCGCTCACTAAATTCCCATGTTTCTTCCAAGACATCATTCAAGTATTTTTTTAAAATTGTGAACATACTTTTCTTGATATCGCACAAAACACCACACGCCAATATTGTTGACAAAAGAAAATGACAAGAGACGCAAAAATGCAAAAATTAAGCAAAAATAAAGTACTGTTTACCTTTCTAAAACATTTGGGAAAAAAAAGGCGAATAGACAACATAAAATTTCTCAATCATTTTTGTTTGAGGAATATTAAAAAAGCCATAATTCCTCCTAAAAGTTCAATTAAAAACAAATGCCCCTTCATGACAAAGCTTCTGTGAAATATTTTGCTGAAAACCTGGTTGCATCGCATTGCGATGTTCCTTGTTGATTGTTTACAACTTTACCAAACAAGTACAGCCAAATTAAGAAAAGACTTAAAGCTTTCTTGAAATTACAAATCTGCTCGCCTTCAGTATACTGGAAATACATTTACTTAACTGAGCTCAGTACTTAATTAAAATGCATGATGCAAGATTTAACTGCATCAAAAGATATTGTGATGAAATATTTTGAAAATAATTTCTTTGATAAAACACTGCCTCTTTGTTAAAAACCTTTATTGGGAAATTCAAGGAAAGTTTTTAGTCACAACCATTATGTGATTATGAAAAATGTTTTAAAAGTTTCCACTAATTAAATATATAGTCAGATATGGTCTTGTAATATTCACAACTGTTCTTTTGACTTTTGTGAGTGAGGATCAGCAAAATCTGAATTTGACTTGCTTGTCTTACTTGCATGTCTTCTCTTGTCTGATATTTAAGTGATTAAGTAATTTCAGTATTATTTCTGGGAAAATTTCACTTGTCCATAGGGTTTTGGGACAAGCTTGGCAATTAATTTTGTCGCTCCTATAAGTATAGTCATGAAGACTAAATATACTTAAAAAAGTCATTAAAATAATGCATAATTTTAATTGAATTCACATAGATGCATGTTAAATGGGCATGCATTGGAATAAATTTACTAATAAGAATTTTGTCAGCACATGTTGAGTATATAACTGAATCTCTTCAAGCATAACAAACTTTCATGACATTCTGATCTATGAACTTAGAACAATTATAACAAAATCGGGTCAAAGAAATGTGGACCAGTCCGTCAGACATAAACGTTGTCTTGATCCACAAAATTTCACTGCTATTTCATTATCTTAAATGTCAATAGTCATAGAATATAATTGAGCCGCGTAACGACAAAACCAACATAGTGTGTTTGCGACCAGCATGGATCCAGACCAGCCTGCGCATCCGCGCAGTCTGATCAGGACCCATGCTGTTCGCAAACGCATTATGTTGGTTTTGTCGTGACGCAGCTCATATTTTCTTGAAATTTTAAAGGTCTTGAGAGTAATCAATTGTTAGTCTCTCACTGTCTCTTACAAATACCTGTATATTCTTGAAGCCTTTATTTCCACTGAATTCCTACTAAATTGCTGAAATTCAAAAATTACCACTTTTACAATATACCATCAAGCTGTGAGAATAGTTGAGCATACAGTCCATGATACAGCTCTTGTTGGTTCTACTTTTGTGATAGATTATATTTGTAAATCTGGTAAATAACAATACAGTATATGAGCCGCGTCACGACAAAACCAACATAGTGCGTTTGCGACCAGCATGGATCCAGACCAGCCTGCGCCTCGGCGCAGTCTGATCAGGGTCCATGCTGTTCCCTATCAGTTTCTCTACTTGTAATTGGGTTTGTAAGAGTGGATCCAAATCCGACTGCGTGGATGCGCAGGCTGGTCTGGATTTATGCTGGTTGCAAACCAATTATTTTGGTTTTGTCGTGACGCGGCTCATATACATGTAGGACAAGGCTTGAAAATTTGATTGGTGTATTTTAGTCTGTTGACAAAATTCAAGTCCACCAAACCCTGTATGACATTTTGGCACTGCATTGTTGTAATGTGTTGTGCCACTAGTTTAAAAGGGTTATTAAGGCCAGTGATTTTTTTTCTAATTTTTAAAACAACCTCTGGCTTTTTGAAGGGGAAAATATAGCGCGATAAATCAGAAAAGGGGAAATCAAATCCAACAACTGAGAATGGAATTTACCCACACATTTTATAAAATTTTCAATTTCAATTAAATTTAACATGCATGGTACAAAGCAGAGGCTATAGGGACAGTTTTCTGTCTTCTAGTTGATATAATAAGTCGGACGCTGTTAAGTCATGGTTCTGGTGAAGAAGTGCACAGGGCATTTCAGGGGAAAATATTGGCTTTTTAAGGGGGAAAATTTACCTATTTTGAGCTAGGGGAAACAGCCTTTATTCAGCTGTAAAATACAGGGAAAAAAATCACTGAAGGCGTATCTTTAAATTATGGTTCAAGGAAGACTTTGTAGATAGTTATCCTGGAATAAATTTTTGTTTCACTGCAGGTTGAGTTGGCACTTTGGGATACTGCTGGCCAGGAAGACTATGATAGACTGAGACCTTTGTCCTATCCTGATACAGACGTCATTCTTATGTGTTTCTCCATAGATAGTCCAGACAGCTTGGAAAACATACCGGAGAAGTGGACACCAGAAGTCAAACACTTCTGTCCGAATGTCCCAATTATTCTCGTAGGAAACAAGAAAGATTTGAGAGGAGATGAAGGTACTAGGCGTGAACTTGCTAAAATGAAACAAGAACCTGTGAAAATTGAGGAGGGCCGAGGTATGGCTGAACGTATTTCAGCTTTTGCTTATTTAGAATGTTCTGCCAAGACAAAGGAAGGAGTTAGAGAGGTTTTTGAAAGTGCTACAAAAGCTGCATTACAAGTAAAGAAGAAGAAGAAACGACGATGTAAACTACTTTAATGTTATAAATTAAACAGCAAGGCATAAGAAGACTTGTATTGCAAATGTAGTAATGCAATGTTGTAAGACTTTGATAAATATTTCAAAACTTTTATATTGTGAAGACTTACTAAAAGGTTTATAATCATCTGTTAAATGATCATAGTTTGTATTTAAAGAAACAGTGATTGGTTCTCTCCATAGAGGAAAGCTTTCTTGCTACTTGTTATCCTTATTAATAAGCTAGTTGTAACTGACAAAATATTTTCTAGTCTAGTTAATAGATATGCACAAAAAGAACTGTGGGACCAATAGATTTGTGTGTGTAAATTTCATTTACTTGTTTTGATAGATGTGCAGTCAGACATCATTTTGTTTTATTATTTATATTAGGGTTTATCTATGTTATAATCCTATTAAATTGTATTTAGAAGACAACATTCACATCGGTCATACCGACTTTGATGAACTGAGCAAATTATATTATTTATGTGCAGCATACTTCTCTCAAATGATGGTAAATGTATATACAAAATAATTTTTTTTTTTATTAAATAATGTTTATGCATATAAAATTAAAGTAAACAACATCTGTTGGACCGCGTATTGTTTTTATGAAAGCAATTGTGCAGAAGCTTCCATCAGTGACTTAGTCTCATCAATGTCTTCTATTTGGTTTGTGTTTTTAATTGTTTCTAAATTGCATTGTCATGTCCAGTTAGATAATTTAAGTTACTGGAAACATGGTGAGAGATATGTGTGAGATTTATTATATATTACCAGGTGTTGCCCTAAAGTTTTAAATGTATATAGTAGGATGGTATTTGTAAGATCATTAAATTCACTTACTGTGTTAGAAAAATAATTGCTATTGCTTGTGTATGTTTGATGTATTACTGCATTTCTACATAATTGAATATGTAACATTTAAATCTATTTGCTTGTATATTTAACTGTATCTTACATTTAACAGTAATAAGTTAAGTTAGAACAAAACTATTCAGAAAAAACAAATTTATATTCATATTTAAATCAGACTTATTTTCTGGTATGTATTATGTTATTGGCTGAAGTAATGAAAAATAATCTTGTGTATAGGATTTCAGACAATTTTCCTCTAGCTAATTAAATAAGACATTGCTTAATATCTTAAAAGAATTAATATGCAGATCTATTGTAATTTTTAACTTGAAATACTAGATTGGTACATTGCATGTGATACCATAATTTATTTACATAAATTTATTTAAGGGATATAATTGATTGATAATGTAAATGGGGAAAACTGGTTATGATTCAACTCTATATCACAAAAAAAGGTTAAATGCACATATTGTGTCTGAATGGAATGTACCAATTTCTAAAAGACAAATAGTTAAAAGGGTTTGTTGAATTTTGCAAATATGAGTTGTGAGCAAGCTTAGTAGGTTTCCCGTGCAGTAACTTCCTGTAGTAGAGGTTCATGTTGTCGCCATTTGATACATTCCCACAATTGTATTTTTACTGAAACCTTGACTTTTTATCACTTTTCTAGAATAGATTTTGTATTCATGGTCTCTTGCTATTTGACAGCATATTTTTAAATGAAGTTGAATTTTTAAGAATATCTGGGCCAGCCGGATTCAAAATATTCTTATATTTTTATGCTTGTAAAGTAACATTGTAATATTAAAGAGAATCTCCTCATTTTCACTGAAATCCATCATAAGTATGATCAATTTTCAAGTATAACTGTAAAAAAGATATTTTGATCAATACATTTTCGATTGGATGTAAAGATTTCTGGTAAGGTTTATTAGATTGCTTTACCAAATATTGAGTTAGCTTCTTATACGGAATAAACATAAGATTTTTAAATTTAAAGAGGAGAAAAAATATAGATCTTGAATAATTGGCAAAAGAAGGATCAGTTGCTTAAATTGAGAGATGTTTTCATTTGAATTTATACTGTATATATTTCTTTAATCAATGTCTTAAGTGTACAATGAATAAAATTAAAAAAAAAAATGAAAAGCCTTGCTTCATTTTATATTTTAGTTTGTCACATGTTCATAAATTTGAATATTGATAAGGAATAAAATGGGTGTTCTGATTAGGAATAAAATGTACATCCCTTTTCGAAATTCTCAGATTAGCACATGCTTTGACAAAGATTAAGAATGGAAAACTGATCTTGACCTGACTTGGAAATACTTTGTTTTCCATTCAACACTGGGAAGATATTCTGAGATGTAATGAAATTTTTCCACTATGGGGCTTAAGGATATTGAATCTTTAGTTACATGTTGAGTAAATCATTTGACTAGAATATGATAAAATACAATGTTTACCATGTCCAGAACTAGAATATGTTGAAGAATTAAAGTAATCTTGAGATTCTTAAATGATCTGTGATGTTGTTGCAAACCGGTAAATCAAATTATCTGATCTGTTGTACACTAAAATTGGCCATATGAACTTCGAAAATTTTCTTCAATTATGTAAGAGCTGGATCTCCAAGAATGAATCGTTGATAGCGAGTGGTCCATATAAAGCTATTGATGCTTTGAAAAGATATGAATTGAATAGAACAATTTTGTGTATGTTGGGAATTTTTACACTGATTGGTGTTTTGAGGATTTTACAATGTATGTTAGATGTGGATATTAAGCAAAATCATTTAATTTTGGATTAAGATTACATGTGTCAAAGTCACAGTCACAGAGGATGAAATGGATATATTTTCTGACAAATATGATTGATTTTGTAAGCAAGTACCTTGCATTGATCACTCTGTCTTTATAATTGATTTGTGGTTAAGTGTCCAGGTTAAGTTTTTAGCTCACCTGTCCCAAAGTGACATGGTGAGCTTTTGTGATCACTTTGCGTCCGGCATCAGTCCGTCCAAGTTTGTTCAAATAAAAGCCCTGGGGTCAAAATTGGCCCGTCCGGGTTGGGGGGTGTCATTATTTTTCCCTATATGTGTTTATTAAAAACTTTAAAAAATTCTTGTAGAAACCCCAAAGAGCTAGAGCATAGATATTTATCATGAAGCATCTTCTAATGAGTGTCTACCAAGTTTGTTAAATAAATGCCCCTGGGTTAAAATTGACCCCGCCCTGGGGACCTATATACAGGAGAGGGATCTTGGGGCCATCATGGCCCTCTTGTTCTACTTCCCTTCATAAAGCATTAAATAATTGATCAATATGTTGCATATTTTACATGCAATTAAAGCTAAAGGTCAAATTTATAATGTTAAAATGAAATCATTGATAAAATTTAAATCAAATTAAGTCCCCAGTACATCATTGCATGGCACCTTGTTGAGAGTTTATTTCTTTTGCCCTAACAAAAGCTGAAAATTAAAAAGACTTGCTCGAACATATTTTCTTAAATATTTTAAATAGATCTCTACTTGATACATGTGATAATTATTCTATAATATAACTTCAGTGAAAGCATTAGCTGGACCATCAGATCTTAAATTAGAATTAAACATAATATTGGTGACTGGTGGATCATCAATGAAGGTTGACATTCACTCCTGTGTCAATACATTCATGACAACCCGGCTAAATAGCCTTCACCTTTGCCCCAAGTAAACAGCCCGACCAGCTTACACATTAGTGAAGTCTTGACAACGCTTTACACTGGTGGCTGAATAAACAAGCCATATAATAAAAACAGCTTGTTCAGGGTTTCATTTATGTATTACAATAGAAAGCACATTCTGGGTATTATGTACATATTTTCAGGTTGAGTTGGCACTTTGGGATACTGCTGGCCAGGAAGACTATGATAGACTGAGACCTTTGTCCTATCCTGATACAGACGTCATTCTTATGTGTTTCTCCATAGATAGTCCAGACAGCTTGGAAAACATACCAGAGAAGTGGACACCAGAAGTCAAACACTTCTGTCCGAATGTCCCAATTATTCTCGTAGGAAACAAGAAAGATACCCGCAATGATGAAAGTACGAAAAGAGAGCTCATGAAAATGAAACAGGAACCAGTACGACCGGAAGAAGGAAGAGCAATGTCAGAAAAAATCAATGCTTTCAGTTATTTAGAATGTTCAGCCAAAACAAAGGAAGGGGTTAGGGAGGTGTTTGAAACAGCAACAAGAGCGGCGTTACAAGTGAAGAAGAAGAAGAATGGAAAATGTATGCTATTATAATGTTAGGAACATGATTAACAAATTACAGTTGAATGTGTATGAGACAGTAAATCTTAACTTGTAAGGTTAAGCATGTGCAATTATTATAGGCAGATGGTATGTAATCTAATATTGTTTGCTTTACCCGTTGGCTTTTTGCAATGAGCCACGAAACACAAAGGGGACATAACTACATAGCTTAAACGATACTTTGTATTATTCTAATGGATATATCTTTACTTCTCGTGTTATAGGACTGAATTGTACTACCTTAATTGCAGACTAAATATAAGATTGAATTGAAATGAGAGTTATTTAACCTTAATTGAATAATATATTATAAAAAACAACACGTTGTGTCATTCTATAAATGAAAGGTTTCTCATTGACATAGAGCATACAGTGCTTATATGACCAAGCTTCGAAACAGTTTTGAGTTGTTGACCACCGCATCTGAAATATGAATAATATTTGGTCCAATTTTTAAAATTGTACTTGCGCAACAAACAATA
Source organism: Ruditapes philippinarum (assembly GCF_026571515.1). Taxonomy (NCBI): domain Eukaryota; kingdom Metazoa; phylum Mollusca; class Bivalvia; order Venerida; family Veneridae; genus Ruditapes; species Ruditapes philippinarum. The sequence continues at coordinate 162,166 of NW_026863406.1, read as the reverse complement.
AAGAAAGTTTAAAAAATCTTGCAACATGCTCGTTAGTCTATTGGAGAACATACATGAACTTCAAAATTTATTACTGGAGTAACTTTCATGTACATAATCGTCAACTAATGGTGTGGACACGGATACGCTTAGTAAACAAACCAAATTTGATTTGGGTGAAACTGAAAAGAACTTATCTACCTGAATGATTAATTAAAATCGTCACTGGAAAGTGTCATTTTTCCAAAGGAAGAACGTAAAGAAAGATTTTTATTTTTTAATTTTATTTTTATTCCGGACAAGACGTAAAATAGCACAAAAATACTAATTTTTTGTTAAACGATATATAGGCTGTCTATATAGATGTTTCGTGGAACGAAGCAGAGCCATCAAGTACGTTGTCTCCATAATACCCATCTGCCGTTTCTCCTTAACATTTATTTTTAATCGATTGTACACTGTACAGTGCATATGGTTTTCTACATACATGTATATTTAAATGATGTGATACAATTGTTTGAAGGTTGGATATGGTATAAGTATTCTATGATCGCTCTCTACTATGTTATAATGCCCGTTAGTGAGTGTGTTTGTGAACATGTTTAGTAATGGCACATGTACTGGTTTCTCCACAGTTGTTTAACATATATAAGGTTACTAACTTAAGGTGATTATGAACCAGACTTATTCAAGAAGAGGTTCGTTTAATGAATATCATATATAATTACTCCCCTTAATTCATTGTAACATCGCCAGACAAACAATTTCAGATTATAAATTGACTTCTTAATAGTTGCTTGCACAAATGTTGAGATGTATTTAACCAAAAGCGATGGCCACATGACTGCAACAGATGTTTGTTGCGGGAAGAACTTTTCATCTCTTACGTCTAATGAAACACATTTTTGTATGTAGGGGTTTGACTGAATGTCTGTTGTTCTTTTTGCAAATTTTTAGCGTGCCAGCAATGTTTATTCATGTTAACGTGTTGGCGAAGTATTCTCGCTGTTTCACTGGCTCATCACATTTTCTGTACATTTTGTCAGGCAGTACACATCAGATATAAAGCTTGGTCTGATGACGTTTTTGAGTGTTGACATCTTTCAGTAGTAACATTATTTGCCTTCTTAGACCAGCAGAATTGTTATGTTTTTGATGGTAATTGTCCGTCTTTCAGTAAGTCCTTCATGTGCACCCTTCCGCTCAGATACATGTACATCTGTCAGGAATGCCTGAAATAACGTTCTGATCAAACTGTATATATACATTTTAGGTAAGGTTGCCCTTTTAATTTTTTACACCAAATTCCTTTAGTAACACCATTGAGTAATGGCCTTTTGTACCTGTATATTGTTTGTGCTGTGTTATGCTCTTAACGCCACGAATGTTTTATATTTGAGAAACTACTGCGCAAAATGCTTTAAAACATCACCCATGTACTCGTCGCTATGCGATGACCTTCTTGAGCCTATTGCTTAACCTTTGCTTACATTTTGTTAAACAAACCGCTTATGTTCAGGCGTTTTATGAATTTTGGATTTTTGTGTACACATACATACACTTCCATGACAATAAAAGAAATGTTTAAATTTTGACTTGTAAAAGTTATTGTCAATTTTACACCAGACTCGTCCAGCAATGATTTGCCTAATTTCTATTCTATCTATTTTGATTACGCCGTTTAAAGACAAAAAGTACAGAACTTTAAAGGCAATTTGAAACATGGGATAAAATTAAGTGAGCTACTGAACAAATATCACCATCTACAAATAACTACATTAAGATACATATTTTTTTTAAGAATCTCTAAATTTCTTCCTTTTGCATATTGCCAAAATAACAAACCTGTAGTTTGCAGTTGTTATAAAATGTACATGTAATGGGTGCTCACGTGAGGATGTTACATATATGTTGGTATTGAATAATGGAATCATAAAGCACATTTCTTGTGCCAGGTACTCCAGATTTCCAAACAGATCGTCGTGTTTGTTAATGCTGGTAGATATAATGATTGCGACGAGACCTTCAGTTATATTTCTTGTATCATCTTTTCATCTCCTATGCTGTCATTTGTGTTTTATAATCAATTATGCAGTTTTTACTAGAGAACTCATGAGAAATGTGTGTTTAAATGTCTGAATTTAATGTATGTATTAATTTAATGTATTTGCCATAATATTATATTTTACTGCCGTGGCAAAGATCCAGTTTATTTTTTGTTTCGTAAGAGATGTCTTTTTAACTTCATTAATATGTGAGTTAAGTTGGGTTTTTATTTGGGTTTACTCTCCATTTCTTTCATTTCAGTCATAGAAGTACACAACTTGTAATTTAAGATATGCCATTACTGATTAAGTGCATAAGATTTGCTTGATTATTAAAAAAATATATATCCATCCAATGATAAGTGTTACAGCAAACCGTGTATTAATAATTTGCAACTTGCATTCACATATGCTTTTTTAAAATTTTGATTTTTATGTTAGAGAAAAGCATCAAATAATAAACATTTTAGACCAGTAATATAAAGATTTCTACGTTATATCTTGGGTAGAAGATTGAAAAATAGTGACATTGCTAACGTGAAAGAAGAGACATATTGTGTATTTATTCTGTCATATTTTCTCTGTGTAATTATTATACAACAGACATTTTATTTTCTGTGTAGTAATGTGACTGAATGTTGATGTATGAAAGATTTCAATAGAATTATATAACTCGAAATTTTGTTGTGTTTTAATATTAAAGATTCTGTAAATAGCCAAAATATTGAAGTTGTGATGCCATATGCCAACAGTGTCAACTTTATCTAATTATTTTTTACAAACATTAACTAGTGTTTTGATAGAAGGTGGAAGATGGACACAACACATTGTATTCATTAGAGCTACAGACATGTAGGCAAATTAAACAATTCAACTTCTTTTATTTTTCTTACTCTAATCGTCGACGATTATGCGTTATTGTTTATAACCATCATAAGTTTTAAATAGAAATATTGCAGAAGCCCGTGTTAGGGTGTGAGAGAGACGCTGCGTCTCTGTGACATTGTTTTTTCATTGCCATCGAATAGAAACAGTGTCCCAATTAAGTGTTGTTTCTATTAATAAAATAAATAACATAGATTTGAATACACACTATATCTGCACAATTTCGTAGATGACGTTGCAGATTGACCAATGCTAGTTAAAGCTTGGTGGCTGCCCTTTATGCAAATTTAAGAGACATTATGCTAGACTGCTAAACGCAAATATAGGCGTTTAAACCTGCCTGGTGATTTCGTCTGCTAGTACTTGTATATTTAAATGCTAGGTATTTTTGAAAAAGAAATAATTAGTTTTCGAACCCACCGTAAGCTACCAAGTGGTTCTAACTTGCTGCAGATTTGCAATAGCCTGGAGGCTACATTTCATGACGCACATGACACTAGCCCAAGAAATTTGACCGCATAATGCCCGCGTGTCATGGGCGCTATCCTGTGCGGCGAATTTTTGTTCTGTTTGGAGTTTATTTCGTAAAAAAGCAACATTTCCCGAGCCTACAATGTCCACAACCGAATTGAGTCGATTTCGTTGCTAATTGGCAGATGCAACAGCATGTATGGCGCTAGGACAAGAAACATGGTCGCATGGCATAGGCATTTAGTCTGCGCGACGATTTCGTCTGCTAATGCGTACCTGTATTAATTACATGAGCTTTCTAATATTGTATAATTTCGAGGCAAACTGGCCGTCTACGAAATTATAAGGCACATTGGCGTGGAATTGGCATTTGTGATTTCTGTAAATAAAGTCTACAAAATATCGTCATCACCATCATTTTACAGGGCCCGCTGTGTCAGATTTCATAGCAGGTCGGCCAATGCAAGAAGCTACCATTCACGACAATTTAGTAAAGGCTTAAGAAACATGGCAGCACAATGCCCGCATGGCACGGACTTTACTAAGTACAACGATTTTAGTATGTCTATATATAAACTGCATGAAAAGTTGTAGAAGTAACAATATAAGTATGTGGTGCTTACCGTGCCCCAAGCATTTCGTTGCAGATAAGCAAACATTATTCTTCCTTGAGACTACCTCCGACGGTAACGTTAGGCACATAACGCTAGCACAAGACACACAGTCGTCAGATGACCGCATGTTAATTAATTGAGGGTGTTATACGTACGGTGTGGCAATAACGGAGCTGGCAGATGCCCATTGTTCCGATTATATGTTGCCGATTGGAAGCTGTCGATTTCGTTGTCTATTTGAAGCTGCCTTTTACGGAAATATAAGACATAATTATGGCGCAGTCAAAAAGTGTTACTACCAGCGCCCGATCTTGCTATATCAGCGATCGTCTAGAGCTTAATTACCATGTTTTTTTTTTTTCAATGACTAAACATATACATTAATTGTTATATCATACAAGATGTTCTTTTATTATATATTTTTACATGAAATATTGAAAAATATTTATGAACGATAGTGCGTTTATTTATTTTCCGTATTTTCACTGCAAAAATTTATTTTTCACTGCAGTGAATCATATTTTCCGTATTTTTACTGGTGTCTTGCCGGACTACTTTATTCTAAATTCAGTCAATACACAAAATTAAAAGGGAATTCTTCCTATTCATAAGGTAAAAAAAGGGAAAAAGTATATAATAAACAGAAAATTCAAGTTTTTTCTATTATAACAGGATTTATAATATATGTGGTATGAAAATTATCATATTTCACTCGTGGCTTATTTATTTTCATACCACTCGATGAAAATAAATCCTGTATTTACAGAAGAAACTTGAATATTCTTTTTATATCACACAAGATGTTCTTTGATTTTATATCACACAAGATGTTCTTTGATTAAAGAAATATATATATATAAATAAACTATGTTGTTGAATATACATTATTATATAAAGGTGTTGTATATATGTTTGTGTATTAAAAAGGAAAAGGTGTGAAAATACTTTCATGTTAGAATTACTAAAATTATGAGGGAAACTGTATGAAAAGCGCTCTTGTCAATGTTAACGAAAAGGTTATTTTTTACCATGATCGACACAGTGATTGATTTTCATTCAAACAAGACAAACGATAACTTCGAATATATTACCAGATTGTTGCACTCACTGTATATAATTCGATATACATATATTTCATTTCTTTTATTTGCAAATCAGCATTTAAAATGCCTTTGACAATCATAACCCGAACAAAATTGAATGTAATGGCTATCAACATTTGAGTGATAAACTCACTGTTTTTTAACAGCGGGTGTCAAACGTATGATTGGTAATGAAAATTAATTGCTTTTTCAATATTAACCTAGATATAAGGGCTTGAACAAAATGAAAAGTTTATTTGAACTAGACATGTTCCGTTGATATTGTGTGTATCAACTACACACCTATCTTGAATAGGTTTTCGTAGTTGCAGATCATTCAACAGTGGAACATTCTGATTTTTATCCAACTAAAGCATTTTGTTGAATAGACTGATTGAATACGAGTAAAATTTCAGTTTAATCAAATATTATCGGTGTTGGGGAAGTTACCTTAAATAATCAGATTTAGAATGTATTCTTGAAACAAATAAACTCATTGTGATAAATTTGTTGCTGTTTTCATGCGATTATTTTTCCGGATTTAAAGCATAGAGACATTCACGTTTTGACAAGTGCATTGTTTATACAAACAGTATGAATACAGAGACAATCAGAAAGAAACATACTCAGGTTCGTAGAAGATTTCTGTTTTAAAAAACATTATTTATGAAAAGTGTAAATGTTTATAGAATTTTCTGTTTAAATTGAATATTTAAAATGCTTAATTTTTAACCATATGTCATTTGAATACAAACATATTTTTCAGATTGCATGTTAGATTGCGTATATTTTTTTTATAATTGGAACACTTAAATTACCAGTTAATACATAAACGTTTTCTTTTATTGTAAATCATTGATATGGTGTACATTTTATTATCATTATTAATCTCATATCTAATGTGTTTTTAATTCGACTTTTTCGAGTTATTGTAACAGCCAGGTTATCGTTGCCGCTGACGATCCGAAACTTAAACATTGGCCATTGTTTTTTTAAATTTTTATTTCTTAATAGATATTGTCTTTATACTTGGACACAACAGCTCTTTGAACAAGACTTTCCAGAGGGGCTGATTGAACTTAACATTGACTTATAAATGGCATTGACCTTGTAGGTCAAATTTCTGAATTTTGCTTAATTTTGCTGTATTGGCTTTCACTTTTTAGCTCGACTATTCGATAAGAATAAGTAGAGCTATTGTAGTCACCCGAGCGTCGGCGTCGGCGTTGGTGTCCGCGTCGGCGTACCACTATATGTTAAAGTTTTTGTAATACCTCAAATATTTTCAAAGTCAAATTGACATATAGCTTTGAAACTTTGCACACTTGTTCACCATCATGACCCCAACCTGTAGACAGGGGGAGGTAACTGTATCAAGCATTTTGACAGAATTATGCCCCTTTTTCGACTTAGAATTTACGTTAAAGTTTTTGTAATACCTCAAATATTTTCAAAGTCCATTGACATATGGCTTTGAAACTTTGCACACTTGTTCACCATTATGACCCCAACCTGTAGACAGGGGGAGGTAACTGTATCAAGCATTTTGACAGAATTATGCCCCTTTTTCGACTTAGAATTTACGTTAAAGTTTTTGTAATACCTCAAATATTTTCAAAGTCCATTGACATATGGCTTTGAAACTTTGCACACTTGTTCACCATCATGACCCCAACCTGTAGACAGGGGGAGGTAACTGTATCAAGCATTTTGACAGAATTATGCCCCTTTTTCGACTTAGAATTTACGTTAAAGTTTTTGTAATACCTCAAATATTTTCAAAGTCCATTGACATATGGCTTTGAAACTTTGCACACTTATTCACCATCATGACCCCAACCTGTAGACAGGGGGAGGTAACTGTATCAAGCATTTTGACAGAATTATGCCCCTTTTTCGACTTAGAATTTACGTTAAAGTTTTTGTAATACCTCAAATATTTTCAAAGTCCATTGACATATGGCTTTGAAACAAGTTGAAATTTTATAGTCTTCTTTGAGAGCATAATAGGACTCTCTCCAAGGCCTATATCTGTAATATGGATTTAAAGAAAATTTTTACCCTTTTCCTTACTTAGAAAATTTTACATTATCAAGGCTTTTTTACTATCAAGCACTAAGAATAGTCGAGCGTTGCTGTCCTACCGACAGCTCTTGTTTATACATTTGTGTATATGAATTGATATGTCTTCGTACTTGACAGTACAACAATTATAAAGACACTGTCTTAAAGGAGATCAAAGTTATAGTTTTACCTTGACTCATAAAAGACATTGACCCTGAATGTCAATTTTTTTTAACGTCACAGTTAATGTTGTGTTTAGCTGTAACTTTGTTAGCTATGTCATGAATGGATTGTCTGCATACTTAGGCACAAAAATGTCCTTGGAACAAGAGAAGATTTAATTGACCTTGACTTTAATTTGACCTTGACACTTAATGTCAAATAAGTGAATTTTGTTACACTTGGCCATAACAGTGTTATCAATGTATGGTTTTTGATAAATACTTGAACAAAAGATCACTTGTAACAAAACTGACATGTTGAATAACATAGGAAATAAAGAAAGGTTGGAATGGACATTTTGTGGGACATAGCAACCTAAAAGCTTTTTTTAAAACCATACTTTTTCATACCATACTGTATTAACCATACAGTTTTGTACATTCTTCTTAAATACTGAAGTTATTCATTTCCAGAAATAAAGTCACGTCAAGCAAGAGCAAGTCAAGATATTTATTTATTACTAGAATTTTATATACAAAGGTACATGTATAATTTGTATTACAAGTAAATGTGGCCTACGTACATATATACCTTTGAAAAGCATTTAACAGTTCATGCGAACGTCTTACATATTTTATCCAGTTTACTGTAACTGAGGTTTTGGATTCGGACATACAGAAAAGTAAAAACAGTGAGCATGAAGATGGTAATAAACATGACAAGGTCTCTGACAGTGTTGAATGTGATCTAATTGACAATGTTGACACCCAAGCCCCACTAACAGATACATTGACGTCATCCACTTTAACAGCAAGACTCTCCAGTAAATGGCAGGTAAGCTCATTGAACTAATGTATGCATTGTATCATACAGAAAGTGAATTATTTTCTGATCATTTGTATTATGATATGGTGGATCTTTTTCAATTGTTATGGTATTGGAGACAACTCTGTCGTGTTTACTTGTATACATTACATGTGAGCTTTTGTGCGGCGTGTTGTCGCTAGCGACAGCACGACAAAGCACCAAATGGTGCATTGTCTGACTCGTCTTGTCGTCCTGTCGCTAACGATCCACGCCAAACGGCGCGTTGTCGTGTGGCGTGTTGTCGCGATGTCACATTGTCGCTCGGCTCAAATCGAAGAATTGGCTTATAAGCCAAGCGCAAACACGACAACGCGCCGCACGACAACACGCCGTTTGGCGTGCTTCGCTAGCGACAGGACGACAGTGCGATAACGCGCCGTTTTGCGCATTTCGCTAGCGACAAGACGAAAAGGCGAGAACGATACAGGTTGTGTTGTCGCTATCGACGACGCAACGCGCAAAATGTACCAAATCAGCCACCATAGCTATCAATGTAACCGGCCCTTATCTATAATGCAGTCCCTTTGGATTAAACAACTAAACACATTTAGTGATTGTTATATCTTAACAATCAATATCTTTACACCAAAACAATTAATTACCGACAGATATGTTAAATATCGACTATTGGATCTTTTTTGAAGTTGTATTACTAAGAAAATGATGTGCGCTTATGCAAGTATATTAATAAAACATTTATATTGCTGCAAAAAGATTGCAAGAAACAATAATGCAAACAAAAGTGTTCATTCTCTTAGCATATCTAATATGTAAACTTGATTGTTTCCAGGTCGCTAGAGATCAAATTGTTTTCATTTTTTTCTTTTTTTCTTTGTATTATTTTGTGTTTGTTTGTTTTCTTTCTTTTTTCATAAAGGAACTGTCTAGAAGAATTAAAGGACAAGGATATAAGACCAGATTCCGGAAAAGACTAGTTTCTAAATGGGAGGTTAGTGCTGTTTTGATTAGTAATTTTTTTATTAACAAAAAAAAATCGCACTTAATTAAATATATTTTCGTTTTTCATTGCTAAATATATTTGTTTGTTTCGTTTTATTTTCTGTTTCAACGCCTATTTTAACATATTTTTATTACAATAATTACCAGATAAGTACGTATATATTCTTATGTAATGTCCGAAAATGAAAATATTTTATAAGTAATTATTTTATGTAAAAATAAGAAGAATATTGTCTTATATTCAAAAGATGAAAAATCTATTTTGTACCAAGTCTGCTTTAACAGAATTATAAGACTTTCAAGAATTTATTTCTTTGAACTTTGAACTTTGAACTTTGAACTTTTATTTTCAAATTCTAGGCCTCTGAGAGGCATCAGAATACAACATATTAAACATGAACAAATGACGTAATACAAATTTGCTATATAACATGAACAAATGACATGATACAAATTTGCTATGACTAGATAAACAGAAAATTATCATAATACATCCGAGCAGTATACACCCGGGTACACACTACCTATAAAAATAAGCATATAAAATAGTCGAATGGTCAATTTCAAAACTTTATAAAACATATGTCATTTAGTTACACAGTATTGTTTAGCTATAAGGAAACATTAACTAAGAATACTAGTACTTTCACTTACGGACACAAGAGATCAACATGTCTCGGATAATAATAATATATCACTGGTAAATAATTACTTAGGACAGATACCATCCTATCAATTAGGGCATTAACACGAAACGAAATAAAAATATATGTATAAAAATATAATATACACGTCTTGCAGCGTATATGATATTTACATATCTTTGACGTATGTTTTTTCTTTGTCACAAGTATAAACATTTATTTTCAGAGTCTGAATTTTGATACAATCGAGAATAAGCTTCATCAACAGCACAAGGTCAAACCTAATGAAAAAGTAAGTTTAACACTTTAATTCTGTACGACCACAATATATAAGATATTTATGTTCGTAATATCTTTGTGGAAATATTTACTAGAGTGTTTTTGAAATTGATAACAAGGACAACTTTTGGTGTCTGCTGTCTGTCATTGTTCACGTTTTGAAGGCGTTCTTTGCTTGAAATTCCCAATATCAAAACTGACAATCAGACGGATGTTTCCACATATTTCATTTTCAAATTTTATTGCATTTTTATGCTTTAAATGTTTTTTTGCATTGAGTGGAATAAATAATTTTGCACAGTCAAAAGAGCATGAAGGAGGTTTCAAAAGGCTCCATATATTTTTCCCAATTAAGCAATTTTATGACAAAAATTTCCAAAACTGGGCAATTTTTCCCAAAATTTACACTTTCGGCACACTGTGATGTTCTGTCGGATAATTCTCGTATACCTCTAGCTAGGTTATGTTACAAATTGTCGTTATTCTGTCAAAGTTATGTTAGTTTTGTTTGTTTGTTTAGTTGGGATTTACGTCACACCGACACAGTATAGGTCATATGGCGACGTTCCAGCTTTACTGATGGAGGAAGACCTCAGATGCCCTTCCGTGCATTATTTCAGGCACGAACGGGCACCTGAGTAGAACCCCCGATGTTCCGTAAGCTTGCTGGATAGCTTCCTCACATGAAAGAATCAAAAGTCCCTGTCGAGATTTGAACCCACAGTGGTGAGGTGCAAGTGGTTTGAAGTCAATGGCCTTAACCACTCCACCACGGACGCCCCAAGTTATGTTAGTACATTGTAAACAGATTGTTCATTTTCTCGTTCATTTTCTGCCAAGTGCAATTGTTTTCTTATTATTTAAATTCAGGACAGTTGTTCTTCAAAATTAATATACTTGTACTTGCTTCCATTTCAGAAAGAGATATTATATCGCTGGTTGATGGCGTTCTTCACAGGCCTGTTAACAGCTATTCTAGCTTCAACTGTCCACATTCTTGTCGAAACCATTGGGCATGCTAAATTTGATTTTTTACAAAACTGTATCCTTGTATCTTGGCACATTATCTCAAACCTTATTTACTTATGCTGTGTTCATACATTCTTTGTAGTATGTTAAGTTGCTATAATTTAGAATCATTATTACAGTGGTATATGAATGTTTATGAGCATATTTCGGAGTTTCTTATAACCGAGTTACGCTATAAGCGAGTGTGCTGTTAAAGATGATTTTAATATACGATATAAAGGCATAGCGAGATTGGTCCTTATATCAGATTATGCGCTATATCCAAACTCGTTATAAGTGGAGACCACATGCAGTATCAGTAAAATCACTTATTCACAGCTTAAAAGCGTGAAGTCTTTTTGAAACACTTTGAGTCCGCTTCCTGGATCTAACCATTTATGTTTGTCACATGAGGAAACATAGAACACGAACTCACAAACCCTATGTTGAGAAGCAGAGACTTAAACCACTACGTCATCATTTGTATTTCCTTTCATGGGTATGTTGGTGATAGTTAATAACATGAAAAATATTTTCTGTCAAAAGGACATCCTCCTTTCTTGAAAACCGGTCACCAGAAGTAAATATTAGTCATTCATCATCAAGGTTGGTGTACAATGAATATAGTCATGCAAAGTCTGATTTTCTCGTATTGAAGTCTTGTACGTTTCGTTCATACTAGTATTAATTAATATATATTTAGAGAAAACCCTAACAGTATTCAGACATTGATAGATGTTCTAATGAAGAGTGCCTGTGGCAGCCAGCGGTGACATGGATTGTTATAAATGTGGTTGTATCTTGCTGTGGGGCTGCACTGATTGTATATTTTCAGGTGATTTTAAACATACAAATATATCCGGAAATCCATTCATTATGTTATATTTACACATGTAGACACATCGGAGTTTTCTTTTCACGTTAGATATGAAATGAAGATGATCATTTGCAATTAACGTCTTTAAAAGGTTATGGTCATAGCCTCTCACCGCTGTTGGTTCAAATCCCGACTTCGGATTCTTCCATGTGAGGAAGCTATCCAGCTAGCTTACGGAACGTCGGTGGTTCAACTCAGGTGCCTGTTCTTGCATGAAGTAATGCACTAAAGGGCACCTAAGGTCTTCCTTCACCGGTTTAGCTGGAACGTCGTCAATTGACCTATACTGTGTTGGTGCGACGTAAAACCCAACCAAAAATATTTTACAATTAATTACTCAAGTATTGTTTCATTGCAATGACTACAGGTATGCCTTTTCACTATTGAAGTTAAATGTTCCTTGCTAAAAATAATTGCTGTTGATTTTCCATTCAGGCTAGAACATCAGAAAGGCTTTTTCATGGTTGATTCCAGCACTGTTAAGTGTTGAAAATTGATAACGCCTCAAGACGGTGCTAGGGTGCATGAGGGATGTCGCAATTTTTTTATTATCTCTTATGTACAGACTCAATCAAACAGAGTCTGCTATTGCCATGTAATTTTGTTGTGATTAATGCTTCCGAAACATCACCTTTTCCCGATGTTTTACGTAAATTCTGTACTTATTATTTGTTTAAGATGTATCTAAAATTTGTATTGTCTTTTAGCCAATGGCATTTGGTGGTGGTATACCATATATCAAATCGTACCTGAACGGAGTAAAGATCCCCGGATTGCTGACATTAGAATGTTTTCTAGCAAAAGTAGGGGGTGTGATTATGTCTATTCTAGGAGGCCTAGCATGTGGAAAGGTATTATAATTCTTTGTTCTTTATAAAGCATTCAATTTTCATTGTTTATCGCGTCGATCGACATGCTCCGCACAATTTTGTTTATATTTCCATTTCTTGACTAAAACTTTAACCTGATTCTCAAAATGGTAAACTAAATGACATTCTCTCCTTTTTTCATTGATATACACGTAAATAAAAAAAGCCCTCAATATAAGCCTTTGTAACTGAACTTGAAACAATTAATGTCCAATTTCCGATTGCGGAAATTTTTACTGAAATTTTGTACCTACTGGTCATAAAGTTAACGGGGACAAGTTCTGAAATCAAAATGCCAACGTATGGTTTGTATTGAAGTTATGATTTGACGTACTGGATAGGGAAAAGTTTTGATATTGATGTAATCCAAAATTTCGATATAATACAGTGTGACAAGTAAAATATAAGAGCCACTTTTAGCAGCTCCATTTGCGATCTTGTTTATGTTATAAGTTTAAAATATTTTTGACAGGTTATATTGCCACATATAAACGGTTGTTTGTAAAAACCCGAGCCGTTTATGTACAGCCATATAACCTGTAACGAATTTATAATACTGAAAACTTCCTGTTTTTGAGAAAAAAGTGAGATTTTTTTCATAAATTGACAGCAGCTGCCATCATATTTTTGAAGTAATTACATTTTGTCTTTTAAAAATGGAAGTTCGAAGTATTATAAATTCGTTAACAAGATTACTGACATTTTATATGGTCGTATATAAACGGTTGTTTGCAATATATCTCTCGCCTAGCGGCTTTGGTTATATATGCAAACTACCGTTTATATAGAGCCATATAACCTGTCAAAAATCTGTTTTAACTAATATTGTACCCGTAACTCTAGCCTGAATTTGTACTGAATTATTTCTCTTAATGGACCTGAAACTTCTTATAATTAAAGACCTGGTCGCGCACTGAACATAGTCAGATTTTTTATCTTAACAAGCTGGAACAGTAAGTATATATTTATACAGACAAGACAAAGTTAGGTATCTATATTTGTACATTTGTATATATTTTCTATTTGTATGACCAGGAGGGACCTATGGCTCATTCTGGAAGCATAATTGCAGCAGGTATTGGAAAAGGTAGACTAAGGCTACCATGTGGAAGGAAAAGAGTTTCTGTAAGTCCTTTAAACGAATGCCTATATTGTCCTTTTTCAAATTCATGACAATTCCGTTTTAGAAACTGTTAAAGTCGGATTTCATTTTTATCGATTTATAACTTTTTATGTATTTTCACTATTTTGTGTGTCTATAATTCATATTATGTGTACATTATTGGCAGTGCATATATATTATGGAGCAGTGACCTTCCTATACAAAATAAAATGTTGTTATTTATCAAAACAGATATACGCTGGATTTCTGGATGATCATGAAACCCGGGATTTTGTATCTGCGGGCGCTGCAGCTGGGGTGTCTGCGGCGTTTGGGACACCAGTCGGTGGGACACTGTTCTCGTTAGAAGAAGCTGCTAGTTTCTGGAGTAATGCACTGACTTGGAGAGTAGTATGTAGTATAGACAATATACCAAGATAAGTTAATGTGTCTTGATCTAGATCGGTATTAGATAATTACGTTTTTATGAATTTACTTATGTAACCCATTTGTGAATGTTTTATTATGAGTTGCCGGTATGATATAAAGGAAATACGAGTCTAGGAAGTTTAATTTGTATGAGGAATACTCAGTAACCTCACAAATACGAATGCATGAGCAATTGGGACTGTTACATTTGTAATCAGTAATTGTTATTGTTGCGATGTAATGAACGTTTTGTTGGCTTTTTTTTCTATATTATACATGTATAAGTGACAGAGATAGTAAAGTGCTGTGCGATACGGAATTAAATTAGTTTTGATCTATTGTTGAAGCGTCTGCTAACTTTGGGTTAGACTTTTTTTCGAAAATTGATTACAATAATGGGATTTATTGAAAAAAAAAATCATATCTGTCGCACACTTAATATCAACTTTGTTTTTCAGTTTTTTACAGCTATGATTGCGTGCTTCTTCACTAATTTAATGCTCAGTATATTCCACGGCACACCGTTACGTTTGTCATCCCCGGGCTTGGTGAGATTCGACGTATTTCCAGTGAGTTATTAGTACTCAAACCTACCTCCAACTTTACATATATATTAACATAAATGCTACGAAAGCAATTTAAAGAATGTGAATGTTAGAGTTTTGAACTGAGATCAAATTTTAAATCAAAAGTACAAATATCCAGATGTCCAGTTTGAAATTGAAAATCTTGACCACTGATTATTTGAAATACAAATTTTTTTGTGGTAGTTATTTTAGGTTTTTTTTTCTTTTAAGAAGATATGCCATTCCCATCTATTCTACCAGTCCAACTGCGTGCATGTACATTAATTATGTATAATTTTCTTTAATTCATTCTTTCTTTCTTTCTTTCTTTGCTTCCGTTTGGTTGGTTCAATGACGCACTAACACAGAGTCAGTATAGGTTACATGGCGACTTTTCAGCTAATGGAGGGTCTTAGATGCCGCTCCATGCATTATTCTAGGAACCGCCGACAGTTCCGTAAGCCAGCTGGATAGCTTTCTGACTTGAAATAATTCAAAGTCTCTGCCGGGATTCGAACCCACAGCGGTGATGGGCAAATGATTTGAAGTCAACGACCTTACCCACTCGGCAAAGGACGCCTCCGTTTAACGCACTGCTATCAGACAAGATGACTCTTTAATTATTTGAATAACCACCTATAGAAATATGTAAAGTATAATATCTATTTACAGTTATGAGATATCATATACATGTGTAATTATGCTCTGCTTTAACTACATTTTCAGAATTTGGAGTTTGATCTGATAGAAATACCAGTTTATTTGTTGATGGCCGTTATAGGTTAGTGTTTCTGAATACCCGCTTGATTATTCAATGTTAACAAGATGATATTCTTCCCCTAATTAAGTTACGACATTATGTACAATCTTTATGTAAATGTAGAAATAAAGCAGACATTAAATGAATGTTCGTATAAATTGTTACTGTACTATTTGTCCATGTACGTGACATAATTTTTGTTAACACTATAGAAGAATCCGTGTGACTTATAGTACATCAGTGCTTGCGTCCGTTCATTCTGAAAATTTTTGTCATGCAAAAAAATACAACACATGTTTAGACGTTGTTTCATTTTGACTAGTATCAAAGTAATTTTCACAGTTTTTGATGCCTGAAATGTGTTTTTCCTACTCATAACAAAACGATTTCGAATAACAAGGCACAAAAATATCGAGGTTTGACTGCAAAATTTCATTAACTTATATGAAATAAAAAAAAGATTAACAACAGTAGTGCGGTCAACGCTCGATATGAAGGTGAAGGAAGTTGTCAGGTTAACTAACGGAATAGCGGTGATTCAACTCGGGTGCCCGCTCTTGCTTGCGCTTTTCTTCCACCAGTGAAGCTTGAAAGTCGCCATATATGTCGTGATGTGACTTAAAACCTTAAAAAACATGTGACGAAATGTTACTTAACCATTGCAGCTATATACCACCTAACACGTTTACACAGTAGCATAACTAGTGATTTTTTAAAATTATTTTCAGGAGGTCTGTTAGGTGCCGCCTTTGTTGTTATCAACTACAAATTAACCGTTTTTAGAAATAGGTACGACTATAAGGTCTTTCACAATTTAAATTGAAGATGAACGTGTACAAAAGTTTTACACTTTACGCCATCGCCGGTAGGCCGGATGGTTTGTATTGAAGTTATGATTTGATTGCTGTCTATATTCTTAGGACAGGGGAGGGCCGATAAGAACTTGGGTCCAACCTTTTTGCTATTTGTTATATCAAAATCAGTCTGTTTCTCTGTATATTTACATGTTTATATTAGCAATAAATTTTATTTAACTTCAATATTCTTAGGACTAGGTATGAATTGGACACGGGTATTAATTTTATTAGGAATATCTTTGTTGATACCGTTGCTCTTTTGTTGAGATAAGGGACTTATATCAAATAATCCCATTCAGTGAAAGCCAAATTGTGTGATATTGTTTAAATAATATTTTTTTCGTCCTCTGATATCTTGTATAACAGCAAAATTGCTTTATGAAAGTATGAGATGGAAGGTTCAGAAATTGTTGCCTACAAATATCACTTTAGAAAAATGGCTAGTCGTTCCTAAATAATTTCAAACTTTTTGATTTGAGTTTGTTGATGGTAAAAGTTCCGTTGTTAAATCCATGTCTTACAGTACTTATTATTGATATTTATAAAAAAAGTATGTAACATTTTATGAATTATTTTCATTTCATTATTCAGATTTGTCAAGTTAAAGTGTATGCGAGTGTTAGAAGCTGGGTTAGTAGCAGCGTTAGCTGGGCTTGTATCAATTATCTTGATAACTAACATTAATGCATGCACCAACAAGAAACCGTACGACGATCTAGCCATTGTTGCTCAAGTATGTCACTGTTTTGTCACTTTATTTTGTTTGCGGTTTTTTAGACTGACTTGTGCATTCCACGTGCATTTTGCATGTATAAGCGAGCTCCGAGTAATGATAAGTTCTGTGATTTAATGCCATGTAAAATTTCACACAGCATTTCCGTAAGTTGCAGTATTCGTAGAGAATGAAGTGTCGCTCTGGCTAGGATCCGATGTTGTACATTTATAGGTAAATAAAGGAAATAGGTAAACAAGAAAATACATCATTAAAATATTGGTAATTTAAATTTGCTATAGAGCACTTGTGTAACGTTTATTTTTTATTAAAAATTTGTGACGTTTATATTTTTTATGTTGCAAAAAAATGTGTTTCTTGTGGAGTATCATAAATTCGTTATACAGACATTTGACAGGTTATATGACCTTGTTTTAACGATTGTTTGCTATATAACCCACGTATAATGGCTCAGATTATATTTCTTATAACTGTTTATACTGGGCAGTATAACTTGTAAAAATCATCATAAAACTAATGCCATTATAAACTGTATTAATGTATTGGTATTCAATAATTTAACTATTATTTTCCAGGTTAAATGTCCAGAAAATGAACACCATTCTCTTTCAACATTGATTTTAGCAACACCAGAAGGATGTCTGAAGGCCCTTCTTAACGACCCTTTTGGTAATAACGTTTCCTATATTGTAGACATTATCAAGCATATTTCAATTTACATAGCAAAGTCTTCAATACTTGTTTTGAAAGAACGGTTGAAAAATACATTTGAGCCGCGTCACAACATACCAACATAATGTGTTTGCGACCAGCATGGGTACAGACCTGCCTGCGCATCCGCGCAGTCTGATCAGAATCCATGCCGCTCGCTTACAGACAAGAAACTGATAGCGAACAGCATGGATCCTGATCAGACTGCTCGTATGCGCAGGCTGGTCTGGATCCATGCTGGTCGCAAACCCATTATGTTGGTTTTGTCATGACGCGGCTCAATTATTTTATGTGTTTTGATTGGATAAAAAAATAAAACTGTCTTGTATTTTCCATTTAATGTAAGCATTTGCCAAAAGTACTGATAGAATCGGATATATGAAGAGAATAAGGAATTTTGGAGTTTGAGTAACTCAATAAATTACTATGATGAAAATTGTATATATCTTTAATTAATATGATTTCACCGTAAATTGCGAATTAGTAACATAACTATTTCCACATGTATTGTTCATCAGTAACCGAATTATTTCCGTGAGTATTGTGGGAAGACTTCATTCTTTGCTATACAGTATATACTATCGGGTTAATATCGTTAAATATATGGCAACAATATGATTTTTTTCCAGATTCATATGGAGCGGTGTCGTTATCGTTGTTTGTTGTCGCTTTCTTTTTCCTGGCTGTATTGACGTATGGTTTAAGTGTTTCTAGAGGTGTATTTATACCTTGTCTGGTAATCGGTGCAGCATGGGGACGGCTGTTTGGATTAGCTGCTATGTATATTCTCCCAGGTGACAAGGAACAATATGTAAGTATGGTTTGATTAATCATCAGTACCGCTTTCGCCATTATGGTAGTCATCATCATCATTTACATCTTGTTGTCATCATCATCATCATTTACATCATCATCATCATCATCATCATTGACATCACTAACTTCCATCAATGTTGAACTTTCAGTACTAGCGTGTTTCCTTTATTGTTTGCAGACTTGCACCTATGGGACAAAACCATGTATTTCCTAGCATACATTTCTCTATACCAATCATAGAGGTTGTTAAAACCCTGCGGGCTCG
The DNA here is from genome assembly GCF_026571515.1 of Ruditapes philippinarum. Taxonomy (NCBI): domain Eukaryota; kingdom Metazoa; phylum Mollusca; class Bivalvia; order Venerida; family Veneridae; genus Ruditapes; species Ruditapes philippinarum. The sequence goes on along the minus strand of NW_026863406.1, from coordinate 143,121 downwards.
GTCTTTAAATTTGTCCTTGTGCTTCTGCAGATGTTACTGCACGAGAAAAGAAGCATTAACCCTCTTATATAAACCATAGATAATCTTACGCACATCGAATGTAATTTATAGGTTGCTAAGCGTGGGCTGTGCACACTGTAACAAGACTTATATATATTGTGTGAATTACGTTAAGTTTCCATTTATGTATTACTTTTCCATTTACGACATACTGAAGTATTTTGTCTTTTTTCTCTTTTAAAGGAGACGCATATAGGTAAATATGCTTTAGTCGGTGCAGCAGCTCAACTTGGTGGTGTTTTAAGGGCAACCATCAGTTTATCTGTGATGATCATAGAGTGTACGGGAGAAGTTTCTTTCGGTCTTCCAATTATTCTTGTACTAATGATCTCGAAATGGGTTGGAGATTTTATATCTACGGTATGTTATTTTTTATTGGCTATATTTGCGCATATTAATGTGTCTCTAGGGTGACAAGCCAGCTAGTATGTCTAAATTGAAGAAAAACGCAGTTAAGTTTAAGGGACTCCACCGAGGTTTCTTGACATAATGGTCCTGGATTTGTTCAAGAATTATAAGTTTAATTTTGTAAAATGGGATAAGAATCTTACAAAAAATACGATTTTCAATTTAATTATGAGAATATTTCTTCGTTATATTTTGCGTATCTTCCCGTGTTAAGTGCTCCAGTTGATCTATGTAAGAAATTCAAAATTTTATGGGAGGTTTAAACTTTAGACCTCAGTAGGTTTAAACTTTAGACCTCAGTGGAGTTTCTTTATTGAGATACAACTTTTTTTTCATAATCTATCTCTGTTAATCCCTGGTAAAAGTTTATTCTTTCCAATATATGTGTATATGATCCTGTAAATTTCGAATGAAATAAATTTCAATGAAGAGTAATCCATAACATAAATTCAGCAGGTTAAGGGTTAAATGCAGGTGAATCCTTCCTAATCATCACTTTGTTTATAATATTCATATTGTTTATAGGGCTTATACGACATGAATATAGAAGTTCTTGGACTACCTCTGTTACCATGGGACCCACCACCATTCTGCCATAATGTCAAAGCTAGGTAAGATCTAACATCATTTACATGTATAATTGATTATATTAATGTGTAGTGGCTCACAGTGCCCTTTGTACGGAGTAGATAGTCAGTTCAATAAATGATATGAGCCGCGTCACGACAAAACCAACATAATGCGTTTGCGACAACCATGGATCCAGACCAGCCTGCGCATCCGCGCAGTCTGATCAGGATCTATGCTGTTCGCTTACAAAACCTATAACAAGTAGAGAAACTGATATTCTAACACTATCGGAATTTTTTCTATATCAACGATTTTAACATAAACAAAAACAAAAAGAATCATCAACTAAAAAGATAGTGTTAATGTGTATCTTTAATCTAGGTCGGAATATGGGCGCCTTATACAAACTTTGGTAGAACCATTTCAAATGTTAAATATACATATGTTTCAGGTATTAAAGATGGATATGTGACGTCTACAAAATCAAAACACTATTTTTGATTCGTCTGCTGTAAGTGCTGTTAGAGTTTATGTTTAACTTATATTATTATTTCATTATCACGTTTATTATTACATATATGTTTGTCATTTTGTTTACAGTGACATCATGAATTGTCCGGTGTCGTCATTTAGAAAGGTTGAGAGGGTGGGAGATATTGTACAAACACTTAGGAATGAAACATTCTGTGGGTTTCCAGTCGTTAGCAATAGTGGAAAGGTAATATCATTAATTCTCTAAAACATTTAATATAACTTTTAGGATCTCGAAATATTTGAATACATAATTACACACAAAAGATTTCATATAAGAAGAATTATTTCTGGTGTAAATGAATTTGTTTTGCCCATTATATACTATTCTCCAGTGTAACATTTATTTGTTTCAGGTACCATGTAAAATGTCTGGTCTGATACTGCGGTCTCAACTTGTTGTGTTGCTGAAGTATAAGGTACCTTCCATATTCTTACATAGACCAATTATCTAAATTCCCTACACATGATGTTAAACTAAAAGATACATGTTTTTAATGTACATTTATTTGGTTTAAACATATTTGTTTAAGCTCGATTGCGAAACAAGCTCTTGCAACTTATACTAAACACTTTCGAGCCGGCTTCATGGAACCAACCAGTACTGGTGTCATATGATCCCGGGGTTGAGAGACAGGCACCTTAACCATTAGGCCACCGCTCCCCTTGTGCATGTACTTGGTACCTGTACAAACTTACACGTAAATTATGGGTTTTTAATGGTCACTGTTATTAAGCAATTCTTAATTTACACCACCTTACCATATTAAATATCTTAAATGAGTTGTCCATCTTTTTTAATCATCATTATTAGAAAAAAATTGGAAACTTTTACAGACTAAACGTGCGGTGCAGACGATGATCAGACGACACTGGTCGCATAAGTAGAATCAGTTGTCACCAGCAGGCTACGGGTTAAGAATAGATAAAAATAGTATACGTGTTGAGAATTGTGATATGGTCATTTTATGTATGAAAATGCATCACTTAAAGAATACAACAAATAGTCTTGTAAAGTGATATTTTATGCCATCATGTCCCTATATTGGTCACTATTATTACAGGTGTTTTGTCAGCAGCTTGATCAGCAGCCCAGCAGTGTTAGACTTAAAGATTTTCAAAAATATGATCAGCATTTGAAAATTGAGGTAATAAAGAATTTATTTTGCATCACAGAACAGAAATTCCTTTTCAATCAATACATTTTCCCCACATATAAACACTGTATAAAAACTGCAAATAAGCTTAAGAGGATAAACTGAAAAATGTACAAAACTGCTAAATTACATACAAGACATTAATGACATAGTAATAAAATATTTGGAATCAAAGGGCTGCAAGCTCAGTGGTATTTTCTGATCCCTGCAATCTAAATCGTACTGTATATCTGTATGTGTTTTCCTGTATAAGTTTATTTTTATGTACTATAAGTCATCTTGCAGGGCACCAGAGTTTGATACATACGGAATTTTGCATAACTAGAGTTGCATCAAAAAAAAAATTATGTTAATTTTTTATGATAGCCACACTTTATCCTTGCATATCGTGGCTATTTCCTTAACAAAGACACTAAAAAAAAAGAATTAAAAAAATGTTGACTCGACTGGGATTTGAACTCCAGACCTCTCACACACCAAACGAGCGCGTTACCCCTGCACCACGGAGAAGTTTTAAAATCAAAAGCTGAATAAAATCAAGTGATTCTAAATTTAGATTTTCCATTGCATTTCGGGTTAGGGTAAAATCGAGGTATTTTGTTCAGGGTAAACCTGTTGTTTAAAATTGAAGTAAATAATTTAGCAAAAATCTTCTCGCCCAAACAGTCCAACATGTAGAAACTATATATTCAACTACTCGGCAGTCAGATTTATTTGTGTAGTATTCGGTAATCGACATCGCTAAAAATAGCATTTTCATTGATTAAAATCATATTCATCCGCGTAATTTGTGAGTGTGCGTTTATTGACAGCTCTATAAGCCAACGCTACTTTAAAAGTTTGAAGGTGTAGTAATTTGTTGGACACTTGTAACAAAAAATTGTTCTTTCTTTTAAATTGCTGGTTTTTAAGCAGTTTTGAGTGAGAACTAATTTGCGTTGTTAGGACTGTTAGGAAATTTTGTGTTAGACCGTGGATGTTAGCTATGTATTATCTGATCTGCGATCAGAAAATACAAAAATGAACATAATTAGAAGTCAAATGTTTTAAGAGAGTTTATTATTTGTATTTACAATTATAATACATCTGTATAGTAATAAATATATATAACAGAAAACTTTTGGACAACTTTTTGTTATTATATATTACAAAAAAAAAACTCGGCAAAAACGGCAATTAAATCTATGTTCGGGATATTTGTTATAGTTTATTTAACTAAGTGTCCATTTGCTTTCTGTCTGGAGTGAAACCTTAACATACTCGTATAAACTGCCTGTTCGTCAAGAAAGAGGCGTTCTCCAATGTCCATGACAGTGGTCAATGGCATTAGTGTCTTTTAATCTATTATCAGAAATTCGTAAACGTTGATAGTCTTCAATATACAAAATTAGTGTAGTATTTAAGACTGTCAAAATGAAAGGAACTTGGTGGTTATTGTTGCATTTTCCAACTGAAATTGTCCCAATATTGTAGAAACGTATTGAATTCTTCATTCATAATAATGATTATATATAGTATGAATTACATGTACTGCTGTCACTGCTTTACGTACATTAATTACTATATAGACTATAGTAATATGTGTACTTTGACTTGTTTATTGAGCCTTCAGTTAAAAGTTTCCACTTTAAATAGTATATATAAAAATACGCTGATAATGAATATTGCTCATGTATTACCATATACAAATATGTTATAAAATCTTAGTTTGCAGGCGACCATTGCCACGGCACTTCTGTTTCTGTACACATTTTTGTCCGATGAAAGAATTTGTCAGTTGAAGTGAATGCTTGAATAATTGACTGTTTTACACAGAATGTTTATTTTTTCAAAATAACATCAATTCATATATACATAAGATGTACATGTTATTTACATGTTTGATTAAATTTACGTTATTTTAACGGTGTATCATGAGCGAATTACTATTTGTTCTATATATTCCGGCGTTGATAGATGTGTTTGTATGTGTTATACTGGTTTCAGAATGTTGTTGTGTCCGACGAGGAGATGAATTATTTGATGGATCTAAGACCGTATTATTCACCTAGCCCATATACTATTGGTCCGGTAAATATTCAAATTTTTATTTTTATTATTATTATTATTATTATTATTATTACATGTCTACGTCCCCGCAAGGCGTTTGACATTAACGGAAGATAGATAGATAGATTATTATGATATCATATTATCTTGTTTACACGAATACAAGCTGGTATATTGCTGCATTTTTTGTTGTTTTTGGTATAATTTATTCTGAATTTAAAATGAGCGATCGAGTGCGCAATTTCAGGTAATGTCCAATTACTCAAAGTTCGTTGTATTTTATTTTCAAAATTTATGGTGTCTACGTTATTTAAGTCATAGCTACTAATTACACTTTCAAATGATTGGTAAATGATTTGATAGTATTATAGTCATACATTGTCAAGTGAAGAACATATTGAACTAGATACGGCCTGCTCAGGAGCATCTACAGACATTTACATGTATTTATTAAACATGTTCAACAATCAGAAACCAAACGTTGTACATCATCCAGAGAATTTATCCAGATACATGCTTATATACACCAGTCTGTAACAAATACGGAAGGACTTACTTTAATGTATTTCATAAAAACGTCTACATGAAATACTTTTCACAGAAACGTCAATTGGTTATCATGAAATACTTTTCACAGCAACGTCAATTGGTTATCATGAAATAATTTTCACTGAAACGTCAATTGGTTATCATGAAATACTTTTCACAGAAACGTCAATTGGTTATCATGAAATACTTTTCACTGAAACTTCAATAAGTTGTCATGAAATACTCTTCATTGAAAGGTCTATTAGTTATCAGAGTGACACGTCACTTGGTTATAATAAAATGCTTTTCATTGAAACGTAAATTGGTTATCATATAATACTTTTAACTGAAACGTCAGTTGGTCATCATGAAATACTTTTCACTGAAACATAAAATACATAAAAAACAAACATTTCACTGAAACGTCAATTGGTTAACATAAAATACTTTTCACTAATACGTCAATTAGTTATCATAAAATACTTGTCACTGAAACGTCAGTTGGTTATAGTATCATAATATTCTTTTCACTGAAACGTCAATTAGTTAAAATAATAAGACAATAATATATCATTGCAGATGTTTTCTCTTCCACGACTATTTAGACTTTTCCGTGGTTTGGGACTCCGTCACTTGGTAGTTGTAAACGATAGTAAAGAGGTAAGTAATAGAAAGAGCACCGAAACACGAGGCTATCTGATTTGTACGAGGGGGCGTAGCCCCCGAGTATAAATCAGATTGCCGAGCGGTTTGGTGTTCTTTCTCTTTTGTATCATAGTCAAACATAAAAACACTTCCCTGTTGTCACAATATGAAACCCCAGAAAAAAAAGTAACCAATGAACAAGCATCTGAATATGATATTTCTGCCGTTTTCCCTTTCTCTGCCGTCACAATAAGTAAACCCAAACAAAAATGAGCCAATCAACGGGCATGCTCTGGAGTGCGGGTAACTGATACCTGCACTCCAGTTACCGCATTGTGAATGTATAATGTATACGATTTAACTTAAACACTTTTTCAACAGAAAGGTCCCCATACTATATGATACAACTTTATTAATATCACAACAAAATTACATGATAATTGAAGACTCGGTTTAATTGAGTCTGTTCATGAGAGATTATGAAAAAAAGTGCAACATCCCTTATACATCCCCCTAACACTGGTACTCAATTTTCTATTCTTAAAAGCGCTGGAATCAATGACCCCGTAGGACAACACTGAGGCATTATCTAAACATCCTGTTTAAAAAAACTGCATTCAGCATGTTTCCTTTTCCAAGCCAAGTCAAATTATTATGATATTTTTCAAATAACCTTTCTGTCTTTGTCTTGAAGATAGTTAACACTTTTGTATCTTTGACTTTCATGATTTGTATAATTGTAATATCTTTGTATTTTTAACAGCCTATTGGAATGATAACAAGAAAAGATTTGGCGAAATTCCGAGTTGAATCACATCGAGGTCTACTGAAAGTTGAACAACTTAACATAGAAGATAAATAACAACAGTGACATATTGTTAACACTTGTAATGACACTATACTACGACTTTACAATTTTAGTTCATGCTGAATTTCTGATTATTTCAAAGGAAAATGTTTTCTTTTTAATATTATTCAAAGTTAACTTACGGTAACTAACATGGCACAACTGCAATTGATATGATTTGACTAACAGGTCAGCTTCACACATGTCAAATACAAATTTCTGGTACAGTGTACCAGTGTACTATCAAACTGCAAACAAAATATATTCTACTCTATAAATCATTGTTGTTGTTTTTAAAGGCACATTATGCCTCAGAAATGAATAATTTTTCCCAACTTTAGAAAGAGCAAACATGAGTTTTACAATGTTTAAATCATGGTTTTAGAACGTGTCATTTAAAGAAAGTATAGCACTGATTGGGGAATTATTTGTCATTAAAGTAGCAAAATGTAAACAAAGTAGTATTTTGACTTCCGTACAAAATAAATTTAGCTACATGTATACTAATTAAAACAAGAGCACCGCTAGGCGGAGCATTATATGCCCGAAAGTGTTTTTTTTTCTTTACTAAGGATGAAGCATTTGTAAGATATTACATAAACTAAATAAACTATTACCTCTTTCAAATAGCAATCCTCCTATAAAGTTTGAATATTGTGGGCCAAATGGAACTTCAGTTATGCTCTGGAAACTGTTTTTAGTTTTGAGGTAATAGCTACCTTGAACTTTGACCGTGTGACCCCAAAATCAATAGGGGTGTTCTACCCAATATGGACAATCATCCTATGAAGTTTCAACACTATGGGCCAAATAGAAATTAAGTTATGTTCTGGAAACTGTTTTCAGTTTTAAAGTAATAGTGACCTTGACCTTTGACATTGTGACCCCAAAATCAATAGGGGTATTCTACCCAATATGGACAATCATCCTATGAAGTTTGAATATTGTGGGACAAATAGACCTTAAGTTATGCTCTGGAAACTGTTTTCAGTTTTAAAGTAATAGTGACCTTGACCTTTGACCTTGTGACCCCAAAATCAATAGGGGTCTCCTACCCAATATGGACAATCATCCTATGAAGTTTGAACACTGTCGGCCAAATGGAACTTAAGTTACGTTCCGGAAACTGTTTTCAGTTTTAAGGTAATAGTGACCTTGACCTTTGACCTTGTGACCCCAAAATCAATAGGGGTCTTCTACCCAATATGGACAATCATCCTGTGAAGTTTGAATACTGTGGGCCACATGGAACTTAAGTTATGCTCCAGAAACTGTTTTCATTTTTAAAGTAATAATGACCTTGACCTTTGACCTTGTGACCCCAAAATCAATAGGGGTCTTCTACCCAATGTGGACAATCATCCTATGAAGTTTGAACACTGTCGGCCAAATGGAACTTAAGTTATGCTCCGGAAACTGTTTTCAGTTTTAAGGTCATAGTGACCTTGATCTTTGACCTTGTGACCCCAAAATCAATAGGGGTCTTCTACTCAATATGGACAATCATCCTACTATTTACTGTCTAATGCTTAATGCCTACTGTCAACTGTTTAATGCATACACTGTCAACAGTTAAATGCCTATAGTTGCAACTGTTTAATGCATACACTGTCAACTGCTTAATGCCTATTATTACCTGATACCTTATATAAATGTAATTTGTTATTATTTACTGTTTTCTAAAATTTTTAAAACGTCAACGTTCGCGAACTGTTGGCCGGTCAATAGTTTCGACTGTTTCCCTCTCGTGCTCTGATGTCATTGACGTCATAGATGGAGGATTCCCACTTGAAGCGTCCATCGATCTTGATCATGAACTAGACGTGACGTGACATAGTTAAAATATTAAGTTTAATTATTAAAATATGTGCAAAACTATTTTCTTGTTCCTTTTTTCTTCTGCAAATACTGTTAAACAGTAGTTGATCAGGTAGTAAAACAGTTATTTCATGCGTGATTTGGGAACAGTTAAACAGTTGTCCCTCGGTGTCGGGGATAGTGTTTTGAACTGTTGCCCTCGGCCGTACGGCCTTGGGCAACAGTTCAAAACACTACCCCCTCCACCTCGGGCCAACAGTTTGACTGTTCCCAAATCACATATGAAATAACTGTATACTGTTAACTGGTAAATTCAAACTGTCTACTGCTTATTGCCAAATAAAAATGTCAACATTTTACAGCCTTTTTCCAAATGTGTTTTTTATAATGACCAACCACTAACAACGAGACCTTAAAATCGGTGTCGCTGTTTTGGTGATACACACCAAGAACCAGGGTGGCTTTGAAATTCCGCCCATTATCGCATGATGTGGTGATTTTCCTTTAATGTTCCTCACTGTTATACGCCAGTAACATGCTTTATAATGGTGGATCAGAGGTGACATTTGTGCGATTTTTTAAGTCTCGTGCTCATGAGATGCTATGTCGTGGCCACGAAATACTAAGTCGTGCGCACGAGATAATTAAGTGGTGCGCATGAGATAATATGTCGTGGCCACGAGTTACTAACAAGAAGATAAAAGATAAACTATCAAGGAAATCGAAAGTTAACAGAATTAAAATCTATCTACATACATTGTAAATAAAAGCTTTATTATAAAAATGTACACTGTCTTCATAATTTGTATTTCAACAGATAGGCCTAATCTAGAAATTTTGTATTTGACTTATAGTATTTTAGTATATTAAAATATAGTATATTCAAGACCTGGATTAACTTTTATCAACTTCAATTTTAAAGTACTCTTATCAATACAAGAATTTACTGTATGTTAATGTGGATGCCTAACAGAAAGGCAACTGTACGATGGTGACAATACGACAGTACGATGGTGACAGTACGACAGTACGATGGTGACAGTACGATGGTGATAATACGACGGACTGTCACCGTCGTGCTGTCGTGCTTCGCAATCGTAGTCACCATCGTACTGTCGCACTATTTGTACTGTCATGTTTCACGCTTTTCGTTCTTAGAGAAAACGCACCTGGCCTAACGGAGCACCGTAACTAAGTGACTTCTTCAAAAATAGTTTAATTTCTTTTGGTAGGGAGAGTAAGTGGTCCAAGCACGTGAAAATCATGGATTTCATGGAAAACGTACTGGGCCTAACGAAGCACCGTAACTAAGTGACTTCTTCAAAAATAGTTTAATTTCTTTTGGAAGGGAGAGTTAGTGGTCCAAGCACGTGAAAATCATGGATTTCATGGAAAACGTACTGGGCCTAACAGAACACCGTAACTAAGTGACTTCTTCTAAAATAGTTTTATTTCTTTTGGTAGGGAGAGTTATTGGTCCAAGCACGTAAAAATCATGGATTTCATGGAAAACGTACTGGGCCTAACGGAACACCGTAACTAAGTGACTTCTTCTAAAATAGTTTAATTTCTTCTGGTAGGGAGAGTTATTGGTCCAAGCACGTAAAAATCATGGATTTCATGGAAAACGTACTGGGCCTAACAGAACACCGTAACTAAGTGACTTCTTCCAAAATGATTTAATTTCTTCTGGTAGGGAGAGTTAGTGGTCCGAGCACGTGAAAATCATGCATTTCATACATATAATTTTACAACGGAAAAGAATGTTATTCATAAGTTTGTGTAATATTTATACGAATACGAAAACGAAAATTTTATTCAGCATTAAACATGTTCAAACAATGTGTTATAGCCTATACAAATTCTATTGTACTGTGTGAACAAAAAACATAGAATAAAAGAAAAGCAAACAACAAAATGCATTTTTTTTACAGAATAAAATTTATACGCTGGAGAAAGACGATGTAGAAGGAATGTATATTATGACATGAAGAAGAAATGTACATAATGACATGTAGAAGAAAATGTACATTATGACATGCATGTAGGAGAAATGTACATAATTACAAGTAGAAGAAATGTACATTATGACATCATGTAGAAGAAAATGTACATATTGACATGAAGAGGAAATGGACATAATTACTTGTAGAAGAAATGTACATTAATTATGACATGTAGAAGAAATGTACATAATGACATGCAGAAGAAATGTACATAATGACATGTAGAAGAAATGTACATTAATTATGACATGTAGAAGAAATGTACATAATGACATGTAGAAGAAATGTACATTAATTATGACATGTAGAAGAAATGTACATTATGACATGTAGAAGAAATGTACATAATGACATTTAGAAGAAAAAGTACAGAATGACATGTAGAAGAAATGTACATTATGACATGTAGAAGGAATGTACATTATGACATGTAGAAGAAATGTACAAAATGACATGTAGAAGAAATGTACATTATGACACGCAGAAGAAATGTACATTATGACATGTAGAAGGAAGAAATGTACATTATGACATGTAGAAGAAATGTACCTTATGGCATGTAGAAGAAATGTACATAATGACATTTAGAAGAAATGTACATAATGACATGTAGAAGAAATGTACACTTATTATGACATGTAGAAAAAAATGTACGTTATGACATGTAGAAGAAATGTACATTATGACATGTAGAAGAAATGTACATTATGACATGTAGAAGAAAGGTATATTAATTATGACATGTAGAAGAAATGTATGCATGTATGTACAATGTCTTTTACATGATCTTAAACTGGGTTTATTATATATAAATTGACCTGCAATATGTTATTCCCTGCGGTCTGGAGACCGCAGGGTATTGGTACGCGTTTAACTTTTGAGGCATGGAGGAGCACGTGACCTGTTTTCGGTACATGGAGGAGCATGTGATCTGTAAACCGTACATGATTGGTTAATTGACCTTTTCGAAAACCTGGCTAAATACCGTTTGCCGGTACGTTACGGATAATCCTTTAGGGAATAAGTCAGAATTACACCTAATTAAGAACAAAAAACTATTACGTGATATTTTTAATTTTCTATAATTATAATACCGTTTAAGGTGGAAAAACTTGAATGATGTGTTTGAAAATTATCAATGTTTCTTTAATATGTATCTCAGAATGTTACAAACAATAAATTGTTTATACTGAAAATCTACAAAATTAAAATATTCGTAGTAGCATCTGCCATAATAAATAGAGATGTTTTCTGCGAAAACTTGTGTGTTTGCTTTTTTTTTTTGCTCGGAATTATTCATAAAATGGTAGGCCTATTTAATCATTTTCTTAAAAAGAAATAATTGTTTTATGTTCGACCTTCTCCGGTCATTAACGGTCACCAGTTTCCAAAGACCTTCTTCTATATTGATCAATTATTGTCAACTATATTCCTGATACAAACGTTTATTTATCCACCCACCCAAACAATGTTGAAGATAGTTAAATGAAATATCTTTATATCATCAAAAATGTTCCCCGCAGGAAACCATTTTACTTTTTGGCTTGCAGCCACGGCTGCAAGCCATTTGTTTTGAATAACTTGTTCCGGTATGGTGGTTTCCTGTTTCCAATTGTTAGTGCATGATTGAACGGGAAACCAGCTGCAATCGTTCCAATCGCAACTTTTCGGCCTTTTCCGTCACTCTTCGGATTAATGATAATAGCCGATGTAGTTCCGATTGCAATCGTGACAATTCGGGCGATTCCGTCATACCGCGGAATCAGACGAAGTTATATTACGGAAATCTAAGCTATTTTAGTTACTTCGGTAATCCCAGTTTGTTTATATAAATAGGATTTCTATTTTCACTTGATTTATCGGTTTAAACTGTAATAAATTATAAACGAAATTGTTCCGTTTCAATTGTTTTTCAAGACGCAAAAGTTAGTTTCTTTTATAATTGTTTTTTTGTCTGTATTAGTTTTATACAATAGAGAATGGTAACTGTAGTAGTATTCCGTCTTCAAAGGGTGGTCCTGCTTACCAAATCACGCATGATCGAATTATATTTAGATCTACTGAACGCAATTCAACTTCTTGGTGAGGTAATCTAAAAATAGCCCATGCATATCATTAACCTTGCCACGTGCTGATCTACAGATAGCGCATCGTATTTGTGATCGTGTAACATAGTTGATATATGCTTATTAATTGGTACCATGTAACGAAGTATTTTAGTGCATTTACTTGTCTATAAAGCAAACGAATGATTACTCTGCGAAAAAGGGGAAATGAAATGTGCACACTTGTATAGATAGATCTCCACGTTAGTATTTTTACGATTGATCATTTTCTTAATTAGTTTTATACAATAGAGAATAGATTTCAAATCGTTTTGACAAAAATATTCGTTTTTCAAAAAAAAAAAAAACAACTAAATAAACCGTTTATGATATACAAATACCGTAATTCAAAAAAATTGTGATAATAAATTGAAACCAAAAAAAAAAAAAACAATTTTAAAGGGTTGGGATGAAGGCACAACTGTGCAAGCCTTTCCTTTTAAAAGGAAACTTTATTTTGGCTTGCAGCCACGGCTGCAAGCCATTTCATCTGGAAAACTTGTTCCGGTTAGGTGGTTTCCTGCTTACATCTGTTGGTGCATGATTGAACGGGAAACCAGCTGCAATCGTGCCAATCGCAACTTTTCGCCCTTTTCGGTGAGTCTTCCGATTAATGATAATAGCCGATGTAGTTCCGATTGCAATCGTGACAATTCGGGCGATTCCGTCATACTGCGGACTAATATTACGGATATTTAAGCTATTTTAGTTACTTCGGTAATCCCAGTTTGTGTATATAAATAGGATTTCTATTTTTACTTGATTTATCGGTTTAAACCGTAATAAATTATAAACGAAATTGTTCCGTTTCATTTGTTTTTCAAGACGCAAAAGTTAATTTCTTTTATAATTGTTTTTTTGTCTGTATTAGTTTTATACAATAGAGAATGGTGACTGTAGTATTATTCCTGGTCCTGCTTACCAAATCACGCATGATCGAGTTATATTTAGATCTACTTCTACTTCAATTCAACTTCTTGGTGAGGTAATCTAAAAATAACCCATGTATATCATATTAACCTTGCCACTTGCTGATCTATGTATCATAGTTGATACATGCTTATTAATTGGTACCACGTAACGAAGTATTTTAGTGCATTTACTTGTCTATAAAGCAAAGGAATGATTTCGCTGCGAAAAAGGGGAAATGAGATGTGCACACTTGTTTTCCTTCAGTATCACGTTAATATTTTTACGATTGATCATTTTCTTTATTAGTTTTATACAATAGAGAATAGATCTAAATCGTTTTGACAAAAAAATATTATTATAAAGGGTTGGGATGAAGGCACAACTGTGCAAGCCTTTCCTTTTAAAAGGAAACTTTATTACTTGTTAGATATTTAAAAATGCACATCTTGAGACACCTGCGCGCAGTGGATCAGCGTAATAAGTTTATTAATCTGGTTCCCTGTCCTATTATGGTTCCCATCCAAGATGTACATTTTAGAAGTGCGCAGGGGACCAGTTTATATTTCAATCGCATCTCCTCTGTCTTTTCCGTCAAATTTAGAATCCGATTGCTCCACATGCTTGATGGTTATTTTAAACAATTCTCATCTCTAGCGGTAAACAACTTAATGCATAGGTATGAACGACAGTTTAATAGTAAACATGAACTAAATGACAAATATTCTTTGGACGAATTACAATCAAATAGACCTCAAGTCAGACCTGTCCCATAATTTTCTTTAGAACTGTTTTTTGTTGATTTGTTGTTGTTGTTTTTTTTATAGATGTTGTGTCTAATATATTTTCTTATGGTAATGGTGCTGATGATGTAATGTAATCGTTAACGATTTGAACAGTATCTCTATCAATCTCTGGATACTGCCAACCCCTCTTACGACTGATATCAGGAATTGATTTCGAGTCATTTCGGCCCCAAGACGTATCGGCCCCAAATTACCCAACTGGCGTTTCGGCCCTTTAACAAATCAGCCCCATATTGAGTTAAGAATAAGTCTTACCTTTCAGTGTTTAATAGCAGAATTTTAATACATTAAGCCGTTTTTCGAAGGTCACTCCGAGGTAGGTAGCCTCTTCAGCATTAGTCCAATATCTTAGACGTTACAGGCCGAATTGGCTATATATTAACACTTCAGGAACAAAATATCCCAACACTTGAGTGTATACAATGGCACAGTCTAAATGCTCACAATAATTATAGAGAAAGAGCGAAACACGGACGATATAAATAGCAGATTGTTAATTTGGCGATGGTAGCTTGATAATAATTGGATATAATGGCACGTGTTTTAATTTACAATTAAAATCCGTGGTAATGGAAATCTGATACATTTAGTTAATAGTGCTTTGAAAGAATTAAAAAAAAGATTGAATTTTATGTCACTTTTATTACGTTTTATTATAGATACATTTATATTTTATATGATAATTCATGTTTGTTACTCCATTATCCTTCAAAAAATTACTTTCTTCGTATAGATATTGCAATAAATGGTAAGGGTAGTTAGACATTTTTTTACGTCTTCATCTAAAACTATTCTTACGTGCATATATAGGACACTCGCAGACGATAAAGAAAGTAAACCGACAAAAAAGCATAAAGTAAAAATAACACTGGCGATACAGTTGTAAATAATCTATTAGAAACGAAGTATATTAAATACTTACATTTATATTTACATTTTATTTTGCTGAACAAACATATATGTCTTGTAAAAACGTCTATAATGACTCATTTAGTGTTCTCAAGTGTTGGGATTTTAACATATAGACAAGATGTATTATGTCTCTCAAGTGTTGGGATTTAAACATCTAGACAAGATATTTCTATAATGACCCTCAAATGTTGGGATTTCAACATGTAGACAAGATATATGTATTATGTCTCTGAAGTGTTGGGATTTCAACATATAGAAAAGAGATATTTGTATAAAACAAGATATATGTATTATATCTCTCAATTTTTGGGATTTTAACGTCTAGACATGATATTTCTATAATGTCCCTCAAGTGTTAGGATTTCAACATATAGATAATATACATGTATTATATCTCTCAAGTGTTGGGATTTCAACACAGACACAAGATATATGTATATATGTCTCTCAAGTGTTGGGATTTCAACACATACACATGATATATGTATTACGTCTATCAAGTCTTGGGATTTTAACGTCCAGACAAGATGTTTCTATAATGTCCCTCAAGTGTTTGGATTTCAACATATAAACAAGATATATGTATTATGTCTCTCAAGTGTTGGGATTTTAACGTGAAGACATGATATTTCTTAAATGTTCCTCAAGTGTTGGGATTTCAACATATAAACAAGATAAATGTATTATGTCTCTCAAGTGTTAGGATTTTAACATATAGACAAGATATATATATATATGTCTCTCAAGTGTTGGGATTTCAACAAATATACAAGATGTATGTATTATGTCTCTCAAGTGTTGGGATTTTAACATATAGACAAGATTTATGTATAATGTCTCTCAAGTGTTGGGATTTTAACGTCTAGAAAAAATCTTTCAATAATGACCCTCAAGTGTTGGGATTTCAACATGTAGACAAGATATATGTATTATCTCTCTCAAGTGTTGGGATTTTAACGTCTAGACATGATATTTATATAATGTCCCTCAAGTGTTGGGATTTCAACATATAAACAAGATAATTATATGTATTTTATCTCTCAAGTGTTGGGATTTTAACATCTAGACATGATATTTCTATAATGTCCCTCAAGTGTTGGGATTTCAACATATAAACAAGATATATGTATTATGTCTCTCAAGTGTTGGGATTTTAACGTCTAGACATGATATTTATATAATGTCCCTCAAGTGTTGGGATTTTAACATATAAACAAGATAAATGTATTATGTCTCTCAAGTGTTGGGATTTTAATGTGTAGACAATATATTTCTATAATGACCCTCAAACGTGGGATTTCAACATATAAACAAGATATATGTATTATGTCTCTCAAGTGTTGGGATTTTAACGTCTAGACATGATATTTATATAATGTCCCTCAAGTGTTGGGATTTTAACATATAAACAAGATAAATGTATTATGTCTCTCAAGTGTTGGGATTTTAATGTGTAGACAATATATTTCTATAATGACCCTCAAACGTGGGATTTCAACATATAAACAAGATATATGTATTATGTCTCTCAAGTGTTGGGATTTTAACGTCTAGACATGATATTTATATAATGTCCCTCAAGTGTTGGGATTTTAACATATAAACAAGATAAATGTATTATGTCTCTCAATTGTTGGGATTTTAATGTGTAGACAATATATTTCTATAATGACCCTCAAGTGTTGGGATTTCAACATATAAACAAGATATATGTATTATGTCTCTCAAGTGTTGGGATTTCAACAAATAGACAAGATGTATGTATTATGTCTCTCAAGTGTTGGGATTTTAACATATGGACAAGATTTATGTATTATGTCTTTCAAGTGTTGGGATTTTAACGTCTAGAAAAAATCTTTCAAAAATGACCCTCAAGTGTTGGGATTTAAACATGTAGACAAGATATATGTATAATGAGTCTGAAATGTTGGGATTTAAACATATAGACATGATATATGTATTATCTCTCTCAAGTGCTGGGATTTCAACATATAAACAAGATATATGTATTTTATCTCTCAAGTGTTGGGATTTTAACATCTAGACATGATATTTCTATAATGTCCCTCAAGTGTTGGGATTTCAACATATAAACAAGATATATGTATTATGTCTCTCAAGTGTTGGGATTTTCACGTGAAGACATGATATTTCTATAATGTCCCTCAAGTGTCGGAATTTCAACATATAAACAAGATATATGTATAATGTCTCTCAAGTGTTGGGATTTTAACGTCTAGAAAAAATCTTTCAATAATGACCCTCAAGTGTTGGGATTTCAACATGTAGACAAGATATATGTATAATGAGTCTCAAATGTTGGGATTTAAACATATAGACATGATATATGTATTTTATCTCTCAAGTGTTGGGATTTTAACATCTAGACATGATATTTCTATAATGTCCCTCAAGTGTTGGGATTTCAACATATAAACAAGATATATGTATTATGTCTCTCAAGTGTTGGGATTTTAACGTCTAGACATGATATTTATATAATGTCTCTCAAGTGTTGGGATTTAAACATATAAACAAGATAAATGTATTATGTCTCTCAAGTGTTGGGATTTTAATGTGTAGACAATATATTTCTATAATGACCCTCAAACGTGGGATTTCAACATATAAACAAGATATATGTATAATGTCTCTCAAGTGTTGGGATTTTAACGTCTAGACATGATATTTATATAATGTCCCTCAAGTGTGGGATTTAAACATATAAACAAGATAAATGTATTATGTCTCTCAAGTGTTGGGATTTTAATGTGTAGACAATATATTTCTATAATGACCCTCAAGTGTTGGGATTTCAACATATAAAAAAGATATATGTATAATGAGTCTCAAATGTTGGGATTTCAACATATAAACAAGATAAATGTATTATGTCTCTCAAGTGTTGGGATTTTAATGTGTTGACAATATATTTCTATAATGACCCTCAAGTGTTGGGATTTCAACATGTAGACAAGATATATGTATTATGACTCATAAATGTTGGGATTTTAACGTCTAGACAAGATATTTGTATGATGACCCTCAAGTGTTGGGATATCATTATATAGACAAGATATATGTATAATGTCTCTCCAATGGTTGCATTTCAATGTCTAGACAATATATATGTATTTTGTCTCTCAAGTGTTGGGATTTCAACATAAAGACAAAATATATGTACTATGTCTCTCAAATGTTGTTATTTCAAGACATAGACAAGATATATGTCTTATGTCTCTCAAGTGTTGGGATTTTAACGTCTGGATAATATATTTGTATTATGACCCTCAAGTGTTGGGATTTTAATATATATACAAGATATATGTATTATGTCTTTCAAGTGTTGGGATTTGTAGACAAGATATTTGTATAATGACCCTCAAGTGTTGGAAATCCTAACCCTTGAGGGTCATTATAGAAATATCTTGTCTAGACGTTAAAATCCCAACACTTGAGAGACATAATACATATATATTGTCTATCTATTGAAATTAACATTTGAGACTCATTATACATATATCTTGTATATATTTGGAAATCCCAACACTTGAGGGTCATTTTTGAAAGATTTTTTCTAGACGTTAAAATCCCAACACTTGAGAGACATTATACATATATCTTGTTTATATGTTGAAATTCCGACACTTGAGGGTCATTATAGAAATATCCTGTCTAGACGTTAAAATCCCAACACTTGAGAGACATAATACAGAAATTTTGTCTAAATGTGGAAATCCCAACACTTAAGAGACATAATACATATATCTTGTTTATATGTTGAAATCCAAACACTTGAGGGACATTATAGAAATATCTTGTCTGGACGTTTAAATCCCAAGACTTGGTAGACGTAATACATATATCATGTGTATTTGTTGAAATCCCAACACTTGAGATATATAATACATATATATTGTCTATATGTTGAAATCCCAACACTTGAGGTTCATACTACAAACATCTTATCCAGACGTTTAAATCCCAACACTTGAGAGACATAATACATATATCTTGTCTATATGTTAAAATCCCAACACTTGAGAGACTTAATACATACATCTTGTCTATTTGTTGAAATCCCAACACATGAGGGTCATTATAGAAATATCTTGTCTACACATTAAAATCCCAACACTTGAGAGACATAATACATTTATCTTGTATATATGTTTAAAACCCAACACTTGAGGGACATTATATAAATATCATGTCTAGACATTAAAATCCCAACACTTGAGAGACATAATACATATATCTTGTTTATATGTTGAAATCCCAACACTTGAGGGTCATTATAGAAATATATTGTCTACACATTAAAATCCCAACACTTGAGAGACATAATATATTTATCTTGTTTATATGTTGAAATCCCAACACTTGAGGGACATTATAGAAATATCATGTCTAGATGTTCAAATCTCAACACTTGAGAGATAAAATACATATATCTTGTTTATATGTTGAAATCCCAACACTTGAGAGAGATAATACATATATCATGTCTATATGTTTAAATCCCAACATTTGAGACTCATTATACATATATCTTGTCTACATGTTGAAATCCCAACACTTGAGGGTCATTATTGAAAGATTTTTTCTAGACGTTAAAATCCCAACACTTGAGAGACATAATACATATATCTTGTTTATATGTTGAAATTCCAACACTTGAGTGTCATTATAGAAATATATTGTCAACACATCAAAATCCCAACACTTGAGAGATGTAATACATTTATCTTGTTTATATGTTGAAATCCCAACATTTGAGACTCATTATACATACTGTATATCTTTTTTATATGTTAAAATCCCAACACTTGAGGGTCATTATAGAAATATATTGTCTACAAGTTAAAATCCCAACACTTGAGAGACATAATACATTTACATTGTTTATATGTTAAAATCCCGACACTTGAGGGACATTATATAAATATCATGTCTAGACATTAAAATCTCAACAGTTGAGAGACATAATACATATATCTTGTTTATATGTTACAATCCCAACATTTGAAACTCATTATACAGATATCTGGTCTACATGTTGAAATCCCAACTCTTGAGGGTCATTATAGAAATATATTGTCAACACATTAAAATCCCAACACTTGAGAGACATAATATATTTATCTTGCTTATATGTTGAAATCCCAACACTTGAGGGACATTATATAAATATCATGTCTAGATGTTAAAATCCCAACACTTGAGAGACATAATACATATATCTTGTTTATATGTTGAAATCCCAACACTTGAGGGACATTATAGAAATATATTGTCAACACATTAAAATTCCAACACTTGAGAGACGTAATACATTTATCTTGTTTATATGTTGAAATCCCAACATTTGAGACACATTATACATATATCTTTTTTACATGTTAAAATCCCAACACTTGAGGGTCATTATAGAAATATATTGTCTACACATTAAAATCCCAACACTTGAGAGACATAATACATTTATATTGTTTACATTTTAAAATCCCACACTTGAGGGACATTATATAAATATCATGTCTAGATGTTAAAATCCCAACACTTGAGAGACATAATACATATATCTTGTTTATATGTTGAAATCCCAACACTTGAGGGACATTATAGAAATATATTGTCTACACATTAAAATCCCAACACTTGAGAGACATAATACATTTATATTGTTTATATGTTAAAATCCCACACTTGAGGGACATTATATAAATATCATGTCTAGACGTTAAAATCCCAACACTTGAGAGATATAATACATATATCTTGTTATTTTGTTAAAATCCCAACACTTGAGGGTCATTATAGAAATATATTGTCAACACATTAAAATCCCAACACTTGAGAGACGTAATACATTTATCTTGTTTATATGTTGAAATCCCAACATTTGAGACTCATTATACATATATCTTGTCTACATGTTAAAATCCCAACACTTGAGGGTCATTAAAGAAATATATTGTCAACACATTAAAATCCAAACACTTGATAGACGTAATACATTTATCTTGTTTATATGTTGAAATCCCAACATTTGAGACTCATTATACATATATCTTTTTTATATGTTAAAATCCCAACACTTGAGGGTCATTATAGAAATATATTGTCTACAAGTTAAAATCCCAACACTTGAGAGACATAATACATTTACATTTTTTATATGTTAAAATCCCGAAACTTGAGGGACATTATATAAATATCATGTCTAGACGTTAAAATCTCAACAGTTGAGAGACATAATACATATATCTTGTTTATATGTTAAAATCCCAACCACTTGAGGGTCATTATTATAGAAATATATTGTCAACACATTAAAATCCCAAAACACTTGAGAGACGTAATACATTTTATCTTGTTTATATGTTGAAATCCCAACAAAAAATCCCAACATTTGAGACTCATTATACATATATCTTGTCTACATGTTGAAATCCCAACACTTGAGGGTCATTAATAGAAATATATTGTCAACACATTAAAATCCCAACACTTGAGAGACATAATATATTTATCTTGCTTATATGTTGAAATCCCAACACTTGAGGGACATTATATATAAATATCATGTCTAGATGTTAAAATCCCAACACTTGAGAGATTAATACATATATCTTGTTTATATGTTGAAATCCCAACACTTGAGGGACATTATAGAGAAATATATTGTCTACATATTAAATTCCAACACTTGAGAGACGTAATACATTTATCTTGTTTATATGTTGAAATCCCAACATTTGAGACTCATTATACATATATCTTTTTTATATGTTAAAAAATCCCAACACTTGAGGGTCATTATAGAAATATATTGTCTACACATTAAAATCCCAACACTTGAGAGACATAATATATTTATCTTGTTTATATGTTAAAATCCCAACACTTGAGGGACATTATAGAAATATCATGTCTAGATGTTAAAATCCCAACATTTAAAATGTATAATACATATATCTTGTTTATATGTTGAAATCCCAACACTTGAGAGAGATAATACATATATCATGTCTATATGTTGAAATCCCAACATTTGAGACTCATTATACATATATCTTGTCTAAATGTTGAAATCCCAACATTTGAGAGACATTATAGAAATGGCATGTCTTCACGTGAAAATCCCAACACTTGAGAGACATAATACATATATCTTGTTTATATGTTAAAATCCCAACACTTGAGGGACATTTTAGAAATATCTTTTCTGGACATTAAAATCCCAAGACTTGATACACGTAATACATATATCATGTGTATGTGTTGAAATCCCAACACTTGAGAGACATTATATATATATCTTATCTATAAGTTAAAATCCCAACACTTGAGAGACATAATACATACATCTTGTCTATTTGTTGAAATCCCAACACTTGAGGACATTATAGAAATATCATGTCTAGACGTTTTAATCCCAAAAATTGAGAGATATAATACATATATCTTGTTTATGCAAATATCTTTTCAATATGTTGAAATCCACAACACTTGAGAGTCATTATAGAAATATATTGTCTACACATTAAAATCCCAACACTTGAGAGACATAATACATATCTTGTATTACATATTCTTGTTTATATTTGAAATCCCAACACTTGAGGGACATTATCAGAAATATCGTTGTCTTGAAGTTTAAAATCCCAAGACTTGAATAGACCGTAATACATCATTCATCATGTATGTGTTGAAATAAAAAACTTGGAGAGACAAATATTAGCAAATATATTTGTGTCTGTGTTGAAAATCCCAACACTTGAGAATATATATACATATATTTGTCTATATGTTGAAAATCCTAACACTTGAGGGACATTATAGAAATACAATTGAGAAGACCATAATACATCTTTCCCTTCTGTATGTTGAAATTCCAAACATTTTAAAGACATAATATTAATCTTTTTTATATGTGGAAAACCAAACTTGAGGTCATTATATATAATGCCAAAATAATCTTTTGTTTAGCAAAGTTGAAACATCCCAACACTTTTAAGAGACATAATACATATTTATCTAGACATTGAAAATCCCAACATTTGAGAGTCATTATACATATATTCTTGTCTAGACGTTAAAATCCCAACTCTTGAGAGACATAATACATATATCTTGTCTATATGTTGAAATCCCAACACTTGAGGGTCAATATAAAAATAACTTGTGTAGACTTTTAAATTCCAACACTTGAGAGACATAAAACATATATCTTGTTCTATATGTTGATTCCCAATACTTGAGAGACATTGTACATTAATCTTGTCTATATGTAGAAATCCCAACACTTTAGGGTCAATATAAAAATATCTTGTGTAGACGTTTAAATCCCAACACTTGAGAGACATAATACATATATATTATATAGACATTGAAATCCAACGATTTGAGAATTATTATACATTCATCTTGTCTATATGTTGAAATCCCAACACTTGAGGGTCAATATACAAATATCTTGTGTAGACGTTTAAATCCCAACACTTGAGGGCTATTATACAAATATTTTGTCTAGACATTAAAATCCCAACGCTTGAGAGACATGATACATATATCATGTCTATATGTTGAAATCCCAATACTTGAGAGTCATAATACATATATTCTGTCGATATGGCGAAATCTTAACACTTGAGAGTGATAAAAACATCTACTTTGTTTTTATGTTGAAATAAAAAATTTGAGAGTCATAATACATGTACTAGCTAGTATGTCACGGTTCAGAACTGATCACTATTAAGGGGAATTGGTGTGATAAGCGGCCGGATAGCTCAGTCGGTAGAGCCGCGATACGGTATTCCGAGGTTTTCGGGTTACTGTCCCGGCCAGACTGCACATTTTTCTCTCCTTGTGACATTTGGGGCCCAACAGGGGATACCGTGATGGTATAAACTCCGACTTTAATTTCACATTGTTGTCTGTACCCATTTCAATATAGCGGAGGAGTATAAAAATGTGCAGGCTGATCGGGACTCGAACCCGGGACCCTCGGAATACCGTACCGCGACTGTACCGATTGAGCTATCCATCCGTTACCCAATATCTCCCCTGAATAGTGAACAGTTTTGAACCGTGACAAGTATATACATGTCAAAAATTGGAATCATTTCTGTTTAATGTGTCTGTGTTTTCTTTAAATATATATAAAAAACAATATACTTTATAAATTATTTTTACGTCACAAAACCTTTTGTATGATTAAAAGTTGAACATAATGGCCAATCTGTTGTAACAAAATTTAAGGGATTAAAACCGATTCCGGTAACTTTCATCGCGCAATATAATGTCTGCTTTCATTTTCCATGTATAATAATGCTATTTTAAAATCACAATGATTATCATAATAATCTAATATCATATACATAGCTAAAAGCAATGTTTTTTGCGGAGCTTTCCCTTTGCTGTCTTTGCAGTATTATTTGCACTTGTTGCATAAATATTTTATGTTTAAAAATGAACATACTAATAGAATGTATGAGGTTACGGGAAATCCATGATGAGGTCAACTTCGTGAATTTTAAATAATGATACTTCTAAAAAGTAAAATGATTTATTAGCATAGTTATAAGCATAGCATTGCTGAAATTTAAGGTATTAGGTAAGATTTATAAAGCATTATGGCGCGTTGTCGTGAATTGTGTATTTATGTTGTAATATAAGTAAATAAAGCAGATTCTACATTTCCCGAAAAAAATATAGTAGAAAATGCTTTTTTTAAAATTTCCTTCTTATTTTATATGGGCATCAAATTCAGCGTGCCAGAAGCTACTGCCCAGTTAAACATATGGTAGAATTTGCTGACCAATTAAACTTATTATAAAAAGTGCTAACCAGTTAGATATATAAAATATATTATATTTTTCCGCAGTTTCCATTTAACTGGCCAGCAGTTTCCTATTTACTCTCTATCGTCAGCTAATTCGTCAGCGGTTTAGTTTACAGCGGTATTTCCTCAAGTGTTGAGATTTTATCACGCGTATGTTTACCTCAACTGTTAGATTATAGTCAGACCCGTTACAGGCTTGTTATAGTTTATGTTGCTTTGCCCAGAAGCAAAAATATCTCAAAGCGACGTCATATTTATAGGACTACTTCAGCATCTGCTAATAGTGTGTTGCTCAAGCATATCTGAATTATTGATTGAGATATTCAATTGAAACTTGCAGTACTTATTTATAGTAACAATGTATATCAGATTGACAAGTTGGATAACTCTGCCTACAATATTGACAGAATTATGCCCCTTTTTAACTTAGAAATTTTGGTTAATTTTTTTTTGTAAAGTCAAATATCCCAATTATTGCTTGAGATATTGAATAGAAATTTACAATACTTTTTTAGCTCGACTATACGAAGTATATGGAGAGCTATCCTACTCGCCCCCGGCGTCGGCGTCGGCGTCCGCGTCCGCGTCCAGATTTTAGATTAAAGTTTTGGTGCAGTAAAATATTTTTCACTATAACTTTGTCATTTCTTAAGGTATCAACTTCAAACTTTAAATATATGTTCCTTATCATCAACTACATCCTATGTGACAAGGTTCATAACTCTAGCACCAATATTTTCAGATTTATCTCCCCTTGAACTTAGAATTTTCCTTAAAAAATACTATTTTTTACTGATACTTATTCATTTCATAAGGTATCAACTTCAAACTTCAAATATATGTTCCTTATCATCAACCACATCTTATGTGACAAGGTTCATAACTCCAGCACCAATATTTTCAGATTTATCTCCCTATTTACTTGTATTTTTTTACTTGAAAAGTGTTATTTTTTACTCCCCTTGAACTTAGAATTTCCTTTTAAAAATATTATTTTTTACTTTTACTTCTTTATTTCTTAAGGGATCAACTTCATACTTCAAATATATTTACGTTATCATCATCCCCATCTTATATGACAAGGTTCATAACTCTAGCACCAATATTTACAGATTTATCTCCCTTTGAACTTAGAATTTTCCATACAAAATATTATTTTTACTGTAACTTATTTATTTCTAAAGGGATCAACTTCATACTTCAAATATATTTACGTTATCATCATCCACATCTTATGTGACAAGGTTCATAACTCTAGCACCAATATTGCAAGAATTATCTCCCCATAAACTTAGATTTATTTACTAGAAAAATGTTATTTTTTATTTTAACTTTTTTATTTTATCTACCTCAAACTTCAAATACTTATTCCTTATCATCAATTACATTTTATGTGACAATGTTCATAACTCTTGAAGCAATATTTACAGATTTATCTCTCTTTGAACTTAGGATTTTCTTTAAGAAATATAATAACTTCTTTATTTTTTAAGGTATCTACTTCAAACTTCAAATATATATTTCTTATCATTACACAAATGTTGTGTGGCAAGGTCCATAACTCTAGCATGACTATTTCTAGAATTATTCCCCTTGATCTTGGAATTTATGTTAACAAATGTTATTTTTTTACTATAACTCAATACATAATTATACATAATTGATTTTTCTTTCATAGTTTTGTCCTCCTTACTGCGTCCAGTATTTTATTAGTCGAGCTTTGCTGTCTCCTGTGACAGCTCTTGTTATAGTAACAATGTACATCAGTTTGCAATATTGCATTACTCTGCCTGCAATATTTGCAGAATTATTTGCCCCTTGAAACTTAGAAATTTTGGTTAAAGGTTAAAGGTCTTCAAAGATATTTACTGGAAACTTTTCATATTACTTAGGGTTATAATTGGAGGGTCATAATTGTACGTCACTGACCAAGTTCCATAACTCTATCTTGCATTTAGGCTGATTCATCTCCCCTTTTCTACTTAGTCTCCAGGTTAATGTTTACATGCAAGTTTTACATATCTCAATAATTATTAAAGATATTTATTTAAAACTTCACATATGCATTTAGGGTCATAATTGTAGGTCACTGACCAAGATCCATAATTCTATCTTGCATTTAGGCTGATTTTTCTCCCCATTTTCAACTTAAAAATTCATGGTAAAGTTTTCCTTGAAAGCTTTTATCTCCATAACTACTGAAGGGTGTGTGCCTTTTTTGGGACAGTTTTATGCATTTATAATAATAAAACAGTGATTTACTTGATAAAACATCTTATTAATAAGAAGCCTTTGTACCTTTTCGGTCAATTTTATGTGTTCATAGGTAATAAGCATTAATACACTCAATAAAACACCCTTGTGACAACTTTTTCGAATAGTCGAGCCAATACTGTCCCCTGACAGTTCTTGTTTAAGACAATAATTAATAAGAAAAGTGATAAAAAGATGAAGATATTATTTTATGGGAGGAGATGCACAACTAATTCAATTGGAGCATTGTTAAAAATATCATTGTCATCATTATTTAGAATAAGCTACTCTGGAAATGTATATCTCACTAAAACATTAAAAAAAACATGAGCATTTTGTCCATCTGTCAAGTAAATATAGGACATTGGCTCTTTTAGTTTGATAAATTTTCCATGATTATGATAAAAAATACTTTTTTAAATAAGGGATATTTTAATAGCACATTCATGAGGCTTGTATATTTTAAGAGCTACTTGACACATTCCTGGTCTTTTAAGTGACTATGAGAAAGACACATTTCTATGGAATTTGACAGTCTGTTATTTGTTTTATAAAAATGGATGATTTGGTTTATCAGCTGACCTAAATTTTGATGATATGATGTGACCTACAGGCTACTACTGAACTTTGATATCAGCTGACCTAGATAATTTGATGAATTTGACCTACTTAATTGTGTCGCCTCTACGGAGTAGTGGCGACATATAGGGATCACTTCTCCTCCGTCTGTCTGTCCGTCACAAAACTTGTCCGGACTACTCCTCATAAACTTCTGGTGCAATTTCATCCAAACTTTACAGGAATGATCAGTACCAAGTCTAGTTGTGCATATTGTCAGCATTTTTCGGTTCAATGATTTTTGTTAGAGTTATGGCCCTTTAATAATTTTTAACCAGGTTTCCCGAAGGAAAAATCTGGTTATTAGATTGAGGTATGTCGGCGGGCGGACGGGCAGGCGGGCGTAAACAATTTCTTCTGTGCGCAACTCCTCCTACATTTCTCACGAGATTTTGACCAAACTTTCACAGTACCTTTGTCATCAAGTGCCCTGGCGCATATTGTCGGGGTTTTGTGTTTGGGTAGTATTTGACCTAATTATGGCCCTTTGTTTTTTTCCTAATACAGAATATATAGTGAACAATTTCTTCTGTACGCAACTCCTCCTACATTTCTCAACGTATTTTGACCAAACTGTCAGAGAACCTTTGTCATCAAGTGCCCTGGCCCAGGTTGTCGGGGTTTTTTGATTGGATAATGTTTGACCTAATTATGGCCCTTTGTTTTTTTTCCTTATATAGAATATATAGTGAACAATTTCTTCTGTGTGCAACTCCTCCTACATTTCTCAAGGGATTTTGTTCAAACTTTCACAGAAGCTTTGTCATCAAGTGCCCTGGCGCATATTGTCGGGGTTTTGTGATTGGATAATTTTTGACTTAATTATGGCCCTTTGTTTTTTTTTCCTTATACAGAATATATGGTGAATTCTTCTTCTGTGTGCAATTCCTCCTACATTATTCATGATTTACATTGCACATAGTTACAATTTGTTTCTTGTATTTGTATTTCAACTACAACATATTTTATCTACAATGGTGATAACTGAAAACCTGGTTTCGTGGCATTGCCATGTTTCTTGTTATTTTTAAAGTTTGTCCGGACTACTTCTCTTATACTACTAATGCAATTTTAATGAAACTTTACAGGATTGATCTTTCGCTCAAGTCCTTGCGCATATTGCACGGGTTTTCCAGTTGAATGATTTTTGGCCGAGTTATTGCCCTTTGATAAAAAAGGTGTTTTTTTCTGTGTGTTGCCAGATACACAAAAGCTTGCCCGACTACTCCTCATAAACACAAAAGCTTGCCCGACTACTCCTCATAAACTAATGGTGCAATTTCATCCAAACTTTACAGGAATGACAGTACCAAGTCTAGTTGTGCATATTGTCAGCATTTTTCGGTTCAATGATATTTGTTAGAGTTATGGCCCTTTAATAATTTTTATTTTTAAAGTTTGTCCGGACTACTTCTCTTATACCACTTATGCAATTTCAATGAAACTTTACAGGATTGATCTGTAGCTCAAGTCCTTGTGCATATTGCACGGGTTTTCCAGTTGAATGATTTTTGGCCGAGTTATGGCCCTTTGATAAAAAGGTGTTTTTTTTCTGTGTGTTGCCAGATACACAAAAGTTTGTCCGGACTACTCCTCATAAACTACTTACCTAAACCTTACAGGAATGATCAGTACCAAGTCTAGTTGTGCACTGTTCATCTGTTTGTCCGTCTGTCACAAAACTTGTCCCAACATGAAATTGGCCATCATGAGGCGACACATGTGATCACTGATCGCTCTTGTTGTTCTATGGAATTTGAATCAGATGTAAGATTGAACTTTTATATCAGCTGACCTAGATAATTTCACAAAGTGACCTACTTTCTTGTCCTTTGATGTATAGCTATTAAATGTGGACCTAGTGGACAGTTTTAGATGTTAAATTGAAATTTGATATCAACTGGCATAGATTTTGATTTTCATTAACTTTAATCTGTAAAAATTAATAATCTTGGTTTGATAGGCTAGATCAAAAGTGAACTGTAAACATCTTGTATACATTTGTTTTTTTGTAATTTTAGGCAGTGAAGATGTTGATAAAAAGATTACTTCAGATTCCCACAAGATTGTCAAAACAACTTTTTTGGAGAGGTTTGTAGTTTGTTTTATTATAATAATTTTCCTTTCTTAAAAGTTTGCTCCCCTTCCCCCTTGTTAAATATTTGTTAACAACATAAGGAAATGTATACTGGTGCCTCATATTTCCGAGGTACCCATATTTCCAAGGTATATGGCTTAAACAGTTTAAAGTGCCTCCTAGACTTAATGAACCTGCCAGTAGTTTTACTTTTACTATTTTATTGTATTTTTATCGAAATGTAACATATAGAACTAAAAAAAATTATTTTATTCAGATTAAGAGCAAAGTTATTTAATATTTCACCATTTTTCTTTTCGATTTCATACCTTTTAAAAAAATCTTCTTTCTTAAAGAACCATTGAGGTATTTGATAAATGCCAAAGAGAAAATCGCCCCTTTCAGATGAGCCTAGGTATAGGTGTACTAATAAATAAAGTTTACTATTGGTTTTGCTTTTGAAACTGTTAAAATGTAATTGCCTAGGAAATATGAGAACACAAATTTACTCACTAGGCTGCAGATGGTTGTTAATTACAATGTTGTATACATAATTGCTTACATGCAAACATTAAATGGAATTAACTATGATGCAATTGACATGTCTATCCTACAATATTCACTTTGTTTTCCAGAATTTTGTCCTCTTAACTTTTGTTGTCTGTGTTTAAACAGTTAAGTACCACGGAAATATGAGGCACAAGTATATATTTTAAGTGTATGATAATGATGATAAGGAAATGATGCTCATCAATAAGTATCTAGACAAAAATGTTGAGTTACTCTACTAAAAATATATACATGTTACAGTCAAACCTGTACTAAGGATCACTTCTTTTCAGCGGTCACCTGACCTTAACAGTCAGTTTGTGATGCCTCAACCACTCTATTTTATACATCCGTTAACGGTCACCTGCAGCTGCTGTCCGCGGTCAACAGTCACCTAAAATGCTTGCCGTATCATGCACAGCATGATTTGACTGCTTTGATGTGCATTTTAGCCCGGCTCTATACTGATGACAAATGGTTATCCATTTTTGTTCAAGCTGGTTTAGAGTTTAAAACAGTTTCTGTCAGATCTTGTGTTGATCCATTCCTTTAAGAATTTAGTTAACTATAAACAGGGTAGGTACAGACTTTAAAAGTGCTTAAATTTGAGTACCTTTCTTTAAAAATGCTTAAAAAGGAAAAAAGTGCTTAAAAGTCCTTAAATTTGATACTTGAAAAGTGCTTAAATTTGCTGCAGATATGCTTGAAATTGGTTTACATACTAATAACTATTATAAATGGGGAAAATTCTACAAAATTTTAGGGTCCTGTATTATAAATTGTCACCAAGGTCCTGTAAAATACTAGGTTTCACAGGACCTATTGTCCTGTAAGATTATTTCAAGTTTCACTAGGACTGACATAGTGTTGGTAAAAATCATTTGAAATATGGGAGAACCGGCCCCCGGACAAATACATTGCATGTATGTAATGAGAGAAGATGAACAATAATAATAATTGAATTTGCTGGTCATACTAGAATATTTTAGTTTGCACTATACAAGAATACATGTATTAAAATATCACATAAAGATGATGTACAGTTAAGAATAAAGTTTCCAATGTTGTATGACTGTTTTAAAGTTACATTAATTTTTCATTGGTTACAAATAATATATGTGGAACAAATTGTGCTTGAAAAATGGGAAAACATGCCAAAAAAATGCTAGAATTTTGGCATTTGATGATGTCTGTATGAACACTGAAATTTAACAGAAGCTAATACTTTACAATATTTCAGTTGAGCAATTCTAGGCAGTTTGGACCATGTTTGTTTTTTATTTGCAGTTCCTTCAGCAGCTTATTGTGATGTACAGCCAAAAGAGCCACTACAGGAGGAGATGTTGAGAGAGGCTGAAGAATTTGTTGCAAACCTTGATGAATCCGGATTAGAGAAAATGAAAGAAATTAAACAATTGCGCGAAATTTTACAAGGCGAAAATGTAGAAGTATGCATTATTATCAGTATAAATCTTGCACAATATAATCATCTAATTTAACAAATTTACCTCAATAACTATGCTGATTACATTGTTAATTTTTAGCTTGACTATTCGCAATATACTCGAGCCAATGCAGTCCCCCATTTGTTGGCGTTTTCGTCCATGTGTTTAAGTTTTTATGTGTAAGCTGGTAACACCATAACTACTGAAGAGAATGGATTGAAACTTCACTCACTTGTTCTCTTAGATTATCTAACATGATAGGCACTAAAACCTTAACTCTAAATTGATTTTTTGCATAATTATGCCCTTTTTCAACTTCTTGGTTAAGTTTTTGCGTGTTAGCATGCATCTCCATAACTACTGAAGGGAATGGATTGAAACTTCACACACTTCTTGTCTGTGATTATCTAACGTGATTGACACAATTATCATAACTCTGATTTGTTTGCATAATTTAGCCCCGTTTTCAGCGAAGAAATACTCGGTTACATTTTTGCATGTAAGCATGTATCTCCATACTACATTTACTTAAGGGTTTGTGCTCTTTGGGTGACAGTTTTATGCAGTCATAATAATCAAGCAGTAATTTACTTGATAAAACATCCTAATAACAAGCCTTTGTTCCTTTTTTAGGACAATTTATGTATTATATAGGTAAACCTTATTATACTCAATGAAACACCCTTATGACAACTCTTTCAAATTTTCGAGCTCTTGTGTTATTAACACTGAACCTAATATCCATTTAATAAATTTGCCCTGCATTGAATTTGGAACAGTCCATTTTAATATTAAAGCATCATGCTTCCAGATTTTTGCTTGTTATCATGAAATAACTTAATTTTTTTTGTCCCTTGGGTGTAAAAACAGGTATTACTTTATCTGATAACTGGACAATAACAAGGTGTGAAAGTTGTTTAAAATTAGACAAAGCAATGCATTTGGACCAGACAATTAGGTTTGTATGTCACATATGACAGTGTGGCCAAGTGGTTAAGAGGTTGTTGACTTCAAACTAACCCCTCGCCGCTGTGGGTTCGAATCCTGACAGGGACTTTGGATTCTTTCATGTGAGGAAGCTATCCAGCTAGCTTCTGGAATGTTGTCGGTTCTACCCGGGTGTCAGTTCGTGCCTGAAATGATTCACAGAAGGGCACCTGAGGTCTTCTTCCACCATTAAAGCTGGAATGTCACCATATGACCAATACTGTGTTGGTGTGACATTATACTTTATCAAACAAACAAGTCACTTATAACAGGAAGTCGCATAATTCAGATCATTTATATAGGGAAATGTGTTGGGTGGACTGAAGCAATTGTCTGATAAAACAAAGAGTCATTGAAACAGGCAGTCTTGACTGTATACATGTATGAAACATTTTGAAAATCTTCAAAACAAATTAGCTGTAGGGGACCGTCTTCCAAGGTTGTTCATTAAATTCAGGAAACAAAAGATGACAATATTGAGAAAAATTATTAAAAATCATCTTGATTAAAATCTGTTTGTCACATTTTGATTTTTAAATATGAATGATTTAAAGGTTACCATAACTGTCAAGCAGATTAGGTAGGTAAACAATTCTGATTCCTCTAAAAGCAAGGTCCTTACGTTGTTTTTCCATACATTTTAAAAGAGAAAAATTTGCAAATTTTCTTACAAACTCTGGTGACTATGATGTCATGGCTCTTTTGTTTATTCTACCGTCACAAATGAAGTTTAGGACGGGTATATAGGAGTCAGCTTGTCTGTTGGTTGGTCCATTGGTCTGTCCACTTCATGGTTTCCAGACGATAACTAAAGGTCAAGGTCACCGTTGCTAAAAATAGAAAAATGGTTTACTGGCAATAACCAGAGTTGGGAATGAGATATTGTAATCAAACCTTGTGTATAGCAAGCTTACGTGGAGACCCTGGATGGTATTTGGACCCCTAGGGACAAGGTCAATGTTACTAAGAATAGAAAAACAGTTGCCAGACAAGAACTATGAGTTAGGAATAAATTATTGTAATAAAACTTGGTGTATAGCCAACTTATGTTAGAGACTTCGGTTGGTATTGCATTTGGACCCCCTGGGGTCAAGGTCAATATTACTAAAAATAGAAAAAAAGGTTTCCAGACAATATCTAGAGTTTGGAATGAGATATTATAATCAAACTTGATGTAAAGCTGATGAGGAGACCTGATGGAGATTATGTGGAGATCGGTATCGCATTTGGACCCCCTGGGGGTCAAGGTCAATGTTACTAAGAATAGAAAAATTGTTTCCAGACAGTACTAGTAACTAAGGTTAGGAATGAGATATGTAATCAAATTTGGTGTATAGCAAGTTAATATGAAGATTCTGGTTGGGATTACAATTAATTGAAATAATTCTTTGTACACAGTTGATACTTCATTTACTATAGGTTGAGTTCAAATTTTTCTTCAGACTACTTATTTTTCAAAAAGTCAAAGTTGCTGATGGGGGTATAAATCACTTTCTGTTATAGCTCTAGTTTTCATTTTATTGTTGTTTTCTTTATAAAGGTGCCAGAGACTATACCTATTACAAGTTGGAAAGTCCTGATTACCGAGCATAATACATATAATGCTAGAGTAAAGTACTTTCGAAAGCTTTACAAAGACGAATTACGCAGGAGAAGCAGTGAAGAGAAGAAAGAAATTAATAGAATAAAAAAACAAAAAAGATATGAAGAATTAGCAGCAAATTTTAGGATACCGGAGTTTAGCATTAATTATTCACCAAGACAAAGAGATCATGATAACTGGAAGAAATTGAAGGCTTGGCATTCAGATATTAACATGATCTTCGATTTAGACTTCAAGCAGAGGGAAAGAGAGTATATTCATTCTGCTACACAGATTCAAGAAATATGGGGAATGAATAAGAGGCATTTGCAGCCTCTGAATATTCATTTAACAAGCATTGATAAAAATGAACATATTGCGCGATTTATAAAGTATCAGAAAATGGAATCTTGCACTGTGCACAAGGAACACTTCTCTGACTTATTTGATAAATCAGATTTGGTTTACCTGACACCAGATGGTCCACCGATGAAGAGATTTGATAGAGACTGCACATACATTGTTGGCGGATTTGTTGATTTGGCGAATAAAAAGCATCAGACATTAGGTATTGCCAGGCAGCTAGGCATCAGAACTGCGTCGTTTCCAATCAAAACATACTGCGAGTAAGAAAAATCTTAATTAACCTATTCATTCATATTGTTTTGCATATTTAGAAACATGGAGCTATTGTTCATCATATTTAGAAACAGGGAGCTCTTGTTTTGCTTATAACTTTGGGTCTGTTTTTAAGAAAAAAAATAAAGTTGGACTCTAGGGAAAGTAATTTAAACAGTTGTAAACAATGCTTTTTATACGCCCGTTTGAAAAACGGGACGTATTATGGGAACGCCCCTGGCGGGCGGGCGGCGTCCAATTTTGTCCGGAGCATATCTCCTACATGTATGGAGGGATTTTATTGAAATTTCATAGAAATGTTTACCACTATGAGGAGCAGTGTCGCGCACATGAACCAGGTCTCTAGGTCAAAGGTCAAGGTCACACTTAGAGCTCATTGAAAAATGCTTGTCCGGAGCAAAACTTCCACATGTATCGAGGGATTTCAATATTACTTGGCACAAATGTTCACCATTGTGAGGCGAAGTGTCCCCCGCAAGATTCAGGTCCTTGCGGCCAAGGTCAAGGTCACACATAGAGGTCAAAGTTCAGATAAAAATATGAAGAAGTGTATATGGACCATTTAGTCATCATTTATTGAGGGATTGTAACACAAATGGTCATTATCAAGACTATGGCTGTGATACATATAATTTAGGTCAATATATACAAGGTCAAGGTCACTAAAGATGATGAAATATCCAGATTTTGTCCGGAGCATATCTCCTACACGCATGGAGGGATTTTAATGAAATTTCATAGAAATGTTCACCATTATGAGAAGCTATGTCACGCAAATGAACTAGGTCTCTAGGTCAAAGGTCAAGGTCACACTTAGAGCTCATTGAAAAACGCTTGTCCGGAGCAAAACTTCCACATGCATTGAGGGATTTCAATATAACTTGGCACAAATGTTCACCATTGTGAGGCGCACAAAATTCAGGTCCCTGCAGCCAAGGTCAAGGTCACACATAGAGGTCAAAGTTTAGATAAAAATATGAAGATGTATATAGGGACGATTTAATCATCATTTATTGAGGGATTGTAACACAAATGGTCATTATCATGACTACGGCTGTGACACATGTACTTTAGGTCAATATATGGAAGGTCAAGGTCACTAAAGATGGTGAAATATCCAGATTTTGTCTGGAGCATATCTCCTACATGTATGGAAGAATTTTTATAATACTTTATGGAATGTTCACCACCATGATATGTATTGCTCCATGCATGATCCAGGTCTCTAGGTCAAAGGTCAAGGTCACACTTAAAGCTCATTGAAAAACACTTGTCCGGAGCAAAACTTCTACATTCATAGGGGGATTTCAATATAACTTGGCACAAATGTTCACCATTGTGAGGCTGAGTGTCACACGCAAAATTCAGATCCCTGCGACCAAAGTCAAGGTTACACATAGAGGTCAAAGTTCAGATAAAAATTTGAAGATGTGTATAGGGACCATTTAGTCATCATTTATTGATGGATTGTAGCACAAATGGTAACTATCATGACTACAGGTGTGACACATTTAATTAAGGTTAATATTTGCAAGGTCAAGGTCACTAGAGATGATTAAATATCCAGATGTTGTCCGGAGCATATTTTCTACATGCATGGAGGAATTTTAATGTTACTTTATAGAATTGTTCACCACCATGAGGCTTAGTGCCCTGCACATGAACCAAGTCTCTAGGTCAAAGATGAAGGTCACAGTTAGAGCTCATAGAAAAACGCTTGTCTGGAGCAAAACTTCTACATGCATAGAGGGATTTCAATATAATTTGGCACAAATGTTCATCATTGTGAGGCTGAGTGCCGTGCATAAAATTCAGGTCCTTGCGACCAAGGTCAAGGTCACACATCCTGTGCATATCTTCCCTACTGATTTGTTTTAAGGTTCATTTAACAACACAATGTGCCAAGAATAAAAACTTGCTTGCTAGATAACACTTATCCATAATGCCCCCATCTCCGTCTAAAGCTTTTGTAAACGGGCGTATTTTGTGACTATGGCACCCTTGTTATTTCTTTCATTTAACCCCAGTTTAAGCATCCATCCTTTAAAGGGGATTTTTTCCAATTTTTTTTAAGAGGGGGAATTTTTAGAGTGGAGGCAATTGGTCACTGGGGTAAATAGTACATGTACATGTATATGACTATGTAGTTTGTATTTTGTGTTTGACATGCATGTTTGGCTCTTATTTAAGAACTAAATAACCTAAGCATTACATTTTATTGGCCCCCACTTTTAGGAAGGAAAAAATGTGGAGCTATTGTCATGACTTTTTCATAAGTGTTGGTGTTGGAGTTGGTTAACCTTCCCATTAAGGTCTATTTTCTCAGAAATAATAAAAGATATGAGCCGTCTGCTGTTGATATTGATCTAGATAAGCCGCTTCACGACAAAACCAACATAAGGCGTTTGCGACCAGCATGGATCCAGACCAGCCTGCGCATCTGCGCAGTCTGATCAGGATCCATGCTGTTCGCTTACCAACTCTATTACAAGTAGAGAAACTGATAGCGAACAGCATGGATCCTGATCAGACTGCGCAGGCTGGTCTGGATCCATGCTGGTCGCAAACGCACTGTTGGTTTTGTCATGACACGGCTCATATTCACTTCAAACTTGGTATGCAATGCAAGGATGTCATTTCAAAAGGGCAGATTCTCCTATAAAAAAAAAAATTGCTAGGTTTTGCCCCTTTTTCAACTTTGATTTTTAGCCCTGGTTAACCTTTTTGTTAAGGTCCATTTTTCTCAGTAAAATAAGAAATTCACTTTAAACTTGATATACATATTCACTATCAAATTATTACACCATTTCAGAAGGGCAAATACATCTAATCGTAAAATTTTGAAAAGGTATTTTCCTTTTTAGCTCACCTGTCACAAAGTGACAGGGTGAGCTTTTGTGATCGCTTTTCGTCCGGCGTCCGTCCGTAAACTTTTACTTTAAATGACATCTCCTCATAAATCACAAGGCCAATTTCATCCAAACTTCACAGGAATGTACCTTTGGTGGTCACCTTTAAAAATTGTTCAAAGAATTTAATTCCATGCAGAACTCTGGTTGCCATGGCAACCGAAAGAAAAAACTTTAAATATCTTCTTTTAAAAAATCCTAAGAGCTAGAGCTTAGATATTTGGCATGAATTATCTTCTAGTGAGTGTCTACCAAGTTTGTTCAAATAAAAGCCCTGGGGTCAAAATTGGCCCCGCCCAGGGGGTCATTGATTTTCCCTATATGCATACAGTAAAACTTAAAAAATCTTCTTTTAAAGATCCCAAAGAGCTAGAGCTAAGATATTTAGCATGAAACATGTCCTAATGAGTGTCTACCAAGTTTGTTCAAATAAAAGCCCTGGGGTCAAAATTGGCCCCGCCCCAGGGGGTCATTGATTATCCCTATATGCATATAGTAAAATCTTAAAAAATCTTCTTGTAAAGAACTCAAAGAGCTAGAGCTAAGATATTTAGCATCAAACATTTTCTAATAGGTGTCTACCAAGTTTGTTCAAATAAAAGCCCTGGGGTCAAAATTGGCCCCGCCCCGGGGGTCATTGATTTTCCTTATATGTGTATAGCAAAAAGTTAAAACCTTCTTTGAAAAAACCCAAATAGCTAGAGTTTAGATATTAAGCATGAAACATCTTCTAGTAATTGTCTACAAAGTTTGTTCAAATAAAAGCCCAGGGGTCAAAACTGGCCCCGCCCCAGGGGTGTCATTGTTTTTAACTATATGTGTATAGTAAGAACTTAAAAAAATCTTCTTTTAAAAAGCCCAATGAGCTAGAGCTTAGATGTTAAGCATGAAACATCTTCTTATGGGTGTCTACCAAGTTTGTTCAAATAAAAGCCCTTGGGTCAAAATTGGCCCGCCCCAGGGGGTCATTGATTTTCCCTATATGCATATAGTAAAAACTTAAAAAATCTTCTTTTAAAGAACTCAAAGGGCTAAAGCTAAGATATTAAGCATCAAACATGTTCTAATAGGTGTCTACCAAGTTTGTTCAAATAAAAGCCCTGGGATCAAAATTGGCCCTGCCCCGGGGGTCATTGATTTTACTTTATATGTGTATAGCAAAACAAAAAATCTTCTTTGAAAAAACCCAAATAGCTAGAGTTTAGATATAAAGCATGAAACATCTTCTAGTGAGTGTCTACAAAGATTGTTCAAATAAAAGACCTGAGGTCAAAATTGGCCCCGCCCCGGGGGTCATTGATTTTCCTTATACCGTATTGTTTCTATTTATAGCCCCCCTTCTAATTAGCGCCCCGTGGGTGAAAAATGAAGAAAAAAAATTCTTACCTGAATTGAAAATTTTAATATCCGAAGTGTATTTAAAAAAATAAACAGAAAAAAAAAACTAACTGTTGTAACTTCCAAGAAACATTCAACTTTCAGTTTGAATGCATTCGTGTACGTTTCTTAGAAGTACAACCTTCCATTGTGTATTGATTAAATCATTAAATCAAGTTTTTTACACACAGGTAAACTGATGCCTGTTACGTCATAATTTCCTGTCATAATTTCCCGTCATAATTTCCTGCCAGAGCAGGAAAAATCAATACTTAACAAAGTTTATCTC
Organism: Ruditapes philippinarum; assembly: GCF_026571515.1. NCBI lineage: Eukaryota > Metazoa > Mollusca > Bivalvia > Venerida > Veneridae > Ruditapes > Ruditapes philippinarum. The sequence goes on along the minus strand of NW_026863406.1, from coordinate 103,195 downwards.
GGTCAGCAGACTACCGTATTGTCTACAATAATTTTGTGCTGCTTATTTATCGTACGATGAACAAGAGGTTTATAGGACGAAAATAGTTGGGAGATTTTTAGATATTTTTAAAAATAAAATTAATTTTCATTTTATGCAAATGTGCTTCTAATTAACGCCCCCCGTTTCCGTTTTTGCAACGCCCCGGGGGCGATAAATGGAAACAATACGGTATGTGTATAGCAAAAATTTTAAAATCTTCTTTGAACAAACCCAAATAGCTAGAGTTTAGATATTAAGCATGAAACATCTTCTAGTAAGTGTCTACAAAGTTTGTTCAAATAAAAGCCCTGGGGTCAAAACTGGCCCCGCCCCAGGGGTGTCATTGTTTTTAACTATATGGGTATAGTAAAAACTTTAAAAAATCTTCTTTAAAAAGCCCAATGAGCTAGAGCTTAGATATTTAGCATGAAACATATTCTTATGGGTGTCTACCAAGTTTGTTCAAATTAAAGCCCTGGGGTCAAAATTGGCCCCGCCCCAGGGGGTCATTGATTTTCCCTATATGCATATAGTAAAAACTTAAAAAAATCTTCTTTTAAAGAACTCAAAGAGCTAGAGCTGAGATATTTAGCATGAAACATGTTCTAATAGGTGTGTACCAAGTTTGTTCAAATAAAAGCCCTGGGGTCAAAATTGGCCCCGCCCTGGGGGTCATTGATTTTCCTTATATGTGTATAGCAAAAACTTAAAGAAATCTCCTTTGAAAAAACCCATATAGCTAGAGTTTAGATATTAAGCATGAAACATCTTCTAGTGAGTGTCTACAAAGTTTGTTCAAATTAAAGCCCTGGGGTCAGAATTGGCCCCGCCCCGGGGGTCATTGATTTTCCTTATATGTGTATAGCAAAAACTTAAAATCTTCTTTGAAAAAACCCAAATAGCTAGAGTTTAGATATTGAGCATGAAACATCTTCTAGTAAGTGTCTACAAAGTTTGTTCAAATAAAAGCCCTGGGGTCAAAACTGGCCCCGCCCCAGGGGTGTCATTGTTTTTAACTATATGTTTATAGTAAAAACTTAAAAAAATCTTCTTTTCAAAGACCAATGAGCTAGAGCTTAGATGTTTAGCATGAAACATCTTCTTATGGGTGTGTGGGGGTGGGGCTATATACAGGTGAGCGACCTCAGGGCCATCATGGCCCTCTTGTTTAATTTAATTTTTTCTTCTAAGGTCAATTTCTCAAAAATTGTTGAAGTTAATCACTTCAAATTTAGAATACTTATTTCAGTTTTTAAATTAGGATGCATCTCTAAATGGCAGGTAACATTTAAGTTTGTTTTTTCTGAGTTCTGTCCCCTAGTGACTTTGAAATTCATGGTTAAATTTTTGTTAGGGTATAGTTCTCAAAAGGCATCAAAGATAGACTATTAAGTTTAAAATGCATTTTTAGTGGGGACATTATCCTGAAATTTTTTTTGCTTAATTATTTCCCTTGTTTGACTTAGAATACTTGCCTTCTCAAAAACCGTTGAAGGTATTCACTTAGGATATTTGTTGATGTTCAAGGGGAGGTAAGTCTGAAAAGCATGTTTGCAGAGTTATGTCTGCTTTTCTATGTTGCTTTTATTTTACTATCCAGCACTGAGAAAAGTGGCGCGCACTGTTCTCAGACAGATCTTATTTTATCTTTTGAAATATGACTATCTGACTGTTTTGTTATAGATTGTATATGCATTTTAATTTATCTTTCACCTTTCTTTTTCAGTTTAAGAGTGTATCAGAAACACACAATTTTAACATTGAATGCGGTGTATGGTATTTTACTGGACATGTACTTACATGGTTCATGGGAAAAAGCGTTTGTAAAAAACTTGGGGAGTAAATATCCACTTTATTCAGATGTTTGTGTGAAGAAAAGTGTAGAATATATGGATATCAAAAGATACGAAAGGATTCAAGATGCCTTATTATCTAGAAAAAGAGATGTATTGAGAGATAAATAAAAAATAGAAAACAGAAGATGTTATTAACTAAACAACACAACAAAAGATTTCTTGCATGTAAAATGTTCTAAATTGTAAACATGAACTTTAAAGGGAAAGACAAGGTTAGAATAAAAACTTTATTTCAGAAAAAGAATACTATAAATAATAAATCTGCAAATTTTCTGCCGCCAAATAATAATATTAAACGAATGATAACAAAATTTAAATTGCTAAATCACCGATTTCTGCAAATCAGTAAGCGCGGCCATGTTTGTGTATTGGCCGTATAAAAACCACACTGGCCATAGCTTTCGCAGAAGCGGTGGGTCTACCGGTGCGGCGATGGAGATTTCGTCGCAGAAGCGGTGGAAAAACATGGCTGTTGGATGATTTTTGCTGGTGTCGGTAAGTTTGTGACTTATTTGTACGTTATGTTTTTATGTTCTACTGATAACACCTAGTGAGACTGGAGCCCACATATGTACTCTTCCAACTTATTACACGCATGGGGTGCAAATCATGACCAGTTATGCAAACACTTCTGTACAGTTTGACGAGGGGACGCCACTTTTGCCTAATTTTGATTATAACACTACATATGTACTCAAAACTACCCCTAGATACACTGGCATCGCATCGTATGTATGATAATTACACAAAACAACCATATCTTGGAACTTTTTGAAATTGATATTACCATTTTAATAAAAGAATTGACAAAAATTGATTACAACGCAGACGGTGGTGGATTCGATTGCAACGCAGTGCGGTGGGCCCGATATCATTTATGTCTTTTTTTTAACGTTAAAGTCACAAACACTCAGGAGTTGAGCTCCAAACACCTAAAAATACAAATGAAATATGTATTTGTTAATCCTAAAACATATAGTTGATTATATATATCAATGAAAGTAAATATACGCTGTTTTGAAAACAAAATGACTCTCAGATATGTTGTATATAAATGAGCTTTGAACCAGCCTTGCTATAATCGGAGTCATTCGGGATAATGCGGGTTCTCACATTCATAGCGCACCGCATTTAAATACGACAAAGCTGAGTGCCACGCTTGAATTTGTTGAAATATTTTGTAAATAAATAAAAAGGCGATAGTTTAAATTTTTTCACATAGTGTGTTTGTATATTGAAGATGAAGTTTGATATTGTTGAAAAAGAAAAATATGATGAAAATATATAATAAGTACCAGTAATATATGTTTAATAGATGACTCGTGTCACCTGTTGACAAAAGGATAATGCGAAAATATTGGAAATAAAATCAATTGCAAGGTGATTTGAAGGATGTGCGATTTTTTCTAACACATTTTTTATCTTGTGATTGACGTATAAATATTTACTTTTTCTTCAAAATAGCATATATGTAAGTTTTATTGAAATATATGATAAGTATATGGGCTGGAATTAATAAATATACAATTATTAGGATTTTAAAGCAGCACGCCTCAATATCATGTTCATTTTCATGAAAAGTTTGGAAATGTATTTATGTTTTACTTTTACCACGGTACATGTTCCTCCTTGTTAATTTGTGTCATCCTCAGTAGAGTTAAAATACAAACATAGAAATTTGATTGATAATGTCTGGCAGAGCCAGACGTCTTTATTGTCTAAGAATAGATTATGATATAATCAAAAGATTAATCAGAAACTTTAAATACGCTTTCATATAGAAAACGTAATTGTAGCAAACGTTATAATAGATGACACAAAGTTGGACAACAAAAACCACCAAACTCTCAGGTAAAATGTTAAAAATTCTAAGAAGCATGTATGAGGGTGTGAAATTATGTGTACGTAATAATGGCTCACTAACTGACTTTTTTGATAGTTACACGGGCTTGTTGTTTATTATGTTTATTAATGATATGCAAGATCACTTAGCTGACGATAGTATAGATGTTTTTACCATTGAGGAATTACAAATTTATTTGTTGTTGCTCGCAGATGATACTGCTTTATTTTCTTACTCTGAACAAGGTTTACAAATTCTACTTAATAAATTGTTTAATTATTGTAGGAAATGGGGTATTGAAGTTAATTCAGATAAAACAGTTGTAATGGTTTTTAGACAAGGTAATAGACCTTCAAATATATCGCTTAAGTATGACAATAAAATTTTAAAACAAGTTAAAACATTTACTTATTTAGGAGTAACGCTATCATCTAATGGATGTTTTTATCAAGCTCAAAAATCATTGTCTGCCCAAGCTTTGAAGGCTCTTTATTCTTTGAACTCCCTTTTTGATAATGTTAATTTAGATATTGAAGATAAATTAAAACTCTTTTACTAATTTTATGTTACGGATCTGAAATATGGGGTTTCCATAAATCTCCGGGCATAGAACGTGTCCTTTTTATAGAGAATTACGTTTAACTCTTTTAGATAATTATTATTACACATGGCCTAATATGAATAAATTCAATAAGCTTATGTCAACAACCAAAAGATCTGTTATAATTAAACTTGCAGAATTTGTCTATCTGGCTTTAAAGAAGAGAAACGAGTGTTGTTGTATAATAAAATATGTATTTCTTTAAACTATTTTTCATATTTATGCTGTATATTATTAGATATGTTAAATATGACATGTCTTGTATTGTATGTGTTTATGTGTACTTAAAACTGCCCATCTTTAGTTAAAACATGAACATGAAACATGAATTATATATTTTCATACTTTTCAATATTATATTACTTTTGTTATATATAAGGCAATTATGTGTGGCGAGAAACATGTATATATGTTTATGCTAATAAATACTTTGACTTTGACCAAACTGTCCAACCAAAGGAGGAACGACAGACCGTGAAAAGCAACGAAAACGAAAGAGCGACAATTTGAATTCTGACTTAAAGATTACAATTACAATTTACAAACAAAAATATACGATAATTTGAACGCGTGCATGTGCAATTCGCTCATAGGCCAATAAACAACATTTTCGTCTGCCTTTTTTTGTCAGGTATTTTGTAATATTTTATTTCAAAATGCATTCTATAATTTTTTATGTTACATGCAGCCTACTTATAGCTTTGTACACGTTAAATAAAAAATTTATATAATTTAATGTTAACATGTAAAGTTATATAAAAAAAATGAAATAAATAAAATAAAAAAAATACATAAAGCAATAAAGCTAAAGGTAGTGTCACTATCAACAGATCTCATCTCATCTCATCTCATCTTATCAATGTATTAAAATTTTATCACACACTGTTCATAAGTAAAAATAAAGTTCAAAATATATTTATGACCAATGTGTTAGTAATGCATAGTTAATGATGACTCTTGTGTGTTAAACTACAAAAACATTTTGATTTGTTAAATTGATAGATTAAATTCAATTAAAGCTATAATTAACATTTCATGAATGCATAGTTTGTAAAGATAATTACGAAAATAAATGTATACATTATAATGAATTTTTAAACAACCCATACATAGTTTATTGAATAAGTGTATGTTCAATACTGAATTTATTGCACGAGTTGAATAAACTTATATTATGCGAGCCTCTGGCGAGCATAATATTCATTTTTTCAACGAGTCAGTAATGAACTTACACGAATTTAATATTCTATTTATCACATACCCAAAATAGAGACCGTTTAAAGTGAAATAAGAGTCATTTTTCATTGACGCGCCTATAGTATAACGTTAACATTTAACGCGTCTTTACACTATGTTAGCATAACGCTAATGACGTCACGTCAAAATATATGCACGGCCGTGCCATACCATATTTACGGAGTCGCAAAATCGGCATGGGTGTGTGATAAATGTAGTTAACATACACCCAAATATGTTAAACTAGTATCTAAAACAGGGATTGTTTTATTAAAACATATTTATAAGGTTCATGATGCAAAGAGCGTATATTTACTTTCATTGATATATATAACAACTATATGTGTTAGGATTAACAAATATATATTTCATTTGTATTTTTAGGTGTTTGGAGCTCAACTCCAAAGTGTTTGTGACTTTAACGTTAAAAAAAAGACATAAATGATATCGGGCCCACCGCACTGCGTTGCAATCGAATCCACCACCGTCTGCGTTGTAATCAATTTTTGTCAATTCTTTTATTAAAATGGTAATATCAATTTCAAAAAGTTCCAAAATATGGTTGTTTTGTGTAATTATCATACATACGATGCGATGCCAGTGTATCTAGGGGTAGTTTTGAGTACATATGTAGTGTTATAATCAAAATTAGGCAAAAGTGGCGTCCCCTCGTCAAACTGTACAGAAGTGTTTGCATAACTGGTCATGATTTGCACCCCATGCGTGTAATAAGTTGGAAGAGTACATATGTGGGCTCCAGTCTCACTAGGTGTTATCAGTAGAACATAAAAACATAACGTACAAATAAGTCATAAACTTACCGACACCAGCAAAAATCTATCCGACAGCCATGTTTTTCCACCGCTTCTGCGACGAAATCTCCATCGCCGCACCGGTAGACCCACCGCTTCTGCGAAAGCTATGGCCAGTGTGAAAACAGGTGCGCGTGATGTCATTTCCCCACATCTTTAGATTTATGATAAATGTAGTTGAATCGGAGGGAAATATTAATATAATAAAGTATTGACCAGACAATTTAATTTTCACAGGAGGTGTAAAGGAGATTTTTTATGGTTCAAAATACGTAACAATATCCAAGAAATAAAAAAACAATAAAACATAAAGAAACAAAAAAAATCAACGTCTACCGGTCGCACCACTTCAGGCCAGTGATGCCCGTTACTCCAAGCAATGCTATGTTCATTAAAGTCTCATCTTAATGTAATTAAACAATATTTCAGAGATTTAATAAATACACATGTTATTATTTAACAAAGTTTCACAATCAAATAATGCAATTAAATAAACAAACGCACCAACGAATAATTGGCTGTTAATTATTGAACGGCGATAATTATCATTATTATTAAAATCCTACTAAAACGTGTTCTTAATAGTACATGTAATTAAATTTTTGCAGTTTGATTCTGACTTTCAAATTAAAAGGTGTGAACATATGTTATAATTGATGTAGACATTTCAAAAATATAAGCAATTCTTTTGAAAAGTAAATTGTTAACATGTCTGCGCATCGTTATCGTAGCCTAATATTAACTGCAGGCAAAACATTTTTATTGGCTGCTCAAAAATCTAATTTGCATAATTTATTCACACAATTGCTGGTTCTTACTACTTATGTCTAATACTTTGCATTATCCATTTTAATTGTTCCTAATTTGGAATGACAGACTATTCTCTCCCTTACCAGTTCCTCTCCCTGACGGTTCTCTCCCTAACCGTTTCCTCCCCTGACGGTTCTCTCCCAAATTTGAAATATGCAGACAGTTCTCCCCCAATTTTATTTTTATAAGTTATCATTTTAGTTTTGACTTAATCTAATAATATTTCTTGATGAAAATTATTAAAAGAATGTGTTTGATATTAACTGCATTTTATGTTTTATGTTTATCAGCTGAAAAGTAAATTTAACACCTTTTTTCAGTATTTTAATCCTATCAACACCTGTAAATTTAACACCTTTTTTCAGTATTTTAATCCTATCAACACCTTTATTGTGAGAGATATAGATCATTGGACAGTGATTGATATACAACTGTAATTATGTTAAGGTCTAGCTTGTGATGTTCATTTATTTGTTAAATAGTGAATAAGGTGGAAATAAATATGTTCTAGAAAATAAATATAAAAAACAACTGGTATGCAAACACATTCCACATTTACTTTTTTACAAAATTGATTTAAAAACGTGTAGTAATTAACTTGAAACAATATATAATACAAAATAACTTATATAATACTTATTCATCAACACAGCTATTCTAATCTAATCAACATCAAGGAATTGATAAACACCTCAATTATCACTGGCAGCAAACTTAATGCATACATGTGTGTATTGAACTTTTTTCATTATTCAAAAGTTTAGCAATTAGAATTTATTAATCATTTTTTTGCCTATAAATTTCATTTTTATTTATTAAAAAAAAAAAAAATAATATCTTATGATTATCCTAATCAAGTAAATTATTCATTAATTATTTTCAATGACTAAACACATTAAAAAGTATATGTTACATCTAATTAAAGAATCAGAATAATTAACTAATATCATCATTGATCAATTATTATTATATGTTAAAAAAAGTTTTTCTAATTCAATTTATATCAGTTGATAATAAATTTATTAAACATCTGAATATTCAATAAAATATTTTTTTCTCTAATTTATATTAATATTTGATAATAAACTTACCGATTTATTGTTGCTGATGATGCTAACAAAATTGAAACTTGAATTAAACATCAAAATACTTCAGTAAAGTATTTTTCTCTCTAATTTATTACAATTTATAATGAACCTACCCATTTATTTAACATCTAAACACTTCAATAAAATCTTCTTTTTTTTCTAATTTATATCAATTCATAATAAACTTACCCATTTATTTATCATCTAAATACTTTAATAATAATGTAATTATAAAAATAACAATGGGGAGGAACTGTCTTCTAATTTGCAAATATGCAGACAGTTCTCCCCCAAAATAGGGAGAGAACCGTCAGGGAGGAAACGTCAGGGGAGGAACTGGTAAGGGAGAGAATAGTCTGACTACCCCTAATTTGCACCAAATGTTCCTGTCACACTGTGTACTGACGATTTTTATTGCTCCTTGTATGCCTCTGTGCCGACAGACCCTTTGATCATGCACAATGTTGCCCTGATTGGTTAATCACCCTTGTCAAATATTCTAATGACGAAATAGACATCTATTTTTTTACGCTTCATCAGTGAACTGAATGACCTTAGGGGAAATTAAGTTCCACACCTATCAAATTATACTGTAAATTACAGCATGTCATAAAATAGCAACACATTTTTTTTCAGTTACCAATAATCATTTTAAATATTAAGTAGATTAATGATGTTTTGTTTTATTGGATTAAATTTACGGTAGTAGAAATATGTATCTGTGTGGGAAAGGAATTGGGTAAATAGATAACGTGGAAAAAAGCTATAGGGAACTGGATAAACCCGGGAATATGCGTAATTACAGGGGAATGGGCAACCTGTTGCTGTTGGTACCAGTTTTGACTGGGTGCCTAAATAACCTAACGGACAGTTTTGTTTTCATACGATATTAGTCTGGCTGCCGATTTTCCTGCGCCATTCTCATTTTTAGCGTCAATGGCTGAAAATGGCGTCCTCAGCAGATCACTGCATATTGGATTTAGTTGATATTTTACGCTGAAAAAATAACATGACCGGCGATGTACCCTATTCAGACAGCTTGTCTAGCGAAAATTAAGTACAAAATAAAAGGATATATCGTCAATTTGAAGAAGTTTCTCACAGTACCCAAATTAAATTGATGGTTTATCTTTGAAAATGAAGCAGTCATTGCTTAAATCATGTGGTGGGATCATCAGCAAGCTTGAAAATCGGACAAATGATAATTAATGTCACGGCGTCTTCAATTAATTATTTAAAGCAATTCAGTTTCATATGATGTTTTCATAAATAATATATAATGTACGCAATAAGATTAATAAATTCTTCATCAAGATATATTTCAGTTGTACCAGTGGGTACACCTATACCGGAAGTGGGTGTAACACGTCACAATCTCGGTCTTGTCTGTCTCGCGAGAATGACAGAACGCCAAAATGGCGGCGCCCATGAACTTATTTCTCAAGTAAAAAATAGTGTCTTAAAACACGAATTTCTCACTTATAGGATTGATTTCAACAGAAAAACTGTCATGGTTCCTCATTTTAAATGATGAATATTTATATTAGACAGACATCAATCCATCCTTTTCTATTCCTTTAAGGATATTTTTGGATGTTATTTCATTAGCTTGATTTTTCGAAGAAAAATTTTGAGCTATTTCTTCAATCATATTGCCATTCTTGTTGCCTTTCAGAAACTTTTAATGTAGGCCATCATTTCTTAATGAATTGTATTCATATTTGCACACAACAACCCTTTTGACCAGACCTTCCAGAATAAATCAATTATCACCTTCACTCATCAATTACCTTAAGGTCAAATTAATGAATTTTGCAGGATGTTTTACAAGAAGTTGGTCATAAAAATTGTTCTAATAAACATAGCTGAGTGGCTATTTTGATTGACAGAATTGTATATACATGTAGTAATTTCTGAATACAAACTTGTCCATGCATAATGTTAATATTTTCATTTGTAATTGAATTATAAATGAAAAATTGTTGAATTGAAATGGATATTTTATTATGCCACTGCAGCATCTGCGATGCGTGGTATATAGCGATTCACCTGTGTGTGTGTTTGTATGCATTTGTGTATGTTTGTGTGTTATATAGATTATATAGTGAACTTAAAAAATCTCCTTGTGAAAAACCATAAGTCCAATTTCAACCAAACTTGGGAGGACTGATCCTTGGGAAAAGGGCTTCTGAAATGGTTCAAGGAATTATATTCCATGCAGAAATCTGGTTGCCATGGCAACCAAACGGAATGTAAGAATAAATTTTAAAAAAATTCTTGTAAAAACCAACAAGGCCTAGAGCATAGATATTTTGTATAAGGCATCTACCTAGATTGTTCAAATTATAGCCCAGGTGTCATTGATTTCCACTATATGTACATATAGTAAAAACTTAAAATACCTTCTTGTCTGAACATACCAGGCTTAGAGCTTTAATATTTGGTAATTGATATCATCTATAAGTACTCTACCAAAGTTGTTCAAATTTTGCCTCTAATGTCAAAATTAGCCCAGCCCTGGGGGGTCATAGGTTTTCCTAATATGTATATAGTAAAAACTTAAGAAATCATCTTTTTGAAATTGACAAATGGTAGAGGTTAGATATTTTGCTTGAAACATTTTGTAGCGAGCCTCTACCAGGATTGTTTAAATTGTAGCCCTGGGGTCAAAATTGGCCCCGCCCCGGGGGTCATTGATTTTCACTATGTACATATAGTAAAAATTTAAAAATCTTCTTGTCTGAAGGTACAAGGCTTAGAGCTTTGATATTTGGTATATAATATCATCCATGGGTCTCTACCAAAGTTGTTTAATTTATGCCCTAAGTGTTAAAATTGCCCTGCCCCAGATGGGATAGTTTTCCTTATATGTATATAGTAAAAACTTGAAAAATCTTCTCTGAATTGACAAAGGCTAGAGGTTAGATATTTGGCATGAGACTTTGCATGGTGAACCTCTATCAGGACTGTTCAAATTATTGCTCTGGGGTCAAAATTTGTTCTGCCCGGGGTCATTAATTTTCATTACGTACATATGTAGTAAAAAAAAAATGTTGTCTGAAGGTACAAGGCATAGAGCTTTGATGTTTGCTATATAATATCATCTATAGGTCCTCTACCAAAGTTGTTATCCCCCGCCGATGATATCGGGAAGGGTATATTGTTTTGGAGTTATCTGTCTGTCCAAATGTCGATTCCGGACTAGTTCTCTGCAACTTCTGGCTGGAATTCAAAGAAACTTTATGGAAATCATCAATATCAAGAGGAGCTGCGCATATCATCAACTTGTTCCGGTCAGACTCTTTAACTCAGTGTTATGGCCCTTGATTAGTTATGCAGTATGCATATAGAGTAAAAATTGTTTTTACGGCTACTTCTCTGCTACTACTGGCTGGAATTCAACGAAACTTTATGGGAACCTTCAAAACCAAGATCATCGCCTTTTTCTGGTCAGACACTTGAACTCAGAGTTATGGTCCTTGATTAGTTATGCATTATGCATATATAGAGTAAAAATTGTTTCCATGCTACTTCTCTGCCACTACTGGCTGGAATTCAACAAAGCTTTATGGGAACCTTCAATACCAAGAGGAGATGCCCATATCGTAGCCTTGTTTTGGTTAGACACTTTAACTCCTAGTTTTGGCCCTTGATTAGTTTTGGAATAATATTTGTTTTCAAGCTACTTCTCTGCAACTACTGGCTGCACTTCAACAAAACTTTATGGGAACATTCAATACCAAGAGGAGATGCGCATATAATCACTTTGTTTCGGTCAGACACTTTAACTCATAGTAATGGCCCTTGATTCAAACTCAGAGTTATTAAGTTATTCAGTATGCATAAAGAAAAATATTCGTTTCTGCACTACTTCTCTGCAACTACTGGCTGGAATTCAACAAAAGTTTACGGGAATCATCAATATCTAGAGGAGATGCGCATATAGTTGGCTTCTTCTGGTCAGACACTTTAACTCAGAGTTATGGCCCTTGATTAGTTATGCAGTATGCATATAGAGCGAACTTTATAAGAACCTTCAATACAAAGAGGAGATGCGCATATCATCGCCTTGTTCTTGTCAGACACTTTAACTCATAGTAATGGCCCTTGATTAGTTATGCAGTATGTAATAGAGTAATAATTGTTTCCTTGCGACTTCTCTGCAACTACTGGCATGAATTCAATTAAACTTTATGGGAACCATTAATACCAAGAGGAGATTACTATTTAAGACAGATTTATGGCTCTGTTATTGCCCTGAATATTTATCAAGTACATGTAAAAAGAATATTAGTGTTTATGCCATGATAAATATATAAATAAAGCCTTATGTCTTCAGTTGTTGTAAAAACTTGAGATAGTAATAATCAGTACTCGGCAGGGGATATAAATTCAACAAATTTGCTTGTTCAAATTTTGCCTCTGGTGTCAAAATTGGCCCTGAATTTATTTTCATTATGTACACATAGTAAAGTCACTGAAACTAAAACAAATGTTTTCAGAATTGAAAAAAGCTACAGCTTAGACATGAAACGTTGTTTGGTGGACGTGCATCAAGATTGTTTGTTCAAAATTTTGCCTAACCCAAGGGGACAGTGACTTACTTTCTTGTCCTTTGATGTACAGCCATGAAATTTGGACCATGTGCACAGTTTTAGTTGAAAAATTGAACTTTGATATCTGGTGACCTAGATTTTGATGATGTGACCTACTTTCTTGTCCTTTGATGTACAGCTATGAAATTTGAACAGATTAAGTTTGATATCAGCTGACCTAGATTTTGACAGTATCTTACTGTCTTGTGACCTTTGACGTACAGTCATGAAATTTAGGCCATGTGAAATATGACTTTCACCACCAAATTTACTAGACGCAACTGCAATGATAGATTCCTAGTCTGATCTTTTATTTGAATAACAATAGATTTAACCACAAATCTGATAATAAGAATTAGATAGGTCAGGGATCTATGCATTATGGCAATCTTCAATTGTATAGAAACAAAAAAAAATCTGTTCCTGCACTACGATTTAGTGATGTATTAATGCGGAGGCATATCATTTTTCACAAATGCAATTTTGTTTTCCATATTTTCACTGTAAAAGTTTATTTTCTATTACAGTAATACACAATTATATTCCGTTTTTTCAATATTGTCTTGCTGGACTATTTTCAAGAACCAAAATTTAGAGTTGTAATGTCAAAAAATAGAAAAATGTATATATTTGTGATACAGTATGAAAATTATCAAAACTGCAACTCATGGAATACATGTACTTATTTTCATACCACTTGATGAAAATAAATCTGATATTTATAGAAAAAACTTACATATCCTCTATTTGTTTACCAACACTAATGCCTTTCTGTATGTTGTTTTTTACAAGAAAATTTTGACTTTGTTGGGGAGTTTTTTGTCTCACTTTTGAGAACAGGACAACCATCAAATCTGATTATTTTCCAAAGTATTCAGCAGCATTAAAATATTTCAATGTAATAAAAAGAAACACCTTATCTGATATTTGGAGCATTACATTTTCTTACAAAAAAAAAAATATGTATAATGTATTGGTTCTGCATAGAGGGATATGTAAACGAATTGCTTTCATAGAACTGCCAAATCGGCATTATTAAAAAAAAAAGAAAATCAAAAAAATCAGACCTGCTCATTTTATCTGAAATTAAAATAACGTTTTAGCAAGAGCTTAGATATTTGGCATATTGCATTGCTTACAAATCTTGAAATAATATATGAGCAGCGTCACGACAAAACCAACATAGTGCATTTGCGACCAGCATGGATCCAGACCAGCCTGCTCATCCGCACAGTCTGATCAGGATCCATGCTGTTCGCTATCAGTTTCTCTACTTGTTAAAAGGTTTAAAACGGAACAGCATGGATCCTGATCAAACTGCGTGGATGCGCATGCTGGACTGGATCCATGCTGGTCGCAAACGCACTATGTTGGTTTTGTCGTGACACGGCTCATATATCTTGTCACTGCGTTGACTTGTATGTACTTCTGAATTGCACCAACCCGTATATACAACTATAGTATGATAATAATCACAATCGTATCAGCATTTTGTAGTGTAGTAACAAATTAACCCCATATAAAATTCAATAGGAGTTTAACCATTACTGCACTTAGGTGACGATTGTCAAACATATCTGGTAGCATTTCTAGACTATAACTGGGCATATTATTGTAAAAATTGACTTAAGACAACTAGACAGTGTAATGTAGAACTTTATTTAAAACCTCTATTAGTACATCATTATTTTTTGATCACCATGTAACAAAATATTATGTTTTTCATCACAGTAACATTGTTTTAAGCTTAATGTAATTGGATTTTGCCAACAGTATGGCGCCATGCCAGCCTACACGTCCATACAATCAGACTAGGCTTGACACTGTGGTAGCTCAATTTTTTTATTTTGATATGTTACCTGTAATTTAAGGTGAAACACAATCAGAATGATGAAAAATCAACTGATATGTAAGGATAACCACAAAAGTCCCCATTGTATGAAATTGCTGTGTTATGTCGGAGGATAACCACAAAAATCCCGATTGTATGAAATTGCTGTTATGTCGGAGGATAACCACAAAAATCCCCCATTGTATGAAATTGCTGAGTTACCTTGGAGGAGAACCACAAAAATCCCGATTGTATGAAATTGCTGTGTTACCTTGGAGGATAACCACAAAAATCCCCTTTGTATGAAATTGCTGTGTTATGTCCGAGGATAAGCATAAAAATCCCCTTTGTATGAAATTGCTGTGTTATGTCGGAGGATAACCACAAAAATCCCCTTTGTATGAAATTGCTGTGTTATGTTGGAGGATAACCACAAAAATCCCCATTGTATGAAATTGCTGTTACGTCGGAGGATAACTACAAAAATCCCCTTTGTATGAAATTGCTGTTATGTCTGAGGATAACCACGAAAATCCCCTTTGTATGAAATTGCTGTGTTAAGTCAGAGGATAACCACAAAAATCCCCTTTGTATGACATTCCTGTGTTACATTGCAGGATAACCACAAAAATCCCCTTTGTATGAAATCACGGTGTTATGTTAGAGGAGAACCACAAAAATCCCCATTGTATGAAATTGCTGTTATGCAGAGGATAACCACAAAAAATCCCCTTTGTATGAAATTGTGGTGTTATGTTGGAGGAGAACCACAAATATCCCCTTTGTATGAAGTTGCTGTTACATCGGAGGATAACCACAAAAATCCCCTTTGATTGAAATTGCTGTGTTACTTCGACCCTTTAATACAATGTTGTGGATATTCATCTTCTCTTGTGAAGTGTGAATGGGATTGTGATAGCAGTCATTTTCATAAATGGCTTCTTGATCATTCTGTAAATGTCATGATGTGGGTCAACATTACTTCAGCAAAACTGGGATTTTAACCTGTAACTGCTGAAACCAAATATGATTTGGCCTTTGACAATAGTATTGATCCAGGCAAGTCTGCATATCCATGCAGTCTGACCAGGCTCTTTACTGTTGGTAGCTTCATTTCTGTACTTTGATATTGAAATCTTTTTGATGTTCTTTCTCTTTTGTATCATAGGCAAATATAAAAACATATCCCCTGTTGTCACAATATGAAACCCTAGACAAAAGAGTAACCAATGAACAAGTATCTGAAAACGATATTTCTATCGCTATTCCTTTCTCTGCCACCACAATAAGTAAACCCAAGAAAAAAGAGCCAATCAATGGGTATGCTCTAGACAGTTGGTAACTATAACCTGCACTACAGTTAACGCACTGAGCATAATAATCTAAGATTTAAGTCATTAACACATTTCTAACAGAAAGGTCCCCAAACAATGACACAAGAGATAAAATTTAATGTATTGCATTTTCTAAGACAGAAACATGTTACTTTTGTATTTTTTGTACCATTATTTATAATGTTTATCTTTTTAACAATTTATAATATAACAGTAAATTAACAGTTAATCTACATATTGCATAGAAACAATGACGGCAATTGAACAATTTAACTTATGTTACCGTCAACAACCTCTTGTTTAAAGTGGATTGGTCTACAATAAGAATAACAATTTCAAATATTGAAAAAAAAAAAAAAAAAATAGAAATGTCTCATTTCGATATTCTTATGAAATTTCATTTGAAAAAAAAAATCCCAATAAAGTTCTATATGATTTAGTATGAACATTTATATGATGAAAAAATAATATTTTGTTCTAAAACATTTTATTAACTGCTTTATAAATATATGTAATATTGGATCATGTATCTCACACATGCCAACAAAATCTGTACATAATTATTTCATGGTATGCTGTTATGTCTGATATCAAATACTATCAACGTTACTATTTATTATATAACAGTCCTTCAATTATAGACCAATTCACTTTAACCTTTCACCTGTAGGAACCAAAAGTGATAAACCTTTGCCACCCACCAGTTTAGAGCCCAGCCAGCTTTCACATCCATGCATTCTGACTAGGCTCTACACTTTGGTAATATATTTTGATATTGAGATCCCCTAAACTTTGAATGGACTGTTCTAAATTCAAAACAGGGCATTACACAAATTCAGCAGGTTTATTCTAAATTACTGTTTAAAAAACTGTAGGCACTCAAATAGAAACATTTTAGTTGATTCATCTTTAAAGAATAAACAACATCACAATTATAATAGGAGAAACAAATGAGCTGTGTCACGACAAAACCAACATAGTACGTTTGCGACCAACATGGATCCAGACCAGCCTGCGCTTCCTAATCAGGATCCATACCGTTCGCCATCAGTTTCTCTACTTGTAATAGGGTTGGTAAGCGGACAGAATGGATCCTAATCAGACTGTGCAGGATGGATCCATGCTGGTCGCAAAGGCACTATGTTGGTTTTGTCATGGAGCGGCTCAAATACATAATTATCATCATATATACTTTGTACAAAGAATGCTGCTGGAAGTAATCAGTTATTGCACATCTGTTATATATAAACAATATGATGTCCTTTAGTGAGTACACAAATATGCTAAGTGAGACACTTACAAGAGCACAACATACTCAAAATGAGCTTCTTTGATCATCACTTGTCTGTCCACACTTTACCTTAAACAACATTTGTTCCTTAATCACTGTGTTGATATCAAAACTTCAAAGAAATGTTCTTTTCTGTATGTTTTCACAGAAATAATCATTGTATGAACTGTATTAGAATGGTTGAAATGATTTTACTAGATTAAAAAATATGGCCAGATAGCTGTGTAGTCTGTTGTTATACTCGGGGATTTTGCACAAAATACATGTTGGTGAATTTTTGGATCTGGTTACTTTTATGAACAGAGAAATCAAGGTAAAACACCTTGATGTACAGAGAACCACCTTGATGTTCAGAGAAATCATTGTAAAACACCTTGATGTACAGATAACCACCTAGATGTACAGACAACCACCTTGATGTTCAGAGAAATCATTGTAAAACACCTTGATGTAAAGAGAACAACCTAGAGGTACAGATAACCACCTAGATGTACAGAGAACCACCTAGATGTAAAGAGAAATCATTGTAAACACCTTGATGTACAGAAAACCACCTAGATGTACAGAGAACCACCTTGATGTACAGAGAAATCATTGTAAACACCTTGATGTACAGAAAATCACCTTGATGTACAGATAACCACCTAGATGTACAGAAAACCACCTTGATGTACAGATAACCACCTAGATGTACAGAAAACCACCTAGATGTACAGAGAACCACCTTGATGTAAAGAGAAATCATTGTAAACACCTTGATGTACAGAAAACCACCTAGATGTACAGACAACCACCTTGATGTAAAGAGAAATCATTGTAAACACCTTGATGTACAGAAAACCACCTAGATGTACAGAGAAACACCTAGATGTTCAGAGAAATCATTGTAAAACACCTTGATGTACAGAAAACCACCTAGATGTACAGAGAACCACCTTGATGTACAGAAAAATCATTGTAAACACCTTGATGTACAGAAAATCACCTTGATGTACAGATAACCACCTAGAAGTACAGAAAACCACCTAGATGTACAGAGAACCACCTTGATGTACAGAAAAATCATTGTAAATCACCTTGATGTACAGAAAATCACCTTGATGTACAAAGAAATCATTGTAAATCATTTATTTCGGCTTCTATTGTATGCTTTTGTAGAGTGTTACTAAGCATTTTTAAATAATACCAGCCAAGGGTCATTAAAAAACATTTCAACAATTCCACACCACGGTCAAGACTATATAGGTAATTTTAGCTCTGTTACCCTTTTTGTTCAATAGTGATAAACAATTTCAGTACATCTTTTACTAATGTATTGCTGCTATTCAGATTCATGAAATTCACCAAGCAGACCGGAATTATTATTTTATTTAATTCATACAATGATCATTTCTGGAAAGTTTCATTTAAACTAGCCAATCAGTTTATGAATGGATGTTTGGACATATCATGGGCATGTTTTTTAAGCTGAGAAAAAAAGTCGACAATTTTGTGATGCCTAATAGCACCAGCATGTATAGACAATGCCATCGCTTTTTCATGAAATATACAATGTTACCACTTCACTGTGGCATAAATAGACAAGATCACAACTTAAATGTAACATATTACGACAAATGTCATTACTCTTAAAGCGACTGATTGATTAATAATCACTGAACAAAGAAAAAAACTAAATGAGACATATCCTGGGCGTCTGGTCCCCAACCAGTAATGTGATACTTATAAACAATGCAATCATCTCAAATGTGACATGTAAAATCAATGTCGCTAGCTTATAATGACATAATTATAAAGATAATGCCTCTGTCTAGATGTGACAAACAAAAGCACTTCTTGCTTTAATGTGTCGTATACATGTGAAGACAGTTGCCACTATTCAATGTGCTTTTTAGAAACAGTCACCATTTAATGTTGACACAGTGCAATTATATTAACCTGACACTCTGAGATAGTGCCATTACTTTTAAAATGTGACATTTTTAAACTGTCCATGTGATTACGTAAGCATCATATTTTTGAACACAATGTCACCACTTCCCCTTCAAGATACAGTGTATCTCTGCAGTGACCCTCTGTACAGCAATCACCTTGTATAAAACAACCACATAATTTTTCCTGGAGGTAAGACTTGACTATAACTTTAACCTCTCTAAATCAACACCTCTATTCAGCAACCAAAATCTTTGTCTCCGAAAGAGTGTTGCTCTACAAAGGTTTGACAGTATAAATCACACCTGGAAACAACACAACTACTATCTCCTTCTCTTTGCTTTTGTTTGTTTTTTCTTTGCAGCCTGAGACAGCTTGGACAATTTACTACCGATATGTCCGGGAACTCGTTTCTTTATAAAACTATGTTGTTGCACAAGTTCCGCAAGGTGACCTTGTTCTGCTAACATTGAAAGGAACGTACACAGGAACTGATCGTAGTTGTGCGTGCGGCGGCAGTTGTCAATCTGTAATAGAAAGTGCCATGTCGAATAAAAACTCACTTAAGTACTTTTCAAAAACAATAAAATCCACATACTGTAAAGTAAGAAATTTTCATGATGTATAAAATTTTGCTTACTTTGTAAATTGAATTTCTCAATGAAAATAAACGATTGCTAAGTATCTTAATATCATAATTTAAACAGAATTGAAACATTGTAGTAATTCACTGATATTTAAACTCACTAATTATATTGATTTTGCAAATTTTGAACTAATTTTACTGTATACCAACTATTGGTGTCGGAGCAATATACTTCCCTATGTTCATTAGTTTAGTATAGACAACAGTATAATGTATCATCCTATTGTTTTGTTCCGGTATATTTGTAATTATATCCCCCATCCTGAATAAACATAGTTTTGGAAGTGTGGAAGAGGCTATTTAAAATCACTTTGTCCCAACCAAATTGTTTTTCAATAACTGTGAAACAAGTGCAGGTGTGAATTTGAAACTTTACATATAACCTGTATATGAACGATTAAAAAAATGCTCTCAGTAAACCAAGTGTCACAGCAATTGTGTTTTGATACAGTTATACTCATTTTTAACTTCACTGCTTTTGAATCCGGCACAAGCAAAGTTTATTGTTATTTTTTTTTTATCAGAGATATTTGAGGGTATGAATCAAGTAGGTCTAGTTTCTGATGCCTCTGCCTAAACAATTAGCAAATCTAAGTATAACAAATTCAACATCACTAAATATCTTCTACAAATAGAGTCAAGTGCCCTTATTGGATAGCAAGGAAGTGGCGGCAATAAATGTCAACTTATTACAAAAAATGATCAAAATTTCTGACCCTGATACTAAATGAGATATATACCTTGTACTTTTTTATCTTTTCTTCTTCATCTTGTAGTTTGGTCTCGCATAATTTGATCTCATTTTCAACATTTTTCAACAGGGCTATCAAATCCTGAAAATTGAATAAGATTTTCACTCAAAAGAACATCTAAAATTATTTGTTTCCTATAGGTTTTACATAGCACCAACACTTAAAAGATCATATTGGGACTTTCCAGCTTTACAAGTGGAGGAAGGTGCTAGTCTTTTTTCAGCCACAAACAGGCACCTAGAAGAACCACAGACATTCTGTAAGCTTGCTGGATAGCTTCCTCACATGAAAGAATCAAATGTCCTGAGCAAAATTCAAACCCAGTGGTGTGGGGAAAGTGGTTTGAAGTCAACAACCTTTACCACTCAGCCACTGACATACCCAGTAGTATCAAAATATCTTTATTATTATCTTTCTTTCTTCTGTATCAAAATAAAACAAAAGGCTACCAACAGTATAGAGCCTGGTCAGACTTCACAAATGTGTTGACTGGCTTGATTCTATACAGGTGGAAAAGACATAAAATTTTTGAATCTAGTAAGTTATGGGTTTAAGTCTATGTACATTTTTATAGTTTAACTTTTTTTTTTCATTTCTGAAGGTACGCTATTTTTTTTATACCTTAGGCCTGAAACCTTGTTGACTGTTAAACTTTGTTTTTGACTTTACAGGTGATGAACTCTCTGCTTCTTTTCCTCCATCTGTAAACAAAACACAATGCTAGATTTAATGATATTAGCATGCTCCTTTACTACCTATAAAAAGAGTAGAGTAAGGGCTTCCAATAAGTTTCAAAATTTGGAAGTCAGAGACTGCAAAACCTCTGATAATGGAACCAGGAAGTCACATGATATAGGTAAAGAAGGAAAAGTGTTCTAGTCGTGAAGTCACAAGGAGTAAATGACTCCCAAACTTCCATAAATGGAGGTCCTGCAGTAACAAATTAATAATAAAATCTTTCATGATATTTCAAGTATTTAAAAATGTGGTCATTTTAAAAATGATACAAGTAACATGTTAAATACAAGAAAAAAATATCTCTAATATTTATCTGAGAAAAAAGCTATCAACTTAACACTGAGCTTTAAAATTGTTACTGTTAAAAAATCTTAAATGTCCTTCCTTCATTTTTGGGATCTTTTCATGATCAATTTTGGGGATATCAAAATGAAAATTTGAAGTAACTTGTGTAAAAGTATGGATCATGGTCACTTATTGTTCTAGCAGGTCATGGCTTAATTATAAGAAAAGCATCGTAGAGAAAAAGTGTAAATATGTTGAAAAATTCCCTGGAAATAAAGATGGGCGATCACATCTTTACGTTATATTTTTTAAGCATTTTGGACGCATCTTTGTTGTAAATTCAGCCACAATGACATTGTCAAGGTCGTAAGAAGACTTATTTTAATTTATCTAATGTGACATTGGAGTTAAAAGTGTTATAATTTACATACCAGTTATTCTTTCCCCACCAGCTACATTAGGACTGTTTTGTGCAGACGTACTCATAGTGCTACTACTAGGTGAACTAAAGCAGCTCCCCACCTCTGAAGCTGTATCAGTACTTTCACTGCTGGGACCGGGCGAGGCAGAAAATTTTGTTTCTATAGTAAGAGGTTTTGTGACGTCTGTAGTCGCTGCTGTTGTCGGAACTATAGTCGACACACCGTCGGCATCTGATGCTACTGAGATCTGAACTTCCATTCCTTCGTTCACCGACGTTTGTACATCCCCACGTGCACAATTTGTCACGTTTTTATTTCCTACATCACTTTTTAAAGTCAATTCTGTTTTTATTTCCGACTCAAGTTTAACTCGACTAATATCATTGATTAAACCAGTTTTGATCACTTCCTCCGTTGTTGTTGTTGTTGTAGTTCTAAGGTCGTCATCTGTGAGGTCAATGACCTCTGATTTCACTGCTGTTGTCATCTCCCTGCTGCCACTCTCTAAATCCCTTTTTGTCAGGTCAGGTTCATCTATCTCCATAGGAACAGCTATGTTAACATTGACAGGCCCATGTTTTTTAACAACAGCCAGACATTTCTCCTTCTCAGCTGTGGTAATGTTGGGATTGGTGACTTTAACCATCTTGAAAAAGGAAAAATAGGGAAATAATAAAATGCATGTGCAGGGAAATGAAACTTAATAATCAAATTTCTTTAAACTATTTACAGCTAAAATCTAAAACTTTAGAAATAGGATTTCTTTATAAGAAAAGGTGTGGTGTTTTTTGTTTGTTTTTTTGTTGTTGTTTTTTTAATATCCAGAAAGACTTGACCATGTAAATCAGAAACAACAGAACTAAACAATCTTTTTTATATTAGAATTAATGAATTTATCATTCAAAAACCTGCAAAACATTCAATTTTGCCTTTAAAGTGAAAAGCTCTAAATTTATACATAATTCAACATAATTTTAAGCCTGTTTATCTTGACACTTAGCCAAAGTGGCTTTTAATTAGAATTGAACATAAAAACATTAGTATAATTATAATTTCCTAAGAACTTGTGAATGTTTTTTTCTTATTTCTGATTCTGTCAGAGTTTACATGAATTAACATTATTTACATGAATTTGAAACAAGTACATTTTTACATTAAAATGAGATCTCAAATTTATTGTGCTGAAACAAAAATTGATAAAGAATGATGATTTACAAATAAAATAGTTTGACCAACTGAAGCAAAAATTGCTCTTTAAATTTTAAAATGGTAGGTAATCTCCCATTTATCAATAATTCAATAAATATTGGTTTTTGTTTTATTTTCCTGAATAATAATATATAAGTCACATAGTTGTTATGGTCAAAATATTGTGACTTTCCGAATGAACTTTCATTGAAAACCATGGTGACTCTCTGAGCATTATCTTGGGCAAAAACAGATTGAGTAAATTATGGCCCCAAAGTAAAACCACTGACTTTTTATATGCTAGCAGGATAGTTTCTTCATAAGTAAAAATTTCAGATATGTGCGGAGGCCTATTGGTTATGGTATGGTTGAGGTCTATTTGAGTCATGACCATAATTTCTCATATGACACCAGTGCTGGTTAGTTCTAGGGAGTGGACATGATATAAGTTGCAAGAACTTTACTTATTTTATAAATAAGCTTAAAAAAAATTCAGTAGAACTTCGGTAATTTGAAGGGTTTTATATAAAAACTTCATAACATCTGAACTTTTGACTTATGTACTTGGCTGAATTTCTCTACAAAATTTCGACCCAATGATGTTTACAAATTTTTTTAAAAGCTTATGTATCATCAACACACAAAACATCTGTGTAAAATATTCTGGACATTTTGTTTTTTTTTATGGTTTTACAGTGAACCAACAGTTTAGGTGGTATGGAATCTAAAAAGGAAAGATGATTCTGAATGTTTATATGCAGTAAAGGCAACTGTATGTTTAAACAAGCTTTTTGAAGCATTATAAACTATAATATATCCTCCTTTCTTTGAAAGAAAAAAAAATGACATATTAGTGTCAACATGTTAACAGGAAGCTACATACATGTATTTAATAGGATTACACAATATCGTAAAATGATCCGTATCCACATGTATTCATTTTTCAGTCTATTCTCATTTCATACCACAATTTTTGAAATTTTTTTACATAAAAAAAGTAAACAAACAAAATCTTAGCATTACAAATTATAATTTTTCTAATTAACCAAAAACAACCTATATTACATGGGTTTTTGTGAACATATTCCTGTCCAGTGGCATAAATAAACCTCCCAATTAACAAAAAGAAGAGATATAAAAGAATAAATCCTTCACCCAAAAAAGGTCAACACCATTTATAATGAGCATAAAATCGGCTATTTTTCCCTCTTTTGCCCATGTTATAACGGGGCCAAAACCATGCGTTAACATAGTCACGCGCTCTTGTTATAGCCCGGTTTTACCTATGCGCAATACATACAGGGCCCAGTAAACAAACAAACAAAAAATGACGATTTGGCCTGTTTGCCGAAGAGTCATGCGTTCTTGTTATATTGAAATTTATTGATTCGAGGGCCTCAGTCGCATATTCCAGTAACTATGCCGGAAAAAACGGCGTATAGACATCGGTGCTAATCTTGGTTGTCGCCCTTTCTAAGAAACGGACAGTTGTCAATGTAAACATATCAGATATACAGTAGAATCTACCTGTCATTCAGTTTAACACTCCGATTAACTTACAAAACTAGATAACATAAAATTAATATGAGAAAATGTTTTCTTTATTTATGTTAATGTCGATAAATGCTCTTTATAAATTTATTTGAGAGAATAATGCTTAGTGCCTGATTTTTTTATAAACTTGTTTGCTTGAAAAAAAAACCGATTCTGATGTCACTGATCTTTTTTCTATCACTCTAAACATTTCTGAGGGTCATGTTTTGTCTTGGGTAGAGGGTAGAGTAATGTAACGTTTTTTTTCTTGAGATAATAAATCTCCAAAGGCCAAGCTTTGTTAAATTAAAATTCAAAATTTCGTTCGGTTCCGAGAATTTGCCAAGTTGTTGGCCCCGGAAAAATGAAACGCATACGTAAAACATAGAATTGGATAAATACCGTCCAAGCACAAGAATTTAATGTAATTGTGTTTTGTATAAACTATACATCACGAATCTGTTTTAAAATTTTATGCTATAATAGCGTCAACGCACGTTTATTTCGTGTTATAAAGTCTGCAGAGTCCCTCGGAACTGTTGGAGCCCTCGCCCTACCGGGCTCGGGCACCAACCGTTCCTCGGGACTCTGCAGACGTTATAACACGGAAAAACGTGCGTTAACCCTATATAATGACCAAAAATAAAAAGGAAAACAAATTAATTGTGTTCATAAACGTAACAATTTTAAATTGCTATCAATATCATTAAAAAAAAAAAATTTTCAGTCATGTTTTACTGTGAAGTACACATGACCAATGAATTTAACCTGCTGAAAGCGTGAAATGGTTTTGCCCAGCTTTGAAATTGAAACAGTACATTTAAAGTTTTGTGGTTGTCATGATTACAATACAAAAACTGAGCTACCAACAGTATCGAACCTGGTCAGTCTGCGTGACAGTGCAGCCCGACCAGGCCCTAAACTGTTGGTAAAGGCTAATCACTTTCAGTTCCAGCAAGTTAAGGTTTTAAAAAGAATAAGCATTGTAACTGAAGTCCTTTAACTTAGAATTTAAAATGTGTAAAGTTACTGTTTATCAATATTATAATTCATTGTGCATTTACATCTTTTTTGTTGTTTTTTTGTTGTTGTTGTTGTTGGGTTTTAAGTCACACCAACATAGTATAAGTCATATGGCAACTTTCCAGTTTTACTTGTAAAGGGAGACCTAGGATGCCCTTCCATGCATTATTTCATGCACAAACAGGCACCTGAGTAGAACCACCGACATTCCATAAGCTAAATAAAGGAGTCAACCTAATACTATAAAATTTTGTAAAATAAATGTAAATTCTAACAGATATATATGCATACTGCCTTACTATTATTCTGCATGATAAAATATATTACATACTTATTTGCAAAAGAACAAGTTCATGTAATGTTAAAACATTTACGATCTCTTTTAAAGGTATGAAATGGCAAGTTTGAATTCCAAAAGAAATATTTTCAAAGCATGAGAGAAAAAAACAACATATTTACACTCTTATCATATTTCATTTTAGTGTCTGTGGGTTTTATTATTAATAACTAGGGCAGTGAAAGAAAAACAAACAGCATTATCTGTATGGTACATATATGTGTGATGGTGATATTAAAAAAATAATCTAAACTTAAGTAGCTGATGTTATGAACACTGTGGCAAAAAAGAATAAAGAAAACAATGGATTTACTTCTATAGGTGTTCACAAACTTATAAACAAAACAACAAAAAATATATAATATTTATTTATACCTTGGGCGGGCTTCCTAAAAGCTTCATGTGAAAAAGAAAAATATCATGAACTTTCTTTATTTTGAACTTGTGATTACACATTATACCCTCATATCATGGAATTTCATTTATGATAAAGTTAAACATTAGTTTTTATGTTTTTGTTTCTTGGGTTTTAATAATTATAGTAAGGTAATTTGGCAACTTTCAAGCTTTATTAATCGCTGCAGACTTCAGGTTCCCAATAGAGCATTATTTCAGGTACATGAGGTGTATGTGTGGATATCTGAGTAGAACCACTGACTTTCAGTAAGTCAGCTGCGTAGCTTCTTCACATATAAGAATCCAAAGTTCTCAATTGGAGCAGTGAGGGGAAGTGATTTGGCTTATACAGAATTTATTTTAGTTTGATTGTGAAGACAGCTATAAGCTTATAGACACACTTTCGTATCCTGGAACCAACCTGTACTGAGCTATGAGTGTAAAGTTTCTTGCTCAAGGAAACAACAACTTGCCCCCTTTTGGGCTTTGAATCCATGCAACCAGCCATCATTAGATTACTAGTTCAACATGTTAACCACTCGGCTATGCCACAACTTGCCGCAAATGACTTGAAGTCAATGGTCTTAACCTCTCAGCCATGGAGGCCCTTTATTACTTTCATAACACACAGTTTAGTGTATCATTTAACACTTAACATCGTTTTAGCTCCTTTGTGGAAGGAAATCAAATATGGCCGTACTACAGGCAAGTGTCATCATTAGTTTTCATAAAAAGTTACTTAGAGTTAGAAATGGTACAGATGTTGTATTATTCTAAACACAATTTTCCTGCTCATTAGCATTGTCCTTCTTCAAGCACAAGTAATTAGTTTAAATTTATAAAGTGTTATGGTTAGTTTTTACAAAGTTGACTTCTAGAATCAATGTATGTGAACATTTTAAGTACAAATATAACGTGTCTGGTTATTTTTTTTAAACTAACTTGGCTTCTAGAATCAATGCATTTGAACAATATTTTGGATTATCAACATCTACAAATAGAAGAAACATAGACACAAAGAAAACTTATTGAAGTCAAAATTTAATCAACTTTAGTTACATAAAGACTACACATACTGTCATAAAAATTACATAAAATATTATACTAGCATATATACATGTACATGTGCAAGAACCTACCTGTTGAAGGGCTTCCAGGACAATCTGTCTGTTGGTCTTTAATGTGCTCAACTTGTGTTCATACAGGCTCACTTTGTCTGGTACCACAGCCATTAAATTAAATCTTATATCATGATATGGCTCTCTGTAATAGATACAATATATAAACATATTCCAGAGCAGTAATAAATTCCACAGCCGAAATAAACCCCCACAATAGAAATAAAATATATTTTAGAGCAGATAAAATATTCCAGGCAGAAAAAATTCTAGAACAGAAATATATTCCTGGGAAAAAATATATTCAAGTGTAGTAACATACATTTATTCCAGGACAGAAAATAAATTCAAGAGTGGTGACATAATCCAGGGCAGAAGAATATTCAAGAGACGCAACTTAGCCCAGGGTAGAAATATATTCAAGAATAGTAACATAGTCCAGGGAAGAAAAATATTTTAAAGCAGTGACTTATTCAAGGGCAGAAACATATTCAAGAGCTATTATATATTCCTGGCCAGCTGGCAGAAATATTTTCCAGAGCAGTAACATATCCCAGGGAAGAAATATATTCCAGCTGGCTAGAGTAGTAATATTATACTAATATATTCCAGGAAAAATATATTCTAAAACAGTAATATATTCCAAGCAAAAATATGTTCTAGAAAAGTAATATATTCTAGGGCAATATTAAATATATTCAAGAGAAATAATATTTTCCAAAGCAAAAAATGTGTTGAAAGTGGCATAAAAACAGACAAATAAACACATAAGCTTTTGTGATAAAGTGAAACGCGCTTTAACCCACACAATGCGACAAATGC
This sequence comes from Ruditapes philippinarum, assembly GCF_026571515.1. NCBI lineage: Eukaryota > Metazoa > Mollusca > Bivalvia > Venerida > Veneridae > Ruditapes > Ruditapes philippinarum. The sequence goes on along the minus strand of NW_026863406.1, from coordinate 74,685 downwards.
AAAAGGAATAGAAAATCAAACAAGTTAGGAGTTTATAGATAAATTTACCAGTGTACAGCAATACAGAATAAAATATTGTGTGAGCTTTAAAATTTATCTTAACTACACACCCTCCTGTTGCCATTCCAAGTCTTTCAGAGATGACACGGCGAAATTTTTCAGTCCAGTCTTCATTACTCTCCCACGGACCTAAAATTGTAACAAATATGGAATGTGTAGACAGTCAATCCTGTGTATATATACCAGTTTAAGATATGGAAGAAGTGGTCTTTCACAACCAGAAGTCCCTAAAAAAAGGAGGCACTGCATTTCATAAGATGAGAAACTAAATTAACAACCTTTAAGAAAGATTTTATATGTGGGTTTAATTTCTGGTGAATTTCAATGAAATTTAATTCAATTTAAATGATAATAAAGCTTAAGTTAAATAATTTTGTTATTGTTTGTTAAAAATGTAATGCTTCATATTGCAAATGCTATCATATTAAACATACTCCCATTTTAAATAAGCAATGTATTTAACCCTTAAGCAGCTGGATTTCTAACATGGGATTGTCCAGCTTCTTATTTTTGGAATTGCCCATTAACAATTGTGTGGATATCAAGATGAAAATTTGTTAGTCAGCCTACAGGGTAAATCATGGCCAGACTTCAGGTTATGGATTAATGGGAACAAGCAAATTCGTTGAATTTATATCCCCCGCAGAGTACTGGTTATTATTAACACAACAACTGAAGACATAAGGCTTTATTTATATATTAATCATGGCATAAACAGTAAAATTCTTTGAACTTGATAAATATTCAGGGCAATAACAGAGCCATAACTTTGTGTTAAATAGTAAAATCTGGAAATGCCAATGAGATGTATGCATACTACATAACTAATCAAGGGCCATAAATCTGAGTTATAAGTATCTGACTGGAACAAGGCGACTATATGCATATCTCCTCTTAGTATCCCATAAAGTTTCATTGAATTCCAGCCAGTAGTAGCAGAGAAGTAGCGAGGAAACAAATATTTTTCTTTATGGATACTGCATAACTAATCAAGGGCCATAACTGTGAGTTAAAGTGTCTGACCGGAACAAGTCGACGATATGCGCATCTCCTCTTGGTATTGAAGGTTCCCATAAAGTTTCGTTGAATTCCAGCCAGTAGTTGCAGAGAAGTAGTGCGGAAACGATTTTTACTCTATGTGCATACTACATAACTAATCAAGGGCCATAACTCTGAGTTAAAGGGTCTGACCCGAACAAGCCGACGATATGCGCATCTCCTCTTGATATTGATGATTCCCATAAAGTTTCGTTGAATTCCAGCCAGTAGTTGCAGAGAACTACTCCGGAAACGAAATTCGGACGGACGGATGGATGGACGGACAACGCCAAAACTATATCCCCCTCCCGATTCCATCGGCGGGGGATAATAAAATACAAACATCATAAAGCTGATATGCCATTTCTTTGTAAATTTTGTATACCGCATATATTATATAAACCAATAACCATTTGTGACATGGTGAGAAAAGGGTTCCTGCATAATTATGGAATAATGTCAATCAAGCAAGTTTCCACTTCTATTCACTGACTGTTGGTAAAAATTTTGAACATTTATCTTTTTCTAGCCCCAGTGTGATTAAAGTTTGTAGCTAACTTGAACCACTCTCAAATCTGCTTCCTGCAACTAACCAGTACCAGTGTCATGTGTTGAAACACAGTGGTGACCACAGTAGGCCTCAAACTCAAGATCCTTGGGTTGAGCAGCAAACACCTTAACCACCAGGACACTGCTCCCCTTGAAGTTCTAAGCTTTATAATATTGCACGAAAAGTATAAGAAAAAATAGCGTACCATGATCTATGGGATATGGTTTGAGACCATCTAGTTCAAACAAGTGTCCATGAATCGGTACATAACTAACAAAATGAAAAGCTTCCATAGTCCTGATGGTCATACCTTGCTGCTTCTCTGGCAAATGAGAATTCTCACGTCTGAAAAAAAATTATCATATGAAAATAATAGTTATATATAAAGTACTTTATAACATTGTACAGTAGTGGAAAAACATATTTTTCTGTACCAAACAAGCCTTGAAGATTTGCAGTGTTGTTTTGGTGTATTGGACTTACTTAATTAATAGGTATACAACTAGAGGGAAAATGCATATGAAGAAATTTATTTCCACAATATTTCATTATTCAGGTTCATACTGATAAGTTGCCATGATAGTAGGACATAATATGTACAATACAGTACTTTAAATGTTGGATATATTAACATGGTTGGGGGTCACAGAATATTTTGTATTCCTTCTTCAGACTTGGGTACAAAAACTATATAATTAAAATTGACATTAATAACACAATATTTGCCACTAGTATACAGCCAGGCCAGTCTGCACATCCCTTCAGTCGGGTATGTGCAGTCTGAATAGGGGCTAAACTGCTGAACTGTTTGTAGCTCAATTTTTCTATTTTGATATTGAAATGAATGGCTTATTGCAAATTCAATGCAGGGTGAATCAGCTAGATATTTTTTATATTATCACAGGACTAATAAGTTACCTTGCATGACTGTTATGAGCCCGTGCTAACTCTGGTATGTTACCTATTGCATAACCTTTATTCTGAAATATAAATCATTTCATTTAATATGATACCACTCTGGAAACATTTAATAAATAACTAAATGTATTCACTGCACAACCACCAACATTTTAAGGGTTTAAACCCCTCTTTATCAAGGAGTTTGCTGTTTATTTTCTAAATCATCAGATTTTCTGTATTAATTTGTAGGATAACACAGTGTAAGAAAAAAAATTAATATTATGTGATTTAGAAAATAAACTGCAAATTCCTTGATAAAGAGGGGTTTAACCCTTGAAACCTTGGATGTTGATAAAGATAATATTTTATATGATGTAATTAAACATTCAAACAAGAACGGTTGGATATACAGCAAAATCTTTAAACAATCTCAGGTTTAAACCTTAGCTTTCTGGCAGCAACTGATTCTACATGACTACCCAAGCAACCAATGCCATGGTTTGCACTGTCCACTATTTAGTCATACATATTTTGTAATTTCCCTTAAATTGATGGTATTGGCCAGATTAAAACCTGAAAAATCTGAACAAGTCAAGTCTATTTAGCATGGAAATGGTAAAATTACTATACACATCATAACCTTTGCGTAATTTTTTCTAGACATAATTCTATCAAAATCCATGCTATAATTATTAGTTTCGGACAACTATATACAGTTATGACCTAAAGAACTTTCAAGAATCAATGTACAAAGTAAATAAGAAATGATAAAGCACCATGCAAAATCATAACTAAGAGCTATATCAATAATGTTAAGAGTGAGATGGAAAGTTCTACTATTCTTTGAATAGGCAAGTTAAATATATATTTTTTTACAATAAAAGTTTGATATGATTTTCATAATCGTTTTGACTATAATAAGATACAAAGCATACAGTAGTTTGAAGTGGCTGTATAAGATTAATACCTCTGGGTTCATATGTTTGCTGTATGATTTAAGTTCTGACAGCGTTTGTCCGAGATTCACTTTTTCACAGTTCAATAAGACACTAAGTAATGCATGCGTAGCACAAGAATTTGGAATCATCTGAAAGTAAATCAGAACAAAATTTATCTTACTGATACAGTATATTGACAAAATATTAAACTATATTTATGGTTAAATCAATTGCCACACTTCACATATAAAAAGACTTTGATACCTTTGAAAAGGCTCAAGATCAAGTTAGAAATTCAAATCTTAATCTCAACGTGTAAATGACACAACTCCCTACTAACCTTAAATCTTAGATTTATTTTTGCTGGATTTTAAGTCACACAGACACAGTTAACGTCATAATTTTCAACTTTACTGGTGTAACCATGAAGGAAGAGCTCATGTACTCCTCAGTTGCATTATTTCTGGCATGGGTGGGACTTACATCATGAAAGATTTACCAGCCTGCGCATCCACGCAGTCTGATCAGGATCCATGCTGTTCGCTATCGATTTCTCTACTTGTTATAGAGTTTGTAAGCGAACAGCATGGATCCTGATCAGACTGCACGGATGTGCAGGCTGGTCTGGATCCATGCTGGTCGCAAACCCATTATGTTGGTTTTGTCATGATGCGGCTCATATATATGAGACTTGCACTGCCTAGAAGAAGCATCTCAGTAAGTGTCATAAAATTTCAGTCAAAATTGAGTAAGAATTCATTTTGATAATGCTGAACATTGCAGCCCTCAAGATCCAATTGAGGTGACATTTTATGATCAATTTGAAGCATTTCTTGTTTAAAAAAAATTCTCATGACAAACTACATGTATAAATAACTCAGTAAGTTAGACTTTCTCTTGAAAGCCAAATAGTATCTTTGATTTTATGGGAAATCATCTTAATCTGTTAAATCTGTTTTAAATTTAGTCTTTTCTAAATTAACATTTTAACAGTGTGACTATTATTAACCTGTTGAGCAAAGAAAATACTGTTCACAATGTTGTCATCTGTGACAAAACTTTCATCCTCTGTTATTGTTTTCCTCCTGGATCGTCTCTCTTCAATCCAACGAAAAAGAAAAATGAACCCATATGTTGTCCTAAAAATTAAATAAACATTGACTTTTACAGTGTATGCATAATGTATCAAAAAGTATAGTAAAATAGAGAGGGGGGAGGCGGGGGTATAAAGTATTGAATGAAATTCTTCATCAAATTAGACATGACACTTACATTAATTTGTCAAAATCCATGACAGAGTTAAGTCCTCTAGCCTAAAGATTAACAAGTATTCAATGTTTCAGAGCAATATCTCAGAGAGTATGATAAAAAATACGGGGGTGGTAAAAATATTATATTAGAGCTAAAACTTCCATACCCTTCAAAAGCTTTTTGAAGATCATATATTTCCTCAACTTGTACTCCCTTGACCCCTGAAATTATAAATGAAAATCATATAAATAAACCTTTGCCACCAGTATAGAGCCATGCCAGCTAGCACATTTGTGCAGTCTGACCAGGCTCTATACTATTGGTAGCTGATATTTTGTAGTTTGATAATGAAATCTCTTAAACTTTTAATGGACTGTTCCAAATTCAAAGAAGGGCAAATTCATTACACAATTTTAGCAGGTTCCAGGTTATAATTATTAGAAACATTATCCATATGCCATGGAAGTGCATGTAGGCACCTGAATAAAACAACTGACCTTTTCTGCTAGCTGTCTCCTTATACAAATACATATTTATTTTTTAAATATTAAAACATCAATATGGAAGCCAGTGAACTTTTTATAATACTGACCAAGAGAATATTCTTTGCCTAATTTCGTACAAATTTAAGCCTAATTTAACCACTCTATCTCTAGGAGCACCTTTAAGTAAAAGAAATTATAGCCCTGTGTCTAAAATATATTTACTTTTCACTTCACAATACTAATAAGGGTGTCAGATATATCTAAAATTGTGTACTCCAAAAAAAGCAGGGTAGTAACAAAACTTTGAAAATTACTGTATATCAATAATATAAAATTCATCTAATTTTCACTGTATTCATGTGCACTAAATATTAGAATAAGAATTAATTATGTTCAGCATTACAATTTTTATTACAAATTACTAACATAAATGGTTTTCCTCAAGAGGTGTCAAAATACTTATTGAATAATATACAAAACTTACCAAAGTCTTGTAAAAGCAAAGTGAACAATCCTGAAAATATAAATAGTATTGAATACAAACCATGACAACATAAAGGTTGTTAATAAGTAAGATTGTAAAAATGAAATTCTAAGAGAGGCAAGAGGGAGCAAAGATTGGCACATTAAAACAATATGAGGGAGCAGTTTTTAAACAGAAATTTTAGTTAAATGTGTTTTAATTATCAAGAAAGTACATGTTCCAAATGAAAATCATCTGATGCTTTAATTTTCTCTTTGATGTAGGATTTTATTTATTTGTTTAATTGTCTTTATAATTCAATTTACATTTCTCCAATTTTTTGGGTACATTATATAAATTGGTCCCACCTGGTGGTCAGATATCTCAATTGATTGGAAGTGTTTTTTTTTTATATCTTATTTTCTTTTTTTGCAATGTCACAGACTCACTGGATTTGTATAGTCTCCTTTCTGTCTATGACCTTAGCAGTTTACAGATTGGTTAATGGTTTTTTTTGGTTTTTTTTAAACAAAATTTATATTAAATTAAAAGGTTATTAGGGGGAACAACACATCAAAAACACCAGGTCAGTTATTATATTTATCAAACTACCCATATAAACCTGTTTCAGGTAATATATACATGTACATTATATTCATACAACCTGCTGGTGTTTTAGCAAAAAATTTGTTCAAAAATATTTCTTCTCATGGGATTACACACTTAAATTCTTGCAACCAATCAGATAACAGTTATCTGTGTGGTAAATTGAAATGAAAGTGATGTGATAGGAATTTGGCAATCTCCTGGATTAGACCCCTATGTATATTTAAGTGATATAATAACCAAGTGATTTTAACTAAAGGATTTTAAACATTATTATCAGGTGTGACAGTTAAATTTTCTTATTCAAAGGTTATTCATTATTACTTTCCAAATTAGTCAGCAAATTACATCATCATCTGAGTCATTTTCACCAATACGCCCATAAACACTTTTGATATGAACTATATGTACATGAATAACCCAGGTATATCAAGTGAAAAAATAGTTGTTTCCCTTATCCTCGAGTAAAGTCAATATCTCCTATGCTAAAACAATACAAAATCAGCCATTTTTAAACTGTTAAATTTTAATGTCCAATTATATAATTTATTACTTCAATGGAAAGCTTTGGGTCTTATTATGTAGCTTCGTCACAGGGTCAGCATATACTTCAACACGTCATCTTTTGACACCAAAGTATTTAAATTAACTGTTAAACCTGCCATATGTCAGACCATTCTGCATACGTTTTATACAGTGAGATACGCAACTGATTTTCTTTACTCGCAATTCTACTGATAAGAATAGCCCGTTGTTTGCTAGTTTGGAAACTGTTTATCGGTGTATTGTATTTGTCAAAACAAAGATGGTGTTCAAACTGATGAGAATAAAGGTCAGATTACTGTATTGTAACAGGGTCAGTGATTAGCTGCAAAAGGTGCAGGGAAATCCGTAAGACTCAATGGGACATCAGGTGGTTGGATGAAAATGTAATGTTTATGAAAATTATTTAAGAAACTAAAACTACATGGTTTTCTTAAGAAAATGTAGTTTTAGTTTCTTAAGAAAATGAACTGTTTCCTAAAATAATTTTCACTTAAATAGTTGCACTTTACAAAAAGAATATGTCAGTCCTGTGATCTGTAGAAAATTTCAGTGAAAAGGGGGATAATCATCTTTGGGGACATTTGGCGAAAAAATTTGGTTGGTCATATCATAATAGTGAGCTTGAAGAGCTGGCCCGAAGGGCCTGCTCGCAAAGCGAGCTTTACGGTAACGCGAGTACCTGTTAGATAGTGATGGTTTTGAAAACTTTCGCCATAAGTACTGAACTGACAAATCGCAACTTTTTGAATTATAAGGTAACGATAAAAGCTGAAGAATTCTGATTGAAAACGGATGCTTAGACTGGTGTCCTGCACACTTTCATAGGAACTATAATAGGACAGGGAACCAAAATAAACAGAAGCAGTGTATAAAATAAGGAATGACAGTTTTAAAACAGAAAATGTAAAATAGAAATGAACCATTAATTTAGATTCAGAGTCAACTCGTCCCCTGGTCAACTCGTCCTCTGGTCAACTCGTCACCTTTTTGGTCAACTCGTCCCTTGGACAACTCGTCCCCTGGTCAACTCGTCCCCAATGTTTTATTATTATTTGTTTTTCATATATTTCATAAATTATTATAGACTGTTAAAATAATATATTATAAATTTACTGAATTGGACATATTTTGACGCTTTTTGTATGCGAATATTTGGAGTTTTTTTATGTAATAATAAGTAAATATATGCATAATTCTGATTAAATTACATACAGAAAAAAAACGACCCGAAGACAATCAATAGCAATAACATTTATGTATAATGTATTATATTTATCAGGGCAACTTTTATATTGACAATTTCACAACAAATGATTATCATATTTTTAATTGACACGATCCTTCTATAATGAGATCAATACGCACCGACATAAAGATTTTAGTACTTCTAATTTCTGTTAATCTGTCGTCAGTCTTTAATCCATTCAGGGAGGCGGTAAAAATCAAAGAGTTGGACCTAATTTTAGTTTTAATTATCATTAAAACTCTGATTAATTAAACATTAATTGAATGTTTGCAAACTTACCTGTCTTTGTAGTTTTACATCAAAGCTATGCACGTGCGCTTAGATAAAGATCATTAAAATTTAACGTAAAAAAGACGTTATTTTATTAATATTTCGATATCAATCAAATTCATTATTAATTTTACATAAAAGAACTATTTAAAGACATTGATTTACAACATAATAGTGACGAATAGATTGAAAGTAGGGGACGAGTTGACCATATTAGGGACGAGTTGACTTTTTGAGGACGAGTTGACCAAAACAGGTACGTATATTAACGGTATCCGCAACTCTATACAGTAACTCAATAACGGTAAATTATGCTGTCGTGGCAGATAATCCATCCAGACTGCCGATCGTTATTGATTTTTATCGACGATTACATATCATTAAGCGGTGTGATATTTGACCTTGGTTATTTAAATTACCGTCAACATGTTATTTTCTGTTCAATTTTTTAAAAGTAACATATTCTAGAAAGCTGAAAGATAGATTTTTTCAAATATATATTTTATAAATCAGTGCGTTTAGTATGAAGAAAATTACGACGAGTTAAACACAGAGATTTTTTTTTTGTCTCCCGATTATGTCAAAACTTCAGTAAAAATAATGATGCCCTCTTCGAACAAATATAAGATTTTTTCGTAATTTATGGTCCGAATTTAGCAAAATACCTATCAAAAGAAAGCTGAGAATTTGATCTTTTTAACCGTGTAATTATCATTTACAAAGCTAAATTATTTCCGGAATTGTAACGAGTAAAAAACGCAACTTTTACTACCAGCCAAATTGCGACTGCACACGAAAGAAATTTTATATACATGTAGTAACAAGTTATTATTGTTTCGTCATTTTTTTGCCGAAATTTGTGAAAAATTATTTATAAAAAGCTTATAAACTGTAGTTTTAATTTTTTTATTTTTCAATTTCTATTGCGTATCTTAAATAAATGCGGATAAGATATCGTGAAGAATCACATGACCAAAATCATCTTGCATATTTCGAACGCAACTTTTACCATATATTTAACTTATTAAGCCCTTTATATTTTTTATTTGAACATTGTTTTAAAGAATGAAGTTATCTATCTATCTATTTTTAAAATTGAATAAAAGTATGATTATATAATTTTCAAACTGCACCAGAAAAGAGCTCTTATAAAAATGTTCGTTTTCTCAGGTACATTAACATTAATATACGTACCTGGTTTTCTGAAAAACGGCCTAAACATTTTTTGTTATGAAAGTATTGTGAAAAATAAGTACATTGTACCGTCATAATTGATGTTTGCTGCAGATTCAGTAATTGATTTAATCACGGTTATTAATGTGCATCTATTTAATTGTTCAATTGTGATAGTTTTCACACTTTTTCTATCAGTCGGTCCTGTTTGAAACTGCTTTTTAGTGGGTAAGGCTAGATTATTACTATATCCAGTTAATTGTTTTTATTTAAAACATATTCTCTGTGTTGCTTTTTATACAATTATATTGAGCAAACTGTTTCACCACTACATATGTCAGTATCTTTCAGGTTCTCTTGAATGAACGTACATTTTTTCGAGAGAATAGACATAAAGGTATTGGAAATAGTAGTATCAGGTACCTGGTAGTAAAAAAAAAAGAAATAAAAATGAAAACACATAAGTTTTGCCTTTTATTTTATAACTGGATTTACATAAAACTTCAATAGCATCGCACTGGCTATAAAATGACTGTTTATAGTGTTTTCATTTAGTCAAATTAGTGTCACTTTATTCCCGAAATTTATTTGACACTTCTGGGACTCTCCTGGCACAAGCTGCAAATCTTTGAACTTTTGGGCTGTATCAGCATTCAGTGAAATTGTCGTGCTGATCTACCACTTGAAACCCTTGAAGCACATTTGTTACGATCTGAAATAAATGAAATGACATTTAATATAAATATTTTGTTTTATCAACAGAATAACCATGTACTAATGTTAATATACGTACCTGGAATAACTAACAAAAAAGAAGTTGAATATAACTTCTGAGTAAATGAAAAAAAAAATGGGGGAAATTTCATCCATTTTCAAAAGACCATAGCATCAAAAATATTCAGTTGAAAATTATAAATAATACCACACCCCATTCACAATAATGTAGTAACTAACTTTAAAGCTTTCATTTGTATTTTCAAGGTCTTTAGATACCTCTGATGTTTGGGCCAAAATAGGTCGTGAATTTATTTTTGCACCGCAAAAATTTACAAATTTCCTTCAAATTTCACGCCACAAAAACAACAGATCAGATGATGAGGGAGCCTTAAAAGTACCTACATAACTTACTTTTATATATTCTAAACCGATTTGTGCAAGTTTAATCAGTTTTCTACAAGTAGGTTAAGCCTGATAACTCTGCAGATTTTATACATGTTCACCCGTTTTTAACAAATATCCGCCATTTTGTCGATCTCATTCATACAGACTGGAAATTTCCACACCCGATTTACGCCATTTGGAAGCGTAATCTAGTAAAAATACACGTACATAACAAAAACATAAGACTTACCTGTCATTATTTCTTGAGTATTTTGTGCCGATGCTCGTAAATTAACACTTAATTTACAGATTTTTCATCAACAAAAATTGCTCCGTCCGCCATCGATTAAATTTTTTGGTAGCATGTGCGCATGCGCACGACCGACACGACAGCAATCTCGGTCTAAAACCTTGTTGCGGATACCGTTAATATACGTACCTGACCAAAAGTAGGGGACGAGTTGACCAAAAAGGTGACGAGTTGACCAGGGGCCAAGTTGACCAGGGGACGAGTTGACCGGATTGCATTATTTTATACTATTTCAGTTTTTCACGGTAAAAGTAAATTGAGCTTTGAGGCTTTGCCTTTTTCATATTAATATGTCAGGCATGTCATTCTCCTGCAAAAACACATCTTGAACATGATAACTCAATTTTACGGTAGGTAGTCCGAGCTAAAAACACACGACTGAACAATATCTGAAAATCCGAAATTACGTTAGACGTTTACTGGTGTTCATGCTATAAAAGTCGATATCACGTTTCCTTTCGATACGTCTGTTGAAATGAACACCACTCTTTTTCTTTGCATATTATAACAGTATATTCACCTGGATCGCTTTCAAGTTCAAGCCACCCTTTGTTCATTTTGAGTGGAAAGGATAAAAATAATGAAAAAATTGTTAGTCTGTATCATCAGATGTTTGTATTGTAGTTGGACGGTAAAACCCAAACGCTTGGGTGATACAGACTTACGCGAAAGTGCGAAATAAACGAAATGATATACATTTTATGATATACGTCTTTGGAATAACCCCAGTTTTAATATCTTTACTGAGAGGCTTGACCCATTCTATAAATTGTAAATTGCACGATATGTCTTTTGAATTAATAGGCTTGTACAACTTTTATCTTTTTAAATTTGCACATAGATAATTTCTTTTAATAACAGTTCCCCGACAACGCGCCTGCTAGCAGTAGCATGTAGATGTAACTAGATGATATCATGTTGGTAGGTTAATGAGCTAAGTGACTGGTGTATCAGTTATTTCTTTCTTATTTTTCCTGGTTTAAAAAATGAAATAAAACCCTCCAAGTAATTAAGATGCCTTTTAGCATCTTTATAAAAAGTCTTCACATATACACTTTAGTCTTTGTCTGAAAATAGAAAACTGAAAAAGCCTCATTTACGTCTTTGAAAAGCACAACTCTCTGATGTAAAACTGACGTGGCATCTTAAAATCAAGGACCTATAACTTAAAACCTCTCTGAGTATCTTCAAAATATTTTCTGTTTAGTTTTTTTTTTACATGGTTGTTGCGTGGCTATCACATGACATTTAAGCATACTACATGGTGCAGGTATATGTGCTCTAAGATGTTTTGTTTCCTAATATTCATTTTCATATTAGTAATTTGTGTATTTACATGACTTACAAAGGTTATGGCAATTTATATGAAATTACCCTAAGTAACGAAATATTCAGTGTAAATATCTGTTCCTATGCATTAATTGTTTTGATACATGTTTGTCCGAAACTAAGCTTGTATATGTTGTCCTTCTACCCACTACAGAGTCAAGCAAATTATATGTTAGTAAACATAAGTTGATGACATCATTGGAACTTCTAGTTAAAAATAAACAGCTCATGAATTAAAAGTTTGAGGTTAGATTGAGTGTGAGATTAGATACTTAAACAATAAAGTATTCTAATATGAGAATAATAAATGGACGTAGAGTTATTTTTCAATAACGGGACAAGCACGTTAAAGTGACCATATAACAATGAATGATGGTCGGACATACGGCTTTTAAGTCAGCAATTGAAAATAAATGTATCCAAAAGTTAATAACAAGCAAAATAGTTTAAACCAAGTTATGATTTACAGCTAGAATTGAACAACTAATAGATAAAAGGTAATAAAAAATTGCAAGAAATACCGGTTACATAAAATGCATGCCATATGGTTCTGTAACATAACATTTCCTTGTCAAAGTGCTTTTAGAGTATTAATTATAAAAAAATGACAATTTCAATATTCGTAAATTAACTTTTACATTTTTAACAATCATTAAAAGAATTTCATGTTACATAAATATTTTGATATAAATTACTTTTAGATTCTCAACTGATAAATTTTACAACTGCAGTATAAACATGTCATAGTGGTCAAAATGAAATATTATCACCTTTCAATTTTAATACTTTATGGCTTGATTATCAATTTCCTAGTCTATTTATCAAACAAGCCATACTTGATTATCTTATGGCATTTATTGCTAATAGAGCTTAAGGCTTAATCACTATGACAACATTTTGTAGTTTTTTTTATATTTTAAATAAGTCTTATTTTGAATCGGAACTTACAACATCTAAAGTCTTATCTAGAATTTCGGACGTATATAACATCTAGTCTATACTTTGAAATTATATTTAGTTAATTCAGGTGTTAGCTTTATTGTAATATTTGTGGACTATTATAATCTATTTTATAATTTGATGAACTATTCCAGTGATAAATTAAAAAAGAATTAAATTGAACTTGACATTTTGTGTTGTGTCATTTATAAAATAGATAAATACAGAATCCCTAAAGAAAGCCCAACACGGCAAAATTGAAAATGTTGCAGGCTCGGTTTGATTGAGCCTGTTCATGGACGGTACTGGAAAGTGCAAGTTACCGTCCACGCCCCCTAGCACCGGCTTAAGCAGAATTCAACATTTAACATGAACTGGTAAAATTTACAATTTTGAAACATCCGCAGATGTGTTCATATGGCGGTTATCATGGAACCTTCAATGTGACACGGTAGTGCCATTCCATGAAAAGCGGCATATGGTCCCCAAGTAAAAAAATGCGTGTGCCCTAAACGAGAAAACAATGGGCGGAACTAAATAAAATGGAATTTTGAAAGGGGATCTGAGGTTATGAAGCCTGCGTATCACAGAGAGGACGTCAAAAGACAAATTTAAAAAGCAGGCAACATATCCTAAGGGTGATTCAACATTATTCAAGTAGGAATATTGGAACCACCCAACTAGAAAGTGCCAAAAAGTTGAAACTAAAAATACCACAAGCACAACAATAATGTCGTGCTGAACGATCTTCAAGGATCGAAAATATAACATCATTGATTAAATGTACGGGGAGACTTTTTATAAGTTATATTTAACAAAGAGGATACTGGATGTCACGGTTACAAGAAATAAAATATTAAAATATGATAAACAAGATCAACAAGGAAAGGCGGCGTTAATGAACGCAACCCAACACGACCCAGCAACAAGAACAAGTGGCAAGGAGCCCAGACGGACCCCAAACAAAAATAGGACAGGGCACAAGACAGGCTAATCAGTATCCCACCACAACCAGCCAAGGGTTTCCGTGTAGGGCGCTCACTACACCAGCGAATCTTATTCCCCAAACGACCCCAAAGCGAAGGCTCTGCCGGCGACCCTTGGCTACAGTTCATTGAAAATACTTTGAAATGAAACTAACCGTTATAACATGATGAAATATAACCCCAATTATCCGGTGGTTGCAATTCTAAATTGAGGGGCACTTAATGATTCTCAATATACAAATGTAAGTACAACATCGAGTTAATTGCTATATACCATGAATGATGTCCTGGTAGCACGTAACTCGACTCTGGATCAAGTCATATTTAGGTTTTATAACCGTAAAGTTCCAGTCACATAATGAGCACCATTAGGGCATGTTTACGGTTCTCTCTGCTTCTGGAAATACACAAATAAATTTCCTTCCACTATCACAGCTAACAAATATATGTTTTCATTGCTTCTTTTTAATTCATACAGTGCTCATATGAAAGAAATAAAAATGGCGACGATTGGCAAAGACACGGTCCAACAGATGATTATTATTTTCTGCTTTTATAGAAGTAATTCTGTGTAAATATTCCTTTATTGAATAAGTCTGTAAGAAATTTTTGTCAAGAAAACTATGTTATTTTTTTCCGGATATTAAATATGTACTGTATATTTTCAAATTCGCGCTCAAACATTTAGAGTTGGAAATAATTTTGCGCTTTCCATTAATGCTTAATTGTGAAAATATCAATTATAGGTGAGACTTTTAGATAGCATTTTTAAAAAGGTTTGGATTTTCTTTAGGGATTATTATTTTTTCTATTTTATCCCCACATCAACATTGTTTGTGCCGTGTGGAGGCTGCAAAATGCCGCCCCATACATTCAATTAGAGATGTTATATTTCCTATCTTAAAAATAGTTCAACACGACACTTTTGTTCCGATGAATTCTGCTTAAGCGGGAGCATGGATGGTAGTTTGCCCTCGACAATACCGTCCATGATTAGGCTCAATCAAACCGAGTCTGCAACATTTTCAATTTTGCCGTTTTGGACTTTGGGGATTCTCATTTTCTCTATTTTGTTGTTTTATGTAAATAATTGCTTTCAATATGAAATTTCAGCTTTATCTCAAATTCTATTCTGTTTTATGATGTAAATCTTAGAGATAAGCATTTAAAGATAAAACAAAAACAAAACAAAATGTTGATTAATTATATATAGAATTTAAAATTGACCAAGTCACTTTTAACTACTAACTTCTTATTTTTATTTGAAGAAGCAGTAAGAGACAGCCAAAGAAGTATTCAAACACAATCATGAAACACTCGAGACATGCCAAGAAAGATCAAAAGAAGAGGTTGATCGGAACAGATTGTATCTAAAGGGTTAAACTAAAAGTACTTCATAAAAAGTTTGAATTTAAGCTGCATCTTTTGAAATAAAATATTAAGTATTGTCTTGATTTTTTAGTGAAACTCTGTTACTTTGTTTTATATCTTAAAATATAAATATGGTGGGTTTTCGACATTGAAACTTCAACTGAAGCCGCCACGTCGTATCAACATTCAAATTTCAACGTTGTTTAAACTTTCAAACCCGAATATAAATCCAACGTTATTTCAACGTTGGAATTTGACCATAATTCAACGTTGTTTCAATGTTGATGTGCCTGCTGGGAAGGTACTTGGCAGTTTCAGCTGAGGGTATATGGGAAAATGGTAGGGTTCCTTTTTACAGGTGGTCGGCCCTATGCACATTACACATGTCCGGATGAACTTCATAGTCCAGACTCGTTCCTATATTTATAGGTTCTGTAAGCCATTTTGTAATCTGTCCACGTCTGTTTCACCCTCGTTTGTCGCGTAGAATATTAAGAGGTTAATACACGGCAGGAGAGGGCCGGAAGGTGATAATCGGCCCGCAAAATGAATAATGGACCCGAGGGCTTTAGCCCGAGGGCCATTATTCATTCAGGGCCGATTATCACCTTCCGGCCCTACTCTGACGTGTATTAATGTCTTTAATACACTTGGTAGATCTAATAGTAGCATTTTTAAAAAAGAAAAAAAAAAAACAACAACAACAAATAGAAATCTACTTTGAAGTTCTTTGGTTGAAATTCTTGTGTTCTGTACGGAGATGTTTACTGTTTGTGTGTTCAAAGAAGCAAGTTTTATTTTCATTTTTTTTTTCGGATTGAATTTGTCGTATTATTTCTTCAAATTTCAACAGTAACAAAAATGTGTTTGTACTAAATACGATGTGCTGTCAACCTACTTTCACTTTTACAGTTAACTGTTTCATGACGTAAAATATGACGTCATTGTTTCAGTTTGTGCACGTGCACATGTTCTGCGGGCTGATAACTAGTTCTCGGCCCCGGGCCGCAAACTCATAATAGGTCACGTGACACTCATAATCAGTTGAAATCATAGGCAATTTTGTTACTATATATAGTAACAAGTGTATTAAAGTGTCATCCATCCTCAAATAACCTTGCTTTACTTTTTACCGTTTCTGACATTAATTCTTTATAAATTTATTTCATTGGCAAATTAACAGAAGTACAATGTATGGCCCTAAACTGCGCCTGTCTCTGACTGCGATTGCTCAGAAATGACCTAATTCAGGGTGAAACTTGATAGTTTATGCCAATTATTTGTAATGCATATACATGTATTAATTTGAATTTGTCAACTTTTTCAAAGACCTTTGAAAAGGCCATTTCAATGACATCCGTATGTGGTCCATTGCCTAGGTTATTTAATATTAATTAAAGCAACGATTGACGAAGTAGGGCGATATTCACTTAGCACAGCCTGGAAAAACACCCACCCAAACATTGCCATCAGTAATATAATACACAGCAGAATAAGGCACGAGTATCAAAGGAATAATTTCACAAGTAAAAGCAATGACGTCCCGTAGAGTTGTAGTTTAAGTTGATTTTCAAAGTTTGATAAGATAAATCTTTTGAATGAAGGGACAGAAATGGGAATTACTTAGGTAGGGGTGTATAATGGAGTTTCCTTGAGAAAAAGTTTTTCGTATATAAATGTCTTCTTCGCATTTAAGACTTACCGGGAATCTAATCGGAACAGCTCGGCTATTATTCACTCAATCGCGTCTTTCCGTCTGTCTTTAGCCGTATAATCCGAAGTTTGACGGAAAAGACCGACCTAAGACTGACGGAAATAACCGAAATGTTGCTACTATCTGAAAGCGTTTGTTGATGTTGATCAGTTGAACGTGGTTTTCAGTGGTTTTAACCGGTTTTACTACGTTTTATTATTCATTTCCAGCAAGTTATTGTCAATCATGTCGGGTAGAGAAGGTAAGAATTTTATGAATCTGTTTATTTATTTAGTTAATTTTGATTCTGACTTCTGTTTCTCTCAGGTTTTCTTGTAGATCTATCTTCAGATCATTCGCGCTCTTCGTTTTTCCGGATTACTTATTTAAATTGTAAAAAAAAGCCACACAATGAAAGACGTTTAAACGCTTTTCACTCAAAACAGGCTTAGAAAAGCATAAAAAATACGATTTTCAATTTATTTCAAAGTATATTTCTTAACGGTAATAGGACATTTCGGACAATGGACGTTTCGGACCAGATTTTGGGACACTTCGGTCCATATTTAGGGACATTTCGGACCAGATTTTTGGACATTTCATATATTTATTAAAAAAATCTGTAAAATTATGGATTGTCCAAAAATTTACAGACTGTAGGTAAATATCTTGAAATCTTGACCTGATCTTGTATTATCTGGTAATTTTATTTATTGCTTGTTGCTATGTAACAATTTTTCTTACAATTTTTTTCTTTTGTTCATAATGTCTAAAGGGATATTTTTCTGTATTGAGGGCAAAAAATTACTATTTAGAAATGTTAAGTTCATCTTTGCCAGTTCATTCCTTAGCCCAATGATAATATAAGAATTTAAAGAAAACAGGATACTCGAAATACCTGGCAGTCATCAGTTAATCTATATTATATATCATGTCAAATAAAGACATCAAAATTATAAGACAGTAAAATAGAGTTATTTAAAAGTGGATAAAAGAAGAATACTGAAAACGTTGTTAAAGAAATCTATAAATTGTAATTTACGTAATCAAGAATTGGTTTTAAATTTGCATAATAAGCATCATATGATTGACTGAAATATTTCAAATAGTATGCTCAGACTGGGACTTAAAATATACATATTTTAACTCCCAGGGTCAGATGAGAATTTTATATTTATGGAACCGAACATATTTTGAATATTTGTTCCCATTCAAAGTCCAATAATGAATATATTTAATGTTACGGGCTTGTTAAAGTTTATGATGGTCAAGCATATTACAGATATTGCTAGGAAAACCATAGCAACTTAATAAAATAAAAAAAATATCTAATGTTTTGCCTTTCAAGTTTGCCTTATCAAAAGTTTATCAAATATTTTTCAATTTCATGCTCAATCATTAATAAAAAAATCTCAAACGGTGTAATATTACTAATAATCAATTTAAAATAAAATACAAACAACAATCTGATTTTGCATGTCTGCCATACTGGTTAAGTAAAGCGCTTTACAGATTGATTCCAAATTTTTTGACAGAAAAACATATTCATACAAACTTATATCGGCAAATATTTCATTAAAAAATATTTTGTTTTTGAGACTTTGACTCATTAAATGCTTACATTTAATTAGTCTATCAGATTTAGTTCTTACCGTGATAGCCTTTTCTGTATTGGTTCAGTGTATAAGAATGCTTAAATAAAAGGATTTAAATATGATTTTTCGGATGTTACAGTTTGATTATTTTGTTAGAAAAAGTATTTGTTTAATCTTTTTTACTTTTGATCATCAACAGCTCAAAATTTATGTATTTATAATTTTATAACAGGAGGCTTGTAATATATTGACTCGCTATTGGTCAGCTAGTATTAGCCACTAGCTGATAAGCCCCGCCTAAATTCACCTGGCATCACCTCTATGTAGTATGATTAGTAAATAGATTTAGTAACCAGACGGCTGCGTTGTTTAATCTCTCTACCCATGCTTGTCCAGTAACTATGTTATAGCAGACATTACATTGGCGACGAGGATGGACTTAGGCCAAAAGTATTACAAATAGCACATGAAACACATCAAGGCATAGTGAAAACAAAGCAAATGCTAAGAGAAAAAGTTTATTGGCCTGGCATTGACAACGAAATTGAAATGCTGATTAAAACGTGCTTCCAGTGCCAGCTAGTCTCAAACCCGCCACGACAACTTCCTATCACGCCAACCGAATTACCAGAGACACCCTGGCAAATTGTTGGGATGGATTTAACAGGACCGTTCCCAGGGGGAGAATATATTCTTGTAGTAATAGATTACTACTCTCGTTATCCAGAAGTTGAAATCATGAAATCAATCACTTCAAGATGTATCATTCAAAGACTTATGAAAATATTCGCCACACATGGACTTCCGTCAGTGATTAAAACGGACAATGCACCAAACATGGTATCTCAAGAAATCACAAACTTCTTCACTGCAAACGGAATAAAACACCAACGTGTTACGCCTTATTATCCACAAGCAGCAGGATTGGTAGAAAATTTCAACAAAACAATAGCAAAATGCGTTAAGACTGCTAACAATGGAAAGAAAAACTGGCGAACAGAAATCTACAAATTTTTGATGACATATCGAACAACCCCTCATGTATCCACAGGATCCGCACCTGCATCCCTATTATTCAACAGAACAATTAGGAATAAACTACCGCACTTTGAAAGAAAGAAAAATGACACAAAAGTAAGAAAAATGGACTCATACAAAAAACAAAACATGAAGAAATACGCAGACAGGCAGGCAAATACTCGGATTATAACATATAAACTTGGACAGAAAGTGCTTATTCTAAACAAACATCAAGGAAAATTAGACTCAAAATGGAATAATGAAATATACACTGTTATTGGACAAACGGGAAATCAAGTGAAATTAAAATCAAGACACAATGACATTGTGAGAAGGCATATCACTCAGATCCGTCCATTTTATCAGAGATAAACTGTCAGACACATTCTCAATGAAAACAAACTGACCATACAGACTAACCATTAAACTAAGAAAATTAATGACATGTTTCAGGAAATGATTACTTTAAATTAAATAGCAATAAATGCTATCATTCAAACTGCTAGAGAAAACATTAAGATTAATCAGTGTAACATTATTTCTGAGACTGTTTACAAAATGTCTAAACTTTATTGCTCTGAAAACTTCATGCCTCTTAGATAAATGACCACTATTATTTACAAGTGACATGCTAGATTATGTTCATGATTATAATGCTTTTATTTCAGGGATTTTGAGTTCATGAACTTTTTAAACTACTTGCATGTTATTCTTCTGAGAAAAAGGCGGATGTAATATATTGACTCGCTATTGGTCAGCTAGTATTAGCCACTAGCTGATAAGCCCCGCCTAAATTCACCTGGCATCACCTCTATGTAGTATGATTAGTAAATAGATTTAGTAACCAGACGGCTGCGTTGTTTAATCTCTCTACCCATGCTTGTCCAGTAACTATGTTATAGCAGACATTACAAGGCTTCTCAATGAAAACTGCCATTTTTCGCAATTTGCTCATGGGGTAAAAGGTTAAAAATAATGATTAAATTTTAATCTTAAGCATAAATTTGTATTATATCGATTATTATATGTTGCTGTTGTGTATATCCAGGTGGCAAAAAGAAACCTCTAAAACAGCCAAAGAAGAATAAAGGGGAGATGGATGAGGTAAGATACTCTCTTTATATTAAGTTTCATTTATAACTAGAATAACTTAATTTGTTTAGTTGGTCGAAAACAAAGCTGGGTTAATACTAAATTCTCTGTTGTTTGGTACATAACAAAATAATGGGTTACAATAAATATTGCAAGTGAACATATCAGATTATAAAGTACAGAATGTGCAGTAAAATATAATGAACATATATCAATGTATCAGGGCTCATCCGGAAGGGCGATTCAGGCGAAAACTTCGCCGTGTATATTCCAATTTCGCTCTTCCAATTGATCAAAGAGAAGTCAACATCGCCGATAAAATCTTAATTCCAAATAGTAATTACTTAGCGTTGTAAAGAGCAGAGATTGTATCCGCCCATATGACGACCGCTAATTATCATTATCCAATCAGAGCGTCGCTTTATACTACCCTTCTACCTGTAAGCGAAGCGATAGACCGCCTACTCTAAACAGTAAATAATGAGAGCATCGACCCGAAACGGTATAATTGTGTGATAGTTTGCGAGTTTAATCCGGGATTTGGCGATAATTATACATTGTTTTTTCCCCGATTATCTAAACACGTGCAATCTTCCCTAATTGATATACACGATGCACTTCGATGGTGGGTTTTTAACCCGAGTAAAGGCGATGTGCAATGGATTTTTCACGGCTATCACAAAACTGTTTGTCAATTAAAAATAATCAATTTCATTAATGATCAGCGACCGGATTAAAAACTTAATCATAGTTTTGAGTCTGTTAACATCAAATTTTTACTGTAAATTTGTTATGTCGCTCACGTCATGGCTACAGGGCGAAGTGCCCAAACCTAGCAGTAAAACTAAAAGAAAGTTACGGATTCTGATACATAAACGCGAAAATTTAAGGAAACCATTTCGCAAAAATCTTGCGATTGGTATGTTGTAGACAGTGGGGGTGTTTGGCATTGTTCTGTTTTTAGAAATGCCAAATTTGACACAGTTTACGCACGTGGGCAAGACATCCCGGCTAAACTACATATCGGTCGTATATCATGTTACGTATATAACAACAAAATTTGTCAAGAAGACGAGTTCTTATTGTTTCAATATACATATTTGTTTCAATGTCGTAAATATGACGCTCAGATTAAGATTTATCAATTTTGTAAATTTAAAAAGCATTATTTATAAAGATATAACCGAATTTAACATTTCATGAAAATAAAGGGAGGTAATTAGAAATTAATTTTCTACAATTTCTCAGTCAAATTTTTCAATAAGAAATGAATGTATGTAATTTTAGTGATCAAATATAATGTGCACAAATGTTTGCAGTACATATTTTACATATTCTTTGATGTTTGAAAATTGTTTTATAAGCATAATTATATGCATATAAATCTGACATTACAACATTCAGGACATAAAAGAAATTTCTGTTACCAGAACAGAATAGAACAGATTTTATTAATCAACATCCAAGGTGACTTCATCTTCTAATAAAAGTGAGGAAAGAAAAAATATGAAATTGATTTTATCATCACATCTTTTCTTACACATCATTATCAACAAATGTACATGAAAATATATAAACACATATTTTGAGAAAGCTTATAAATAGCTGATCAATAGATATCAATAATAATTTTTTATATTCATATTTGCAGCTCAAAAACATTTAGATGCTATTGCCAGATCTACTACTAATTAATCTACTTTTAATTAATACTACTATTAATTAATCTACTATTAATTAATTAACTGAAGAAATATTATAAGTGATGTCAATTGTGTTTATATTATATTTAAAGCATGTATAGCCATCATGTTAATGCATACACATTGGGTTGTTTCCCTTCTCCCTAATTTTCGCGAGGAAGTCACTTCTCCCTAAAATTTCCCCCCAGGATGAGCCCTGAATGTATAATGTACTATTCTACCATAATAGTTAAATTTTGTGTGTTCCCTTCAGATTTTCATCTTAATTGTTAAAAGATATACCTATAAATGTAGAAATGTGAATTGTTAAGGATTTTGCCATAATTATTGTGATTTTTGTGCCCCCACGTTAGTGGCGGGCATTTAGATTTACCCTTGTCCGTCCGTTCACTTTTGTGTTTCACATAACTCAAAAAGTATTTGACCTAGTGTCATGAAACTTTACAGGAATGTTGATCAGCATGTGTAGTTGTGCACCTGGGTATTTTCGTGTGGATATTTTTAGTATTTTCAGAGTTATTGCCCTTGACTTAGTAAAATTTTGCAATTTTCAACTTGTGTCGCATGTAACTCAAAAAGTATTTGACCTAGAGTCATGAAACTTTACAGGAATGTTGATCAGCATGTGTAGTTGTGCACCTGGGTATTTTCGTCTGGATATTTTTAGTATTTTCAGAGTTATTGTCCATGACTTAGTAAAATTTTGCAATTTTCAACATGTGTCGCACGTAACTCAAAAAGTATTTGACCTAGAGTCATGTAACTTTACAGGAATATTGATCAGCATGTGCAGTTGTGCACCAGGTATTTTCGTCTGGATTTATTTAGTATTTTCAGAGTTATTGCCCTTCACTTAGAAAATTTTTGCAATTTTCAACTTGTGTCGCAAGTTACTCAAAAAGGATTTGACATAGTCATTAAACCTTATGGGCAGGTTGCTCAGCATAATTATTTAGATTTGCACCTGGGGTTTCGCTTGTGGATTTATCCAGTATTTGTAGAGTTATTTCCCTTGACTTAGTAAAAATGACAGAACAGTGGCGCGATGGGGGCACCCGTGTCCTATGGACACATTTCTAGTTAAATAACAAAATTAATCTACATTTTGTAAGAAAATTAGATATGCCAGATTTGACTATAGTTTACATTTATTTTACTTTTGGCAGGATGAAATGGAGTTCAAACAGAAGCAAAGAGAGCAGCAAAAAGCTTTAGAAGCAGCCAAGGCAAAAGCAGGACAAAAAGGTCCTTTGGGTATGCAAAACATGTTTTTCAAATTCTATAAACTACTGGTTCAAACCATGATTTTTTTAGCTCACCTGAGCATGCTCAGGGTGAGCTTTTAGGATCGATGATTGTCCGTCGGCCTTCGTCCGTTCACATTTAGTTGTTAACACTCTAGCGGTCGCATTTTTGCCACAATCATCGTCAAACTTGGTCAGGATGCTTATCTAGTTGATAGCATGGATGAGTTCTAACATGGGTCATCTCGGATGAAAAACTAGGTCACAAGAGCTAAAAATAGAAAAACCTTGTTAACACTCTAGCAGTCACATTTTTGCCTCAATCATCATCAAACTTGGTCAGGATGCTTGTCTAGGTGATAGCTTGTATGAGTTTAAACCTGCATGGGTCATCTCGAATGAAAAACTAGGTCACAGGAGCTAAAAATAGAAAAATCTTGTTAACACTCTAGTGGTCACACTTTTGACACAAGTGTCATCAAACTTGGTCAGGAAACTTGTCTAGGTAATTGCTCAGATTAGTTTGAACATGGGTCATCTCGGATGAAAAACTAGGTCAAAGGAGCTAAAAATAGAAAAATCTTGTTAACACTCTAGTGGCTACTGTTTTGATCTAAATATCCTGTAAATTGGTCTGAAAGTTTGTTTTGATAATTTCTAAGTCAAGTTCGAACATTGGTCATCTCGGATGAAAAAGTAGGTCACACCGCCCAAATATGGAAAAACCTTGTTAACACTCTAGTGGTCACATTTTCGACTCAATTATCATCAAACTTGGTCAGGATGCTTGTCTAGGTAATTGCTCAGATGAGTTCGAAATCGCATGTGAAACTAGGTCACCAGAGCTAAAAATAGAAAAATCTTCTTAACACTCTACTTGCTACTGTTTTGATCCAATTATCCTGGAAATTGGTCTGAAAGTTTGTTTTGATGATTTCTAGGTCAAGTTTGAATATGGGTCACCTGGGTAAAAAACTAGGTCACACTGCTCAAATATGGATAATCCTTGTTAACACTGTAGTGGTCATGAAACTTGGTCAGAATGCTTGTCTAGGTAATTGTTCGGATGAGTTTGATGGGTCAGGTGAGCGATCTAGGGCCATCATGGCCCTATTGTTTAATTTTATTCTCCAACCACTTTTTGTTAGGGGCAATTTATAGATTTGCACATGCTTTTTATTCCAATTTCTTTACATAGAGCATTTTGTGTGACTGTGACATGTTGCACCAAAAGTGAAACTGATAGAGCAATGAAACTTTGTAGCATGTTCACTAACTCACCTGGGTATTTCGATTCAAAATTATTGGAGATCAGCACATGCCTTCTGATAATCAAAATATAGTTGTATGTGAAGGTGTGAAAGCCTGTCTTAGCCATATTAATCTTTATCATAAACGTCCATTTACAGTGTTAAAAAGTTGTTTAGAACTTTATAAAAGGATTTCTTATGGCCATGTTTATGCTTTGAGTGTGGTACAAAAGAAAATTATACAAGATTAGGAAGGAAGACAATTTGGATGTAACGAGTATATGATATATCCACAGGTGTACACTGTATAATCAGAGTGTTAATGTGAGGACCTTTGATGCCACATATGGCCACCATGTTTAATGTTGTCTGCAGGTTAAATGTTGAAAGATTGCTTAACAGTGAAATAGAAGTAAATAAACTGTAAAATTATTTGGAATGTTTTTGTTTTGATTTTTTTAAAAATTATAAATGCAAATATAATATTCAAGATTTTGACGAACAATGGAAGTAACTGATTATGTAAATTGGTCAATGGAAGTTATAAAGACATTATGATCTTAAATTCTCTATTTTTATGTTGCAGGTGGTGGTGGGATAAAGAAATCTGGCAAGAAGTGATCTTCATCCACAAAATGCACCTTCAATTTGACCTCGATGATTTTTTATTTTTTTATTGGAAGTTTTGGCAATGGCATTGGAGAAATTGAACTGTGCTTCATTGAACTTGTACCTAAAATTCATCAACAATTTTGAATTTCTCTAGGTCATTAGTGTTCAAAAATGTTATTATTAGGTGTTCAGTAATCTGAGATTGTTATATTTTGTTGGCTGTTGTACTTCTTGTGTAGTTCATTTACAGTTTTGACTTTACCCCCATCTAAATCCAGCCTCTAGGCTTACTGATCTGATGTCTCCTGTCTATTATGTTTCATTTGCCATGATTGTGTGGTCTTAAATTGAAGTTAAATAGAAACAAATATATTTCCTTGAAGTTTATATAAATTTTTAGATTCTTAATTGAAATTGGGATATGTACATTTTCTTCTACATTGTATTTTTTGTGCATAGATGTATAAATGTATGATATTAAGGAAAATGTGTAACATTGATTTAACATGCAGTACTATCACGCAATCCTTTTAAAAATATATGTGTAACTGTACATACATAACTTTTTACACAAGCAATTATCATAGTATTGCAAGCAATCCATAAGTCCCCTACCGGTTAGAACCCCATCAACATTCTGAAGGGCCATTGGCCATTCACTAATGTTTCAATTTTTCTCTATTTTAAGTAAATTTGTTGGAAAAGTTCTTTAAAAGTGATCACAGGAAACAGTTTTTATGAACAGACAGACGGACTGAAGGACACTCTAAAGTTAATATTTGAAACATCCCTGTTACCAAAATATAAAATTTTAAAAGCAAAATTCTTAAAGAGGAGATAACTCTTGAATTAAAGATGCAATTTCATAAAAATTTTCAGCTCTTTTGACTAATCACAAATATTGTTTTATTTGCCATGTTTTAAGCCTATTTGTTGCCAAGGCAACTGATATTTTATCAAAATAGGAAGAACGGATAAGACATGCATAATCTCAAGACTGCTATCTACCCATATGTCAAGTTTCATAAAAATATTTCCAGTACTTTTTGAGTTATAACTGGATTCAGTTTATGTGTAAAATTTGCCATATTTTCAGTCTATGTGTTGCCATAACAACCAGAATTTTCAACATAGGAAGAAAAGAAAAAGACATGCATAATCTCAAGACTGCCATCTACCAATATGTCAAGTTTCATAAAAATATTTCCAGTACTTTTTGCGTTATCACTGGATCCAGTTTATGTGTAAAATTTGCCATATTTTCAGCCTATTTGTTGCCATAGCAACCAGAATTTTCAACATAGGAAGAAAAGAAAAAGACGTGCATAATCTCCATACTGCCATCTATCCATATACCAAGTTTCATAAAAATATTTTCAGTACTTTTCAAGTTATCGCGGGATCCAGTTTATGTGTAAAATTTGCCATATTTTCAGCCTATTTGTTGCCATAGCAACCAGAATTTTCGACATAGGAAGAAAAGAAAATAACGTGCATAATCTCCATACTGCCATCTATCCATATACCAAGTTTCATAAAAATATTTTCAGTACTTTTCAAGTTATCGCGGGATCCAGTTTTGTGGACGGACGGACTGACGGACTGACAGACGGACAGACGGACGGACAGACAGACGGACGGACAGACGGACGGAGGGTAAACCTAAAGTCCCCTCCGGTAAACCGGTAGGGGACTAAAAATGATTTTGTCTTACAGACTGATAACCAAATGTATACGTTTTGATGTCCTTGACTTCTCGCTTAAAATTTCAGATTTGTTTAGCTTTATTTTCAGTAGGTCAAATGATTATGAATTCTTTGATTTGTGTATGGAAAGTTGGCAACATTTGATGCTTCATTTTATCATTTTACCATTACGTGCATATATGTGTATAAAATAAATCAACTGAGTAATAATGTAATATAATGATGTTTATTACAAATTGGACTGCTTTCTTTCTTTATTTCACACAAAATAAAAAATTGTTAAGTGTTTTGTTTGATTTGGTTTTACGTCACACCAACACAGCTAGTATAGCTTCCTCACATGAAGAATCCAAAGTCCCTGTCCGGATTTGAACCAACAGCGGTGAGGGGCAAGTGGCTTGAAGTCAATGACCTTAACCACTCGGCCATGGATGCCCCTTTGTAACATGATAAAATACATGCATCATTTGCTCGAGGAAATAATAAAATCTTGTCAGATTCATGATGGAAATAGATAGAAATGTGTGAAATAAATAAATCTTCAAAAAATCATAAGATAGAAATGTGTGAAATAAATAAATCTCAAAAAATCATTCCTAGATAAATATATTTCATACTGCATAAAATGTTACGCACCTAGTTGTCTGCCTGCCTGTCAGCAGTTAAGTGTCCACTCTAGATCTTTTGAAATGGTTGAAGGAAGTTGAAACTGCTTGGCAGAAATGTTAACCATTATGAAATGATGTGTGAAGCGAAGGTTTTGACTTTCTTAGGTGGAAGTCTCAACTTTAAAATATTGTGTCTGCTCTCTAACTTTTGAACCGCTAGAAAGAAATTAAAACTTCTTGGCAGAAATATTACTTATAATGAGACAGTGCGCAGAACACTGGTTTGCGCTACCCGAGATCAAAATTGGCACCTGAGGATTACTTGATTTATATAGTTCTTGTGTCAGACTTGTATAGTTCTTGTGTCTGGTCTGTATCTTTTAAAGCGGTGGAAGGAAAGTAAAACTACTTGGCAAAATAATAACCATAAAGAGACGATGTGTGTATTTGACCTTTCTCAGATCCAAGGTCTGTATCTTTTGAAGCGTGGAAGGAAAGTAAAACTACTTGGCAAAATAATAACCATAAAGAAACGATGTGTGTATTTGACCTTTCTCAGATCCAAGGTCACACGCATTTTGTATAAACTTCAAAGTATTGTGTTCACTCTGTATCTTTTGAACTGATATAAAAAAAACTTTGGCAGAAATATTACTTATAATGAGATAGTGGCCAGGCTTCCTGAAATGAAAATTGGCCCCACCCTATCAATGATAACTGCAGCATTTTGAACACCATTGTAAACACAGGGAGAAGACGCTGTGATCTGATATTATCCCGGGCCCCCTCCCCCCGAAGGCCCTGCTACAACCCATAAAAAATATCAATGCAAGTTGATTTGCACAATAAAAATTCATAAAAACAATATTCTGACACGTTTCGACGATTTTCATTATATCCCTATACTATATTTTATAACATAAACATATTTTTCCGTCAACTTCAAAATCAGGCATTCTATACTTTTGTGAACGTTTTTAACAGTATTGTTGTAAATCTCATAAAAAATTGTTCATAAGCTCTGATTTTGAAAGGAAATCCATGTGGTAACACTTAAGTTCATATATGAATTTTAACATGCAAATGAAGACTAGTATAATTCGAGTATGCGCTATGTCATGGTGGTAAAATCATGCAATTGTAACCATGTGGGTCACAGCAAATACGAGATATTCTTGTGCAAACAAACTTTTACCGTTTTAGTTTCACAGTGCATAATATATAGCCCTGTCGTTAACAAAAAACTAATCATCTGAAAACGTCCATATTATAATGCGGAAATGGGACTGCTGCTTAAAAATGTTTGTTGATTTTCTATTGATATACGGATGACCCAAAGGCGGAGTTCCTCATACAAATAGAAATTATACACAATTAGGTTGCAGAATTTTAGGCTTATAAAACTCATTTTGGTTTCCTGGACATCAAAATAAGAATGGGAGTCTATATGAAACACATTTAATTAACAAAATCTAGCTATTTCTCTTTTTATGAAATTTATTTAATGCAGCTTTAAGCCAAAAGGAGAGTACCGGTAAACAAGTACATATCAAAGATCTCTTTTTTAAAAACATTATTAGTTTCATGACAGTATCGCAAGGTGCACGTCAAATTACGTACATTTAGTCCTATACAAAAATAATATGTTTGGTTACGTTTTGAAGTTGTTTAAATTATCTTTCAGAAAAGAAATATCTGTACTCTAAGTGAGAGAAAGAGTTAAGATATAAAAGAAATCTTTTGTATGCCCAGAGACATATAGATAACATGTTATCTATGTGTCTGGTATGCCTCGGAAAGGGTTGCATGCGATAGTTGTAAAGTCAAAGGAAATAATTTTAGCCTCTTTTTTTGTAAAGAGTTACAGACACTTGTTGATGAATATTGTTTAAACATGCTTTTTTCATATCCAAGAAAAGCTACGTTCAGTTTACTTGAAGAATGATTTCCTCAAAATGGAAACTTTTTTTTTTTTGAAATTGCCATAATAAACTATTGCAGTGATTTTTCTCACTTAATTCATTGTGTTAATTCGGAAAAGGCCATGGTCTCTTCATTTTGGGAAAAATTATAGCTAAAATTGCTAATTTGGGAAGTAAAAAAACTGGTGTAAGTTCAGATTTTTTTGGGAAAACTGCATAATTTTAAAGTCAATCAATCGGTAGGAGGCCTTTTATAGGCCCCTATTATATGTGGAAAAATCACTGTATAATATTGATAGTGTTTGATAAAATTTGAAGTACTAAAATAACATTGTATCGGTAAATGTTACGCACATAACTTGACGTTAACATTGTATGATTATTATCATTGTAAGCACTTTTGCCATCAGTCAGATTTTGTTCTTTGTGTAGAACAATTTTGATATCGTAACATTTAACTTGGAACTTTTGTCTTGTAAACCTTATAGTACTGTCATTTAGTTGCGTTACTTAATTTAGCATTTACATAACAAGAGGCCCAAAATAGGTGGAAATAAAAATGTCTTAAAACGATTTACAATAACATCGGCAATAGAAACACCGACATAAGACTAGGATTGTGGTCCATAAGGCACTGACGCGCCCATTTTCCACATTTGATAGCAAACATATCTTTATTTAAAAATTCGGTTACATTTTATGATTATTTCTGTCAAAGAACTGTCAAATGACTGCCGAGTCCGTTAGATACTTGACTTGTTTGGCATATGTTTATCATGTTCTAAATTTTAATTTTCGTTCTTTATTCTAAATCTTAAAATGCAACAACAATTTTGTCGAGGACCTCTCCTGCTCATGCCGTGCGCAATGATACATGCATTTACAGCCAATGGCCACATCGATAAGAAATCGCTTTTTATTCAATTGAAAGAGAGGCATTATTGTTAAAAAAATTCTACTCAATTTAAATATTTTCCAGACATAAAGTCAGGGATAAAATATTCCGTTCTTCCTCTCATTTCAATATGTACCAGTAAGCTGTCTAATTAAGGTAGTGTTACTGAATTTGTCAGATATGCAGTGTATCAACAGAAATAAATGTAATAACAAAATAAATAGCGTATAGTGTTCTGAAGGATCCAGTGCACGATAAACGGTTACCTTGGGTATGAAAAATAGGATGTAAACAACGAGTGTCACTGTTAAAAGTGTCACTGTGTTAAAAAGCTGAATCTATCATACTAAGACATTGCTACCGGTTTTGTTTCCCTATATAGTATACTGTGGTTATACGTTTAATTTAAGTAACTATTTACAAAAAAAAAAAGACTAAAAGAACAACCTTTGGCTTTATGGCGTAACCCTCTTCACAGCAAACAAATGGAAGTGTTCCTGAATGTGCATGTGTATGGGTTCTTCGATTTCTTCTATATTTAGTCTTTCTTGTAATAAGAACACTTATCTCCTTGATTTCACCCAATCTGAATAAAACTCATTTTACTGCAATTGGTATGAAGACGTGGTTATTGGGAGCGTGGACGGTAGCTTGCATTTTTCAGTACATAAACAGGCTCAGTCAAACTGAGTCTGCAACATTTTCAATTTTGCCGTAGGAATTCTGTTTTTCTTTCTTATTTAAAAGTCCACGATTGATATTGCTTTATAACTAATAGGTTTTTTTTCCACAATAAAAGAGCAACTTAATTTCTTCACAAATACAGAGAGCAATTTTTACTTCCGAAATCAATTAAAGCACGTGCGTAAATTTATTTGTGAATGCATTTTTGAATATACATCATCATGTACATCGTAAAGTAAATAAAAACGTTTTTCATGGTTAAGAGAACGGAAGGCATTTTGCTTCGCATTTGCAACCAATTCTGAAATTTACTTTAAACTGTAGTTCGAATTTTTCGACATGGAACTGGTGCCAGAATTGACAATTGAAGAAAAATGTTACAAGAATTACACGTTTCTGCCATCATCGGCAGCAGCAATTTGTCTTTATGCGGCTGGAAATATTTTCAAGAAAAGACAGACTAGGTGAGTATTTGAATAGTGATGACTGTCTCCCTTCATTTATTTAAAACTTGTGATATTTTGACATCAACAGCTCTTAGTATTTCATTAAATTGAAAAACGGAAAATTACCTGATATTATCCACATAGATTATCAGATTATAAAACAGTACTTTTCATTGGCCTATGTAGAAGCACGTGAATTTCGTGCAAATCGAGCATGAGTTATGTTACACCTATCATTAAGACGATTCCGATACTGATTCATAACAGTAATATATCTTAATAGGTCTGCAAATATATACTGGGATCCTTCTTATTACCGGTTTTTTCGCTGTAACTTTTATTTAAACCCATTTAAAATAATGGAATTTTACCTAATTAATTTTGGCAGAGACTTTTACAAATATAACTCTGTGATTTTGGGTTCTTAATACACGTAAAAGTTACTTTATCAAACACGAAATTTAACATTTTGACCATAAAAATTGTCATTATCAGAGAAAGACAACTCAATTTACCCACGGATGTAATTTACCGGACGGTACCGACGTTTTCTGAGGACCGAAAAGTTGCGATTGGGATGTGCGAGTGAAAAAAAACCACAGACCCTGAAAATGGAGTTGGGAAGCTGCCTTATTGCAAACCAGAAGCTTATCAAATCATCAAAAGAAGTTTTTACTTTTGCAGAGAAAATTTCTGCGCAATGTAATTTTTTGACGAGTGATGTAAGTATCATTGTGTTATGTTCAATGTAGTCAATGTTTCGGCTAAAAAGAATTTCGGATAAATAAATTATCCATTGATCAATATCATTTAGCTTGGATAAGTATGCTATACATTTTAATTGGTATGTCAAGTTATAATACTTGCACTTTTGTGTTCATTCTGCTACAAAAGTATTTACATAAGTAGGACCCTGTAGCAAATTTTATAATAATAGCCTCGGGTGCCCTTATTCCGTGGGAGTCCTGGTTCCGGTGATTTTTGTTTACTTCCTGTCTCGCGCGAAATCGATGACGTCATACGTCAAGTGCTCGATAAAATTTTGTGTATTGCAGAATGCAAACAGCAAATAGAAAAATCAGCTCAAAAAATGCGAACAAAGCAGGTAAAGAAGGGTCATAACATTTCATCTTGATGTAAATTTGTATTTTTTACTATTTCCAATTCATTGCTTTCAAAAACTGCCTATTTTTTGCTTCAAAAACATCATTTGAAAATTTGACAGCTGATTTATGTTTGTAAACAAACCTCCATTGACATTTTCCCATCGTGCAATTTTCAGTAAGTTAGGGCTAAGCACATTTTTCATGAGTGGTTTTCAGACCTATTTCTTATGTGATTTTTTTATCATTTGTTTTTATCTCAAAATTGCTTTTCAGCAAAATCCAAAAAAATTCGCCGTAAAAAACAGGCTTTACTCCCCTACAGCATTGACCAAATGCCTATATGCATATAAAGGAGCATGGCACATCAGTTAGAAAAAGCCTCAAAACTCTATGGTGTCCCAGAGAGTACCCTTAGGGACAGAACTTAGGGTTAGTTCATATTGATACTCTGTCTGCTGGTGGACAACCCTTGTTTGACGAGTATGAAGAGGCTAATCTTGTCAGCCATTTCAAAACTATGGCAGGATATGGCCATGGGTACACAAGACAAGAGTGTGTTGACATTGCCACTGATTATGCTGTCCAATTAGGTCGACGAACTCAGGATAGACCACTCACGATGAAATGGATGAGAGGGTTTTTAAAGAGGTGGCCAAATTAAAGGTTGTTAAACAAAAGTAGGTATTTTTTTGTTTTATATTGAAATAATTCACAATCTAAATAATTAAATATATTCAAGTACAGTAGACCTATATATCATAATATGCTTTTTAATGTATTATTTCATAACTTGTATTCAATCAATTGATATTCTTAATCATATTATTATTCTCCATTATAGGGTCTAGAACACGCCCGAGCAAAAATGGCATCACGTGATACAGTGATGAAATACTTCATCAACTTAAAAGAAACAATTGAAAACCACAACATTGAACCCATTTGATTTTCAACATTGATGAAAAGGCAGTCAAAGTTGAGCATAAGCCTCCTCATGTAGTTCAAGTTCTAGTTACATCCCCTCTGCTGTTACCTCTGGCAAGGGACAGATTGTAACTTTGATTGGTGCTGGAAGTGCAGCTGGACAAGCTATCCCCCCTTATCTTGTGTTTCCCGGACAGCGCATGAGTCTGAGCTTATGATTGGAGCATCGCCAGCGTTAATTATTTAATTAAAAAAAGTTAATTATTTAACAAATATCTTAATACTGATATTTTTAGCTTATTTGGTAGATTTTTTTCACAGTTAAAAATATTATATTGGCATAGTTAAATCAAACTATTTTTACATTTCAGGTGCTGATGGAACAGTTAATGAAACCGGCTGGTCTAATGGCAGCATTTTTAGATATTATTTAGAACATCACTTTCTTAAATTTGTTCCTGGACGCAATGATAAGAAAATCCTTGTGATCCTAGATGGCATAAGTCTCATGTGTCTGTAGGTCTCTCTGAATGGGCACATAAATTAGGAATTGTTATCTTCATATTGCCACCCCATTTAGCCACATTCTTCAGCCCATGGATGTAGGATGTTTTGGCCCTTTCAGAAAATATATGATATAAAATGTCACAAGCTGATTAGGGAAGTTTCATCAGTAATTACCAGATACAATATTTGCCAAGTATCTTGTTCATCCTAATCTAGCTGCCCTTACCCAAATAATGTCCAGGCTGCATTCCGCCGTGCAGGCATTTACCCATTGATCCCTTGGCCATCGCACAGGAGAAACTTCTACCTGCAGAGGTGTTCAGATCATGTTCTCTCTGACACTGATGTCAGTGATGAATAAGCCAGGCAAAACAGTGATAGGTGGGGGTCCAGTCAGAATTAAATGAAATGTCTCGGGACATTGTAAATTTCTTGCACCAGAAAGAGGCTAGTCTTAAAAGGGTAAAAAATGAAAACAAAAACAAAACCAAGAAATACCATGAGTAAAATTGTTGCGGGTAAGGAAATCAATGAGTCTGTACTGAAACAAATGACTGAGCATGTTCAAAAACAAGGAAAATCTAAACCAGTCAAAATCTAAGGTTAAGCAGAGTAAACAGCAAAAGAAGACCCCACCATCACCACAACCTGGGCCATCATGTATAAATCTTGTTTTGAAAATGTGTCAGATACTGACAGTGAAATTGAAATTGATGAGTTTGGAACTTTGTTGTTTAAATGCAAAAATTTACCCCAGTTGAACTTGTTGAACCGCAATTTTGTAAAAGTTTACAACATGGGGGAGAGTGGGGGCAGTTGAGTCTTGTGGCCACTGGGTGCATTTGATTATATTGTACTTCTGAAAGAGTCTTAAGGCGTTGGAGATCACTTTGTTTGCCATGTTGCAAGGAGGAAAGAGTGAATTTGCATCCTTGCATATTTGTGACTTGATACTATAAAACAAAGATGTAAATAAACTAAATTTGGAAATTTACTTCCTTGAGAATATGTGCAATGATAACTGATTAAAACTGTGAAAAATTTATGTTTTGAATAGAATTACTATGTAATAAAACATATGTAAGCCTGTAGAACCCAATATAAAAATTGAAGTGGCCTAATTGTTGTTTTATTCGAAGTTACCCCCTTGATTAGCATGTGTATGACGTCACCGGAGCCGGGAAACAATCAGGGCCGGGCACCATGTTTTTACAGAAGAAATTTTTTGAAGGTGGTTAAACTTTTGAAAAAAAATCATGAACTACTTATGCTATTTTAATAAAAACCAAGGCATTTTGAAGGTAAGTTATTTGTTTTTATTTGGCAAATGTTACAACTGTTTTTTTCATTCTTAAAGTTGGTTTTATTCTCAATCCTGTCCTTATATCACCGGAACATGGGCACTCGAGGCTACAGTATACTAGTGAGAGGGAATTTGGAGGAAACGTACCACTGCATACTGGTTGGGGACCACCAAAACCGGACAACCACCAAACCCGGACGGCCCCGAAAATGCTTAATTTAGTATTTTCTTTGTTCAGTGGTTGTCAGTCACTGTTTGTTTTAACAATAAATGCACGTTTCTTTTATAATTTAGTAAATAAATTTATTTCAACCTCCGTAAATAGTAATATTTTTAATGTCTATTTTAAGAATGTTGCCGTTGAAGTTTGGCATCAAGAAAAGAAATGCCTGATCTCATATACCAGCTATAATCATTTGCAAAGTAAACAATAGAATTTCCAAAACTTCAGCATTTGTTGCTGAATATTGTATATCATGTTAAAACTTAAAAATTAAAAACATCCAAGCTTTTATATGAATTAAATCACGCCATGTACATATCTGTCCGGACACATGGTACTATAGTGTATGACAATTTAGGTAATTTGGATACCCTCCTTGACGAGCCTCAGAATATAAGTGAAATACAATCAGAAATAAACAAACTTTAGTTTGTTAGTTAGGAGAAGAACCTAGCTGTATGTGTCAAATTTTAGGCTCTCTGAGTTGGAAAGTATGAAATCTGTATGGAAAAATGTTCAAAAAAAGTGTCCGGTTGATGGTCCCCGACCAGTAAATGTATCATTTTTGGAGGTTACGTACCACTTCTATAAAAATAATTAATAAGTGATAATAAGGGATAAAAGGTGTGAAAATATCCGGTAAACTTTTTATTGTTCAAATTGACGCAATAATTCTATTGTATTTTATTAAATAAAATATATACGGCAGGGCACTAGACAACTTTTGGGGACTGGTACCCATACCCTCACTTGCGTCATTTTAAGACAAAAGGGGAAATTTTAAGCCATATATGAGTTCTTTAAATTTAGGTTTTACATTAACTCTTGGCACAATTTCCTACCATTACTTACAATAGCTAGTATATTTATTACTATAGACCTAACAAATAAAACATATAACAGGAAGTTTTTCTTGAGATAGGCTATCTCATTATTTTCTTTATTGCTTTGTTATTGCACTTGACTGACTCAGACATCAATCAGAGCTCCAGATATATGTTTTGGCCAAGGGTTTTATACCCCTCAAATTCTAAAGTGAGGGGTTAAAATGCAAATTCTGAAAAAAATGTTAGGGTTATATTAAAATCTATAGCAAGCATAATGCATTTTTGTTTATGATAAAAAATTAAAACTGACAGTTAAAAAAAAAACTTGTACAACAAAAATTGAATCAGTGCAACAAGCTCTGGAAATGCAGACTTTCCTAGGCAAGGGTATGTTATACCCAAGTGCTGGAAACACCAGGAAAATTATTTCCTATTATAGTCATTAATTGTTTCTTTATTTTTAAAGTTAAAAATGTATCACACTATTTTGCAATCTGCACTGGTCAGTTCTTAATCTATTTTCTACATATTTCTGCCTGTTCTTTAGATTGAAACAATTATAACAATGAGAATTGAAATAAGAATTAAATAAAAATAACAAGAAAGTTTTATGCCTTTTCTAAAAAAGGGTTTGGTTTCAGAGAAAATTGTCTGTAACTGTAAAACTGGGTACGAAAATATTTGAGTACAAAACTGCAAGAGAAATACGTTTTTTCCAACATCAACTGACAGAAATTAAAATAGTTTTGTTTATTAACTA
Source organism: Ruditapes philippinarum (assembly GCF_026571515.1). Classification (NCBI taxonomy): domain Eukaryota; kingdom Metazoa; phylum Mollusca; class Bivalvia; order Venerida; family Veneridae; genus Ruditapes; species Ruditapes philippinarum. The sequence continues at coordinate 37,003 of NW_026863406.1, read as the reverse complement.
GCAAAATATGACAATGTATGTCTATTCTCTAAACAAATTGAATATAAGGTAAACTCCTACGATGATTATCTGCCACATTAATTTTGTCAATAATTTTACGAGAGTTACCTCCCTTCTACATTTCTCACTTCCTGCTACTTTCGGTTTTAACATACAGCGTTGTTGACAACTGTAATTTAGTTTTCAATCCATTGAAAGTTAAACAGAAATATATTTTATTTTTATGAAATGAAAACATCACTTTTTTTGTTAAATATCAAACATTTATTCTACAATTTTTTTTAGGGGAATTTTCTGCTGAAATAGGGGAAAAAAGCATATGATTTTGAGAGGGGAATGGGGCCGATATTCGGCCCCAAAAATGGCCAAACGAGTGCCCTGATACGTTATAAGTAGAATAAACATCAAACGACAATTAACCATAATAAACACGTTTCCTCCGTGGTAAGTAACCTCCAGAAAGAATTGTATGGATTCTTGATTAGGAAGCTTTAACCCATGGGGTTTTAGCAAAGCTATTAACACATGTCTCGTGTTACATGCCGTCAGGCATTTGGAAACAATTTCCTTTAACTCTCATACATGTAACAATGATTAGAAATGTATGAAACTGACAATGATTTAGTACCAAAGCATTTTACAGTCAATGACTGACAAGTGTTGTTTATTTTTCAGTAGCAAACACTGAATCATTGAAAAAATCAGAAAATAGACTCTAATTAGACTTCTAATCTATTTTAAACTTGCAAAAAGTGAAACTTTAAGTCAAACTTTATCATAGATTTTCTAGCATACTGTTTGTTTGTTTGTTTGTTTTATTGGGTTTTACGTCACACCAACACAGTATAGGTCATCTGCTACAAAAGTATTTACATAAGTAGGACCCTGTAGCAAATTTTATAATAATACAGTATACTAGTGAGAGGGAATTTGGAGGAAACGTACCACTGCATACTGGTTGGGGACCACCAAAACCGGACAACCACCAAACCCGGACGGCCCCGAAAATGCTTAATTTAGTATTTTCTTTGTTCAGTGGTAGTCAGTCACTTTTTGTTTAAACAATAAATGCACGTTTCTTTTATAATTTAGTAAATAAATTTATTTCAACCTCCGTAAATAGTAATATTTTAATGTCTATTTTAAGAATGTTGCCGTTGAAGTTTGGGCATCAAGAAAGAAATGCCTGATCTCATATACCAGCTATAATCATTTGCAAAGTAAACAATAGAATTTCCAAAACTTCAGCATTTGTTGCTGATATATTGTATATCATGTTAAAACTTAAAAATTAAAACATCCAAGCTTTTATATGAATTAAATCACGCCATGTACACACATGTATCTGTCCGGACACATGGTACTATAGTGTAGACAATTTAGGTAATTTGGATACCCTCCTTGACGAGCCTCAGATATAAGTGAAATACAATCAGAAATAAACAAACTAGTTTGTTAGTTAGGAGAAGAACCTAGCTGTACTGTGTCAAATTTTTAGGTCTCTGAGTTGGAAAGTATGAAATCTGTATGGAAAAATGTTCAAAAAGTGTCCGGTTGATGGTCCCCGACCAGTAAATGTATCATTTTTGGAGGTTACGTACCACTTCTATAAAAATAATTAATAAGTGATAATAAGGGATAAAAGGTGTGAAAATATCCGGTAAACTTTTTATTGTTCAAATTGACGCAATAATTCTATTGTATTTTATTAAATAAAATATATACGTTATAAGTAGAATAAACATCAAACGACAATTAACCATAATAAACACGTTTCCTCCGTGGTAAGTAACCTCCAGAAAGAATTGTATGGATTCTTGATTAGGAAGCTTTAACCCATGGGGTTTTAGCAAAGCTATTAACACATGTCTCGTGTTACATGCCGTCAGGCATTTGGAAACAATTTCCTTTAACTCTCATACATGTAACAATGATTAGAAATGTATGAAACTGACAATGATTTAGTACCAAAGCATTTTACAGTCAATGACTGACAAGTGTTGTTTATTTTTCAGTAGCAAACACTGAATCATTGAAAAAATCAGAAAATAGACTCTAATTTGACTTCTAATCTATTTTAAACTTGCAAAAAGTGAAACTTTAAGTCAAACTTTATCACAGAATTTCTAGCATACTGTTTGTTTGTTTGTTTGTTTGTTTGTTTGTTTTATTGGGTTTTACGTCACACCAACACAGTATAGGTCATATTGCGACATTCCGGCTTTACTGGTGGAGGAAGACCTCAGGTACCCTTCGTGCATTAGTTCAGGCACAAATGGGCACCTGAGTAGAACCACCGAAGTTCTGTAAGCTAGCTGGATAGCTTCCTCACATGACCAGCATACTGTAACTATCAAACATTTCAATGAAAATGTTTGCTGATATTGGACACTATTCAAGTTAAGGGTTTAAACTTTAAAGAATATGTTTTGTTTGCTATAAGATTGAAATAATTCAATTGTTTATTGATGTAAATAACACTAATTATGTAAACAAAATAGACATTTGTTTTATGAAACATATTTGATTTAGAATCATCAATGTAAATGGACATGAAATAATTGATTACATAAAATATTTTTCTTTGCCTTCTTACACTGACATAAACCCTACTTATTCTTGTACAAAACAATCTAAGCAAAATATAAAGAACAACCTTGTTAACAAAGTCTAATATCCTAGGCATAATAAACTAAGCAATATACAAATATACATGTATATATATTCTCTTTATTAGGCAAAGTAGAGAGGTATATTCACTAACAGAAATAAATAAAATTTAGCTTGTATCCATATTTGAAAGTGTGTATCAATATTGTACCAGATAATGAATATCGATGATATAGCGATATTGGGATATTCAATGACAGCCCTAATTAAAGTTTTTTACTTCTGCTCTGTCAAAAGGTCATACATTTTAGATATATGTTAGTTCTATGGAATTTAATTTTTTAATAAAAGTTGGTTATTACATAAATGGAAAACTGGCAGATCTATATTTATTTAGCTCATAATTATTGCTTACATCTTCTCCCTTTCCCTATAATATTCCAAGCAGAGCCAATTGCCAAGCAATTTTTTTTATGAAATATGCCTTCAGAAATTCCAGACTGGAATGCTGCCCCTACACATTTCCTCCACATGTGCTTGGAATTCTGTATTGTCAATGACAACAGCACTGGACTGAAGGCTTTTTCTGGTTTTACTTGCCTTCTTACACACAGAATAATGCATTTTCGTTCAATCAAAATTATTGTAAGTCAAACTCTGACTGCTAACTGCCAGTGACATTGCCAAATTTTACCCTCTTTGGTTAGTAGCTAGGTGTATTGGTGAACTCTTAGGCAGAGTCATTCTCCTGACTTTTCATTGACACAGGCAATGAGTTCTTACTTGAGGCTATAAGCAACAAAACAGATTTAACAAACCCAGATCTTTTGATCAGTTTATATATACATTATAACCCAAAATTTTTATATCTGAAATTACAAATTTTCATTTCAAAATGCTGACTGATATTTTTTATTTCACATGACATTTGGATTGATCAAAACTGATTAAAGTTAAATTATATGAAAATCAAAGTGACATTTTAGGGGATAATATTGGCATTTTTAGGGGAAAATATACTTATTTTAGCTAGGGGAAACAGTCTTTATTCGGCTGTAAAATACACACAAAGAATCACTGATCATAGTGACAAATCTTAATATGATTCCCAGAAACTCAAAATCCTTTTTTGGCTGTAATTATTAATATTCAACATTTTTTTCTTACAATATGATGCATTGAACCTCAAGGTGTGGCTATGATTGAGAATAGGACTGAGCTAGAGACAATATTTCGGCCACAGATACCGTGGTTTAAACCGTCTCAAACAAGTTATAGACAGCAAGAACAAAACATTCATTAATAAGCATTTGACAGTTTTGATGATTTTTATTGTACATGGATGTATCCCTTACCTGCAATTTTTATGCATGCATGTAGAATATTGGGGTGACTCAGCTTCTTATTTAGAGAATAAATGAGCATGCTAATCTGCATCCAATTTTTAACTTTCCAACAAGTAAAAATGTTAACTTTCAGTTATCAGGTAAAAGTAAGTTGTTTTTTTTACAGACTGTCCGTACTGTAAATGATAAGAAGACACACTATCTTACATAAAAGAATGCATAATTTATACTGTAAATTGACGGTTTTATGTTACTTACAGGTTTGGCCAGAATATTCAGGAGTAGTATGTTGATTTTCTTTTGCAATTTCACAAGGGTCACATACTGGTCAACAAGGTTTAAATTTTCAAAAAAGGATTTGGGTCACCAAAGCTAAAAATAGATTTTACAACTAAATTATGCTGGAATTTGTTCAAGAGATGATTGAAAACATTTAATATGTAACTGATGAACGTGAGTGGTAAAAAATGATGGCCCTCATTATGTAACATACATGTACCTCTTGTTTTATTTTCATTGCAGTTGATTCTAGCAGCTGTGTGGCATTGCTTGAATCAAACAACAGAAACTTCTGCTGGCTCTAATACAACAAGTGTATCTGGAAGTGAAGAAAACAAAACTGACAAGCAAAATGGAAACAAAACTGGAGGAGAAAGTCCTGTCATTGTTGATGAAACTAATACTGAGGCAATCACACATAATGAAAATGGCAATGATATTAAAAAGCAGAAGGCTAGCCAGTCAGACAGCAATTGTATGAGTACATCACAAAATAGCCATTCTAAACATCCAATGAATTCATCAGTGTTAGACAAGTTAGATACAGGAAGTTGCCAAACTATCAGCAAGGACGAAGCTGGTAATGTTATAGAAACTGAAATCATTTCTGTAAAGACAAAGACAGATATTGTAAAAGTACCCGACAAGAATACAGGATTGCACACAAATAACAAAGCCAGCGTTAAAGAAACAAACAGTCAAGCCAGTACTTCAGCTGAAAACAATGAAATTAACAAATGTAAAGGTCAAAGTATATCTGGTCAAAAAAATCCAACATCTGAATTTAAGGTTTCTTTAATGGACAATGGATCAAGCAAGACTGTAAAATCACAAGCTGTAGCTGAGAAAAAGAAGGAAAGAATAGAAGATGTTGAAGTAATAAGTATTGATGATGATGATTCAAATGATGTTGGTGAGACAAACATAACAAAGGATGCAAACAATACTGATGTGATTGAAGAGAAAGTAGAAGAGAAAGTAGAAGAGAAAGAGCCAGATTATTTTGATATGGACTGTGATGAGATAGAAGATGAGGATGATTATTATGATGAGGAATATGAAGAGATATCAAATATTACATATGATGCAGGCAAAGCAGTTAAAGCTGAAAGTGATTTCAACTCAAGTAATATCCAGAAAGATGAAGATGTAACAATCATAAGTGATGATGAAGATGTTTGTGAAATAGAATTTAACAATACCAACCAAAGTTCGGAGCAAATTTGTAACAGTAAAAATGTAAATATTAATACTTCAGGCAGTGAAAATTTGACTGGAAGTGTAGGGACCAAGTCAAAAAGAAAACAGTCCTTCTCAAATATAAAGGAAGATTCTACTATTAATTCTGGGGAGAAATCTACATTGAAAAGTCCAGTAGATGGGTTGAATGAAAAAGGTTCTCCTCCAAGGTTGCGTTGTCCCACAATGGAACATTTAGATGGTATGTCAAGTCCCACATTGTCGGTTCAAGATGAGGAAAAATTATCATCCTCTTGTGTTATTGTGTCGGATAAACATTCTTCTGATTCTGCAATGGATGTATTAGGACTAGTACCAGTAAAAGATCAACAAAAGACTGTTGAAAAAACTGTAATTGCTGCAGATAAGTCTACAACAAATCAAACTTTTGGATCAGTTTCTTCCAGTCCGTCAGTATATGTCTCGTCAGACACTGTGAAGGGCTCTCTTTCCTCATTACCGAATATTCAGAATTTACCGCACGTTTCTACAGATGTTGAAAATGTGTCTTCTTCTACAGAGACTTCCCAGCGAGAACAACAATCGCTGCAGACTCAGAAATCAAGTACTAATCAGTCTCTGGCTTCAACAAGCAAGGTAAGTTGATATAGCTAATGTCTTAGAAATGTTCTGTTTATACTGATAAGACTTACTGGATTACAGGCCCTAATGGGCGTGTATGCTAGCTTTGTCTCAGGACAACAAAAATTTACTGAAAAAAGGCTAGAGTGTGGTGATGAGTTCATTATGATATTAGTTGATATTTACCAATTCATTGGAGATTGTAATCCTTACAAAGTCTTGACATATTTTTGATAGGCTAAATAACACTTAGAAGGTTGACAGCTGGAGAAGTGAGGTATTGTAAACAATCATTTGCATGCATTGGACTTTCAAAAGATATTTTCACTTTCCTGTTGGGTGAAATTCTATCAAATTTAACAGAAAAGGAAGCCTGTGAAAGACTATGTTCATTTTGACTTAAAATTATAATAAGTCAGTGTTCTTTGTTAGACTTTAACATATATTATTTCTGAAGAATACTTTATTTCATTTCTTGAATTAAAATGCAACAGTAAATTTAAATTTCAAGTTCAAATTGAAATCTTTATTATAATTGTCAAAGTAGTGGCAGATATATAGTTTATTTTGTAATGGTAGACTTAGTTTAGTTTATACAAATATACATATATTTTAGTTTGATTGTGTTGGAAGTTATAAGCTTATTGAATTACTCTCGAATCGTTCCTGGAATTAACAAGTACTAAGCAATGAATGTAAAGTTTCTTGCTCAAGGAAACAACAGCTTTGACAGGGTTTGAACCCACGCGGTCAGCAATCCTTAAGATTACTAGTCTGACGCGTTAACCACAGTCACTCGGCCACGCCTATAGACTTGATATCAACGGTATGTAACATCGGTATTTACCGTAAAGAGTATTGATTTAATAAGTATGTGTGTTTGAATTAGGAATGCAATTACATTTTGTTATTTTCAGTCACCAGATGTGTGTGGGAGCCCACCAAGAAAAAAGAAACGACTTTTGGATCATGACAAGAAGTGGCATATGGAGCCAAAATTTAGTCCAGAACAAGACAAGGTAATTTTAGTCCTTACCGATTATTGTGCCCATCCTCCTCCCTAAAAAAATCTGCCTCAAGAAGAAGACACTTTACAATATCAATTGAAAATTGCTTTATTTTTCACAAGGAAATATGTGATAGTTAACATAATGAGTATTGTTGTTGTCAGACAATTTTTTTTTCTTCAAAACAATACAAATTCCCTACATGAAGGCCCTGACCTTGTCCCCAATGAGGTAATAAGGGCACTGAGTCAATATATGTGACAATTATATTGAGGCATCAATATTGGATATCTTCTACACAGAAGACATTAGGCTGTCATTTTGGGATCAAAAACAGTTTTTTGTATTTTTATGAAGATAAATTTAATGATATAGATGAATGATTGCATGATTTGTACAAATTTAACATAGAGATCTTTTATATATTACATTTGCTTATTGTGAAGAAACCCACATATAGTGATAAAAATGTAAATGTTTCTGATGTTAATTTGAATGATATTTTCCAATCCTTGTTAAGTTGTGCCGTGACTTTAATGAATATCTATCTACTGTATATTTGAACTTTGCACACAACAAAAATGCTGGTGTTATGGTATGGAATGTTTCTTACAGCATAGACTTTTGTCAGTCAGTGTTTTAAGTCACATAATTTGACATAAAGACTAGCAGTACATATTGAGGTGCCCCACCATGCATTATTTTAAGCTAGAGCTGGCAACTAAGTAAAAACTACTGATGGTGACCTTCCATAAGCTAGTTAGATAGCTATCTATCATGAAAGAATCCAAAGTCCATCTTGGAATTCATACTGACAGCAGTTAAGGGCAAATGTTTTGAAATTGGCTGCCTTAACCACTCAGCTATTGACAAGTCCTAGTAATAATATCATGAAGATACAGATAAAGAATTGTGTTTTGACTCAGAACCCAAACTGTCCTTAATAAAAGAGTTTCTCTGTAATATTGTGATTTGTATAATATTAAACTGGTTAACAATTTAGTGAAAGTCTTCATGTATTATTCTTTCATGTGAGCTTATGGCAACTCAGTGGTTCTACTAACATGAAAGCCTTCGCTTAAAATAGTGCAGGGCAATGCATATTTGTTGATAAGATATCAAAGGTGGTTGTTCATTTTAAAATACAGATGATATGTTACTATGATTTTAAGATTATCTTTGTATGTATTTCAGTATCTCGCATTGCCAGGTGGTGTGGAAGGCAACAGCATTTTGACTGGATGGGGTCAGCCTGGAAGTTATTCCGATGATAGTCAAGCCTCAAATGAACCCAGTATAGGAATTGAAAAAGTTGACAGTGATTATATGAACTATCAAAGTATAAGTGAGGATCATTACCTTGCTGATCGTGGTGATAAAAATGATAATGACAATGATGATGATGATGATAATACAAAAAGTGGTTCAGAAGATAAAGAGTTGAGCAGAAAAAAGGCCAGTATTTCAGGTAAAAGGGGTAGAGGACGACCACGTGGACCTAGATCAAAAAGTAACGTTTCATCTAGAGCTAAGGACAAGGGTCAGAAGAATAGGAATTACGAAAGTTACCTTACTGATGACAATGATGACTATATTGATAAAGATGATGATGATGATGATTTATGGAGTGGTAGTGAGGATGAAGGGTCCAGAAGGAAAAAAGGCAGTGTTACAGGTAAGAGGGGCAGAGGGCGCTCAAAAGGACATAAATCTTTGATGATGGAGAGGGGCAAGGGTCAAGTTAGAGGGAAAAGAGGGAGGCCAGTTTTGAGGACTAGAGGAATAAATCGTCATGGTGCTGCTGTTAAATTGAAAACAGATAAAAAAGATGTCAGTCCATCAAAGTTTAGTTCTTTAAGAGGACGTAAAATAGGATTTTATTCTATAAAAACAGGAAAACCAAAGCATACAAGTGACTCTGCAGGGACTACTTGTGCAGTGAAAGATGTTAAAAGAGGGCCAGGAAGACCAAAAAAGCATGCTGTTCAGGGGTGTACTTTACCAAAAAAACTTGCCGTTAAAGGAAGAGGAAGACCAAAACTGCATAAGATTATAGGAACACAAGACAGAGATAAATCCAGTATTACATTGTCTGGTAATCAAACCAGTAAACAAGGAGAGAATAGTAAAAGTAGTGCAAAAAATAATAAACGTGGGCGTGGAAGACGAAGTCAAAGTTTGGAATCTGCAGAAAAAGAAGATCAAGACAGTGATGTGATTATAATTGATTGACAGTATTTATTTAAGAAACTTTACATGGCTAATGGGTTTATATTTTAATAATGAATCAAATTTCTACACAGTTTTGTGATAATTAATTAAATTAAAGAAATATTTGATAAAAAGAATTGTTAAGAAAGCAAAATTTCTTTTCTGGTTTGAGAGAGTTTTGTCTCATGTTCCAGGACTTAATTCAGATTATTGCAAAATTTCATAAGTCTACTATGGTAATTAATTATTAAACATTTCATATCAATTTAGACTAGAGCCTTGAGATGACATAAAATGATGAAACTTTTGTAGTTTCTGAATAAAGTTTAAGAAATCTGCTTTAGATTCAGATTTTGATTGATTCTAGCCTTGGTCAGGATCTTAAAATTTATCTCTATATTGAATTATGTACCAATTATTTTTCATGTCAAGTGTTATCATAAATATCATCTCAAATAGAGTTGAAAGTGGTAGAAGACGACTATCAGAATTATTCATAAGTTCTTTATGAACACATGATTATCGTCTTCTTAATGAATTTTTATTGTTATACAGTTGATCTTAATGCCAGGTTAAGCTAAATTGTAATACTCACTTTTTGAACTATTTCATGTTGCTTTTTTTGTTTGTTTTTAATTATCAATAAGCAATATTCACTGTAGTACAGCTGTGTTGTGAACATTTCAGATTACTTTGTTATCTTGTAATTTGCAATAATAACATGCAGGACATGTCCCTATAGTGATGTGTACTAACTTAAATGTACATGTATGATAACTACCTGTACGATATTACCTAGTCTTAACCCGACTGTTCAGCACAATGTGCTGAGAGGAGAGTGTTTGTGATGGTCGTGTGTCTGTCATTTGTCGTTGCCCACAATTTCTTTAAACAACAACTCCTAAACTACTTGATGGATTATGACCAAACTTCATATGATTGATCCTTCGGTGGTCTGATACAAAAGTTTTAAATGGTTCCAATCAGATGCATAGCTAGAAAACTAAAATACATGTATCAAATTATATCTTCTTTCGTGTGACTGCAATACCTAGAGTTTAGATATTTGTCATGTATCATTGCCTTGTGGACATCTACAAAACTTATTTAAGGTATGCCCCTTGGGTCAGAATTCGACTGCCATTTATTGGTTATCACTTAGTTTATATGGACATGTATAGTACGGATGTCTTAAAAATCTTCTCTGAAAGTATAATGCTAAGAGCTTAAATATTTTCCCTGAAGAATCACATTGTGGTCCCCTAGAAAGTTATATGTATTATGCCCCTTGGTTAAAAAATGGCAATGACTTCATCTAGACTTGTGTTAATCCTTTTATCATAAAAAGAGTTAAATGGTTTAGAAGTAAAAGTAGTGAACCTGGTGAAATTATTCATTAGCATGCCAACTATATGACCACTTAAGCGCCTTATTGTTTTTGAAAGAACAATGCCAAGAATTTCGATATTTTGCATGTAGCATCACCTTTTGGTCCTCCGCAAAAGTTAATATCATGACTCTGGGATCAAAATTTACCCCCACCCCGGAGGTCATTTATCTTACATTGTCATATTGTTTAGGAAAAAACATTTATTTGTCTTTTGTGAAACTGCAATCCATAGAATTTAGATAATTGTCATGAAGCATTGATAGTAGCAGACATGCGCAAATATTTTTAAAATTATGTGGCTTTGGTAAAAAATGAAGAAAAAAAACACAGTGAGATCATTACAGAAATTGTGAACTTTTCTAGCAATACTTCTCAGGTGAGCTATCCAGGGCCATCATGACCCTCTTGTTTATGTTCTGTTGTTATATGTTGTATGGTATTTCTGCTTTGTATTGTTGCTTGTTTTTTTACCTGTAACAGTGTAAGTATTATAAGGCTTATAGTCTTAAAGATAAAAGTTTTAAGAATTTTAATATTTCTGTAATGAATACAAGAATGAACTTCAGCAATTTTGTTAGTTTGGATATTTAGATTATTGTGTCGCCTCTACGGAGTAGTGGCGACATATAGGGATCACTTCTCCGTCGTCCTGTCTGTCCGTCACAAAACTTGTCCGGACTACTCCTCATAAACTACTGGTGCAATTTCATCCAAACTTTACAGGAATGATCAGTACCAAGTCTAGTTGTGCATATTGTCAGCATTTTCCGGTTCAATGATTTTTGTCAGAGTTATGGCCCTTTAATAATTTTTATTTTTAAAGTTTGTCCGGACTACTTCTCTTATACCACTAATGCAATTTCAATGAAACTTTACAGGATTGATCTGTAGCTCAAGTCCTTGCGCATATTGCACGGGTTTTCCGGTTGAATGATTTTTGGCCGAGTTATGGCCCTTTGATAAAAAGGTGTTTTTTTCTGTGTGTTGCCAGATACACAAAAGCTTGTCCCCACTACTCCTCATAAACTACTGGTGCAATTTCATCCAAACTTTACAGGAATGATCAGTACCAAGTCTAGTTGTGCACTGTCCGTCTGTCTGTCTGTCTGTCACAAAACTTGTCCCAACATGAAATTGGCCATTATGAGGCGACACATGTGATCACTGATCGCTCTTGTTTTTTTCAGGATTAGGAAATAATAAGCATATTTGCCATTGGGAATGGTTCAGATAATCTGTCACATAGTGAAACTGAGAAAAGGCATGGCCTTTTCTTATATTCAGGATTTTAATATGATAGTACATCTAACTGGTTTTATTTTTTGTACATGTATTGTTGGAAGAAAAAAAAGAAAATTAAGATTTTTTACTAGTATATTTCATAAGTATTACCCGTAACAAGTACTTAGGTAAGTTGAGTGCACTGTCTATAGGACTATTTTGTCTTTCTGAATTAATATGGCTGAATTTTTTACTGACAAAATTGTTGTTACAAAGAAATTACAAGACTTTACTTTTATTAAAATGTGTTGTATAACCATGGTTTGTATTTAACTGGAATGTGAATGAAAGAAAATTTTACTGTGAAGATATCTTCATTTATCAAATTTTGATTTTGTGTTTTTTCTTTTCGCGGCTTTTTTTATTCCTTATTTCTTGACAGATCTGGTTCAATTTCAGCATCAATTTTTCCTGTCATTTGTAAATTTTCTATTGGCAATATTTGTTGTTGATGTTTCTTTCTATGATTAACACAATGTGTTAAACTATAAATAAACAAATGATAAATAGTTTGGTTTTGTTTTGGCTTAATCAGGACTGAATGTTTTGTCCTTTTTGTTTTATATGATGTGTTGTTTGCCGTAAGAAATGATCAGCTGCACAGACTAATAATATCTGTCATATTTTGCGGTTCCGATCAGATTATCCGTCCCGAGGTGACCCACCCATTGGGCGGGTGACCGAGGTCTGCACTTGTTGCATGAGTAAATTCAGTCGCCACCAGCTTGTAAAGGATTCTTCAAGACTTCAAATGCTCCTAGTGACTTTAGAAAAAAATTCCCATTTTTACCAGTTTACCAGTCAATGTGTCTTGAGGCAATTTCCTTCTGAGGAAGCCAAAATGTTATTTCAATCGATCTTTGAGAATTCATTGTGCACATGCAATTTTTCATTAAAGGATGCATTATTTAGAATTTTTTACCTAATTTGCTATTGGAGAGGCCATATGGTTATACTTGCATTATACTCAAAAAAAATCATGCAAAAAAAGGATCCTGCTTTTTGTCTCTAATTTAAGAACATTCCTATAATGAATACCAGAGACAAAAACTCAGATTCATGAAAATTTCTCAAAAAATATTTAGTCTTGTCGAAATCAGGCACCTTCCAGTCTGCTATAAATGTAATTTCTGCATCGTAAAGGTGACGAAAAATAAATCTGAATATGTTTTTTCAATGGGTTATGGGGGAAAGGAACAGATCCTTAAACATTTGATCTTGAATTTTGAAACAAGTTGCCTATCTGAAATGAATATATATCCTGTCTGTAATATTGTATATGTAGACAGTAGTATAGAGCTTGATTAAGACTGCATTCCTGCATCGGCTTAAAAGATACACTCTTAAATGAATCTGTCGGTTTCCTATTAGTTAACGGCCCCAAATCACACTTTTTAACAAATAAAATAAAAATCTGTCTACAGAAGAGTACAAAAATGTTAGGTACTGTACCAAAATTTCATCACAGATTTTCAGACCTTTTTTATTTTGAATTAATTCAGTACCAGTTAGCAATATTAAGATGTTTTGTTTTTTTTTTTCAAATAAATAACTTCACAACCTTTTCTGTGTCGTCTGCAAAAGTATTGATTTACCTTGAATGTGATCTCAGTTATTATGCATTGACATTCACACTAGAATACCCCAGGTGTTGCTTATTATTAAATGTTGCAAGTTCTCTTATGTAACTTTAAACAACAGGCAAAACTATCTTAACTGCTGTATTGCATAGAAAACAAATGTTTCTCAGATTGATGAATAACAGAAATACTTAATGAAAATGATAAAGGGCCAAAAAACTGCTAGGAAACCAGTCCTGTTCTCTAAAACTTAAGAAATGCCAAAAACATGGATTCCCAACATTGTCTTCACAAAATAAACATTAGATCAATGTAGCAATATCCTTCAATAGGTTCATGAGTTTGGATTCAGCCAGAAATTAAATTGCTTAATTTTGAATCTTTGACCTTGAATTCAGTTTGTTTGTTCTGTTTAAGTCACACCGACTTTGTGTAGGTTATACAACGCCTAATTTCCAGCCTTACTGGTGGAGGAAAACATCAGGTGCCCCTTTGTGCTGTATGTCAGGCACAAGCAGGAACCGTGAGTAGCTGGATAGATTCTTCACATAGAAGAAACAGAAGTCCCTAACAGCAGTGAAGGGCCAGTGACCTTAATGTGTGACCTTGACCTTGGGGCATCGACCTGGTTATTATGCTTTGCACTTCCTCTCATAATTATGATCATTTGTGCCAAGGTATTTAAAAACTTTTCATTTGTTGCTGACACGAAATGCTGTCTTTTATACATTTGCCCTTTTATAATGACCTTTATCTTTGGGGAAGCTACCTAGTGGTCGAGTCTGCACATCATCTGACAATCGATGATCTTTTGTGCGAGGTTAATTTAAAAACTTTTCACTAGTTTAAGTTATGCAGCGTACTTGAAATGATGACTTTTACATTTCTCCTTAATTAAGTGTGACCTTGGGGGTAGCAATCTTGTTGCAGTCTGCACATCATCTGGTAATAGTGATCTTTTGTACCAAGTCATTTTAAAACTTTTCATAAATTTATAAATTACAGAGGACACAAAAATGTTACAGATGGACGGGCTAACAGATGGAGGCCATGCATTACCAAACTACATATAGGCGGCAGGTGATTAAAAAACAGGATAAGTCACTTTAGAAATTCAACAGGTTGAGGGTTATGACTATAAGGCATCATCATAGAACAGGCTCCTTTTATTATTATTTATTGGCTTACAAAATCACATACAAAAGACATTAAACAAATATGTGATAAATAGTTAAATACAACATACAAGTGAAAAGTTGTTCAAAAACTACACAACCAAAACTTTGAACTAAAATTGAATAGTCTAAATACATGTATAAACTTGGAATAAAAACATTGGATGTTAATTACAAAACATTGCAAGTATTTATTCAATAGGGAAATTTGCATTTCATGGTCCCTTTAATAAGTTATATTAAGGTACATTGACAATTTTTGTTTGTCTTCAGTGAAAATGTATTTATCTGGCTGAAAAGTGAGACAATATTTACAGAATGAATAGAAGCTGTTGTCATTTACAGTTGTTAAAAGTAATGGCAATGGTAAAAGTGCAACGCACATTTTAAATGTAATACCAGTGAAATAATTTATGCTTTATAAATGAATGCCATTCCAGTCCCTGAATCTACATGTAGCATGTTAAAAAGGCAAGTAAATGCATAATTTTATTAAATAAAGAATAAATAAAAGAACTCACTAAATAATTTGTTACAATGGTAGAGATATTTCAACAAAGCACTTTCACTTTCCTCTCATGTACATGTATCTATATTACTTTTGATGGATGATTAGCAGGATTTCAGTATTTATTCAGATAAAGCCATGTGAAAATAATAAAGGATTTCAGTATTTATTCAGATAAAGCCATGTGAAAATAATAAAGGATTTCAGTATTTATTCAGATAAAGCCATGTGAAAATAATAGAGGATTTCAGTATTTATTCAGATAAAGCCAATGGCCCATGTGAAAATAATAAGTCTTGCAATTTCTAAATCATATTAAATCCTCTGCTTCATATTAATGTGAATTATAAAAACAACAACACTTTTATAAAGATATGGACAATAAATAATGAGCAAAAAGTGATCAATAAACTGGCCTACAAATTATATCTGCACTTGTCTGAATGTCATGCCTTTAGATTTATTTATGTCTACACTTATTATGCCTATAAATTTGTTTATATCTACACTTGTGCACATAGATTTGTTTATGTCTGCACTTGTCGTGACTTTTGTTTGCACTTGTCATGCCTATAAATTTGTTAAAAGTCTGCATTTTCGTGCCTATAAATTTGTTTAGGTCTCCAGTTGCCATGCCTATAGATTTGTTTACGGCTATACATAAAGATAATGACAAACTGATAGGAAAGGAAACAAATCTTACAAAAATGCTTATCGGGATAAGAGATCTTAAGTAGATAATGACAGAAAAATGACAAACATTAAACAAATTGTAGTAAATCTGCTTTCTATAATGTTTAACTTCAAGAGGAAGACTGACTGACTGGGATTAATGCCACTGAAAAATTATATATATAATATGATAAATACCTAACAGAATTTAAATTAATGACTTATGTTGAACGATAAATACCTACAGAATTTAAATTAATGACTTATGTTGAAAAAAAGAGACAACTTATATAATACTATTACTAAATAAAACTTGGTCAGTATTCGCCAAAATTTATATGTCCTGATGACTTAGCATGTTCTTGGGCTTCTTTCTGTCCAACAAGAGACTTTTGGCAGACAAGACACCTCAGTGTAAATTTAGCTACGTCTGTATACTGGCGTGACGCTTTAGCTTCATTTGCAATTTCCATAGCTTGACTAAGTACACTTGCATCTTTAGTGGAAAACATGGTTTTGATCTCCTCGCCAGGAATTAATGGCTCCATTATAAGCGGGTCGTAGTGAATACCGTCATAAATTACAAGAACACGCTGCTTATAATTCATATCTTCACCAAATCTATCTATCCTTCCGGACTGAGTGTCAACCACATCAATTTCAACATCGTAATACTTGGACAAAATTGAAATTTCAATTGCTCCTCCCCAAGATTCTTTGTTCATTATCCACTTACAATAATTAGCATTGCCTTTTCCAAGGAAAGCTTCATTATATGTGTCCGGGTCACTCATTACAATGCCAGCAATTAGTTCTCTCATTTGCGGAGCTGCATTTAAATCAACAGTGCCATTGTTCATAACACAATCAACACTAGTAAATAAGCAAGAGTTATCTGCGGGTACTACTTTTCTCATTAACATCCCACCAGAGTTTGTTATTTGGTCCTGAATATCTTTGTCTACTTGCTCTATGCGACGCTTTCTCATTGATGAATCTTCTTCTACAATTAGAGTATCACCAGATCTGAAAGGCAGTGAAGATAATTCATTGCTCTCTACACTCAGATCTATCACTTTTGGTGGATATCCTTGCCTGACTTTGATACAATCTTTTGGAATTTTTGTTGCCTCACAAATCATCTCTTTAAGTTTTCCAACACTTGATGACAATGTCAAGCCAGTCAAATAATGCTGGCCTGATTTAGTCTGACATCGTAAATTTAATGCCATTGTTCTTGTTCCTGTGAAAATAAAATTATACAAATTATCTGACAATGATACATTGCAGTTCAAGGTTGGCAAAGTAATGACTGCCCGGGAAAACCCAGGTGAGAAAACCTGGGGTTTCCCAGGCTGTGCAATACTCCCTTACCTGGGCAATACACAAAAATGGTTTCTTCTATTTTTTAAAAATTTTATTGTCCCAATCATTTCTCTTATTTAAATAAAGTAAAGTTAAGACCATGCATGTTAAAGAAGATTTTACTTTGCAACAATCTTCCGATAAAAAAATTTATAACAGGAGGCTAGTCAAAGATTTTTGTTAAAAATAAAACATACAAAATTATAACAAGCACAAGGTAAACAACTCAATTTTCAGTGTAATCTTTACAAAAATGAGGAATACTGTAAAATCTTTCAAAGAAAAATATAATTAATGTAATTAAAGCTACTTGTGAAAACACTATTGTTGTTTTTGCAAATGCATTTCATCAGAAATGAATATAATAGTACCTAGCAAATTTATTAGCAAAATAGTTTGATCGTCTTCTACATCTGTGAACGTAAAACGTCATCAGAAAGTGTGTTCTCTAGGCTGAAGTTCACTATGAGTTTTCTATTTATTGGTTGAACGCCACAAAATACTTTCCTTCTGTGATTCTATGTATGTGATAGAACGGTCATAGAACATTCCCTGTGAATCACTTATCAGCATTCAACAATTGAAAAAAAAGCTAAAATAATGAAACTTCAACAATTTTATTGAACATTTTATCTTAGTGTCATACACTTGCCAGCGTTCAGAATAAGTACAAGTACTAGCATGGTTGAACCATTTTGCAGGTTTTTCTTTTCTTCTGTCAAACTAGAAATGTGTCTGAAAGACACAGATGTCTCTGCTATATATATTAGGACACAGAATAAATGTATAAAGATGTTTTGACAGGACAGCATAGTTGGTATTTCATAAACAGCTTTCCAATGAAAAAACTTTTCCTGTAAGAGGATGGATACTGCAGCACTGATTTCAAAATCACTTATAAGAATCATACATGACAGAGTTATGGACTGGACATTATTTTCTAACTGCTGACCTTTGACCTCTTAAGGTAACCTTTGAGTAAGGGGTCTTGGTCTATCTCATGACACACTGTTTCATCATGCTACACATTTGTGCCAAGTTATTTCAAAATCCTTGATGCATGACTAAGGAACTTATTGGGTCAAACAAGAATTTTTAACTGCTGAAATTTGACCTCTAAAAATGACTTTCACCTTGAACCTGGGGTTGCAGTCTGCAGCATATGACACTGTTTCATCATGTTACACATTTGTGCCTTGATACATAACGGAGTTATGGGCCAGACAAGATTTTCTAACTTTGACCCCTATTTGTGACCTTGACCTCGGATCTAGGTGTCTTGCACATGACACATTCTGTCTCACATAAATGCAAAGTTATTTCAAAATCCCTTTATGCATGGCAAAGGTTTTTTTTACTGCTGACCTTTGACCTCCAAGTGCGACCTTAATCTCATAGCAAGAGTTACCGTAAATCTTACACATGACACACAACTCATCAAGCATCACACATTTCTAAATTCGAAGAATGTGGCATTTTCTTTTATATGTACATATCTAGATTAATTACATTTCTACAATATGTACTGATCTACAATTCCAGTCTTAGAGGAGACACTTTATCATATATGCGCAGATCTATTATTCCAGTCCTAGATTGGACACATTTATGATCCATATTTTCTCTTATATGTACAGATATAGATAAAGCACACTTGTCTAATAAGGACAGATCTATGATTCAAGTCCTAGATAAAGCATGTTTTCTTTATGGTATATGAACAGATCTGAATAAAGCATATTTGTCTTATATGAAAACAGCCACAGTGCCAGTTCTAGATGAGGTATATAATTCTTATATGTACAGATCTGCAATGCTACTCCTAGATAAGACACATTCCCTCGTGATGATTAAATGGCAATATGACTAGTTATTCTCCATTGGCTGTTATAGATAATTGGCAATCACTTGCTGAAAACCAGGGGCACAAGACATGTAGCTTTTATTTGTCAAATAGGCAATGCTACAGGGCATATATATCTAGGTCATATAGATTTACACAAGATTTAAATAAGTTTTCCTTCATAAGCAATGATCCCCACAACAAGAGCAGGACCAGCACAGGATCTTTATCTAGGTCTTTGTTTATACAAAATTTTTCAGAAGTTTGATTGTGTAGGAAGCTTTATTAAGCATAAAGAGACACTTTAGAATCCATTCCTGTTACCAACCAGTACTGAGCAATGAGTGTAAAGTTTCCTGCTTAAGGAAACAACGGCTTGCCCCGGCACGGTTTGAGCCCGCAAGACTAGGGATCATTAGATTACTAGTCCATGTGTTAATCACTCTGCCATGCCGCTACTATACATCTAGGTCTTGAAGAGTATAAATCACAAGGTTATGCTAAATGCTCTATACATTTAAGATTACAAAAACATTTCTCAAGTTAATTTATTAAAAAAAAAAATGTTAATGTAACAATTGACTCCAGGGGGCCAGGCCAAGTCTTGATTCAAGCTAACTAAACGCATGTTCAAAAGGCAACAATAGATACCAAACAGGTTTGCTTTAGGCCTATTGCTTGGAGATTAGGATATTTTTAAAGTTTGTTTTTTTATTTTTGTGTGACACTATGTTAAATCAAATGAGGTTCTTTTGAGAAACATCATAGGCAAGTTTCAAACAATTTGCCCAGATAGAAACAATAATAAGCTATAAACACAGCAACAAAATCTAAGAATTCTCACAAGGTCTTAGGTGAGCTTAAAAAGTTTTTCTTTATGAAAACCAGAATCATGTATGTATGTATTCTAGTCTTAATGAGGGTCTATCCGCCCTTTCAGACACTTGAGAGTACGTCCCCCAGACATGTCACCATTCATGCCCTAAAAGGTTTTTATCCACCAAAAGGTGACCTATACATTTTTAATTCAGTAATTCACTGAATGATACAAAATATGTATGCAGATTGATTTTTACCAGAATCAGGTAACGATAGCCTGTATTTTGAAATTTCTAGAATAGGATATCTAGAGTAACTTTTAGTTTTTTTTTAAAAATCAGTGGTTCCCACGTTTTTAAATATGACACATACAAATTATTTACAACATGTATAGAAATAGTGCAGTAAGAAATTGCTTCAAGACTGTATTTTTTGTGAATGAAAATAAATGCAATTTTTTAATTTTGTTTACATTTATTCAATAACATAGTAAACATGAAATTTTATTTCCAAACATAATTAACAGCATTGTCCCTAGGATAAACATATTTTCATTATTCTTTATTTCTTTTTTTTATCTTTCTTTTTCTTCTTCTTCTTATGTTTCTCTTTCTTTGTCTCACCAGCAAAACTTTCATCTTCAATTTCTCTAGTTGGAGACTCTGAAATATTCAATAAGTCAAATACATGTATAAATGAATTCATTTACTTTGTTGGTTTCAAATTTACATGTACTGCAGTTCTATGCTTCAACTTCATTTTCATTGAAAGAGTATAATTCTAACTTACAACCCCAAATAAGTCTTCAGACACTAATCTTGGGTAGTTTCATGACAAAATGTTAAGCAATACACATATACATTGAGAAAATACGGATACATTGAATCTAACATTGAATCAGTTTACAGTATATGAACAAATCTATTGCCTGTTATCACAAGAAAGGTTCAAGTTAAAATATAGAGGCTCCCAATAAAGGTACAATTTTTTAAAGTAACACATGCTACCAATTGCAAGACAAGGTACACATTTAATTGAACAGGCTCACAAGTTGGCATAGTGATTGCATTTATAGACGCAAAGGGACAAAGCTATTACAGCCATTATAGACAGGTGACCATTATATCAAGGTTAACATGGATACCATATACATTGATAAAACATGACTATGCTTGTAGTATACATTTTTCCTGTCACATGTTTCACTTTGATATACATGTAACGGATATGACTTGTGTATGATGCAATTGTAATTGTACAAGTTAATTATTTAGTTAGCAAATGTGTAACAGTACGTATCTCAGTTTATATTTATATAAGAAGTCCTCTATCGAATTGGCCAAAAAAAAATTCTTAAAATCACATTTATGGAAACTAAAAATTACATTTACAAAAACTAAAAATCACATTTACAAAAACTTAAAATTACATTTACAGAAACTAAAAATTACAAAATCAAATTTATTACAACTTAAAATTACATTTATGGAAACTAAAAATTACATTTACAGAAACTAAAAATCTTAGTATGACTGTTAAAATAACCAGCTAATACAAATAAATTTGCCCAATTGCTCTATTCCTTTTTCATTGATATATTAGTCACAGATTTTAGCAATAATGATCTGAATTTATCAGCATTTTGATGCTTCCGTCTAGATCCCACAATATTTACATGCCATAATAATTAAATGTTGTACATCTATACCTATCATTTGCATTTGACACAGACTGTTATATTATCAATTACAGTACACTGATCACTGACCACGTTAAAACAGGTCACATTATAAACTGTGTATATATTAAAGAACTTCTTGCAGTAGAACTTAAAACTGACCAATACAGACAGGGTGACTGCTAGACGATTGAGTCAGCACACATGTTTTTGCATTGTAACCCCATTTGTTTCCAAAAATGTATTATGTCACGAGCAATTTTGCACCGTAATGCTGAGTGGAAGGTTGTAAACACCTATTTTCCGTTTGTTTACTTTGGAATAAACCACTAGAATTGATAAAATCCATGATTACAGGCAATGATTAAGAAATTTTGTAAGACAATATGGTCATTTCGATTAAACGGAAAACAATATCGTAAACGTTTATGAATGAAAATCGAAACGAATCCGTTTAAACGTGTAATCGTGGGGGCCTTACTGCTAGTGCAATTTTGACTGTTTTAGGAATAAAGGTTCGATAGAACCGAAACTGGTAGTAAATAAACCAGCTTTGGTGTTAACCTGTTGTACTTCTCCATTTTCCTCTTATAGATAATCAATAACTTGATCTAAACAATGACTGCTATCAAGGTCTTTGTTGCACTTTCACTTTCTGACCCTAAACACTATAAATTCTCCTGGGTTAAGGGCTGTCATCCTACGAAACATTTGGGTCACACCATACTTGAGGATAATTCATGGAAACAAAGTGTGACAGAAGACAGACAGGGTGAACTATGAAGACTGGGGAGAAATAAAATCTGTTATCTTATTTATAACACATAAAAGTAACAAAAATAATTACTTGCGCCAAATGGTACAAATGTAGGTTTCAGATTGTCTGGTACCCGATGTTTCTCTTGGTGTGGAATGACCAGCTCAACAGTGGGCATACAGGGGATCCATTCCAGTACTTGTAATTGCCCACTTAACTGTGACCCTAAATCATATACATAATTTAAGTTTAAGGCATATGTTATATCCTTTCTCACAACTTTACAATCAGAATTGTGCTATGTAATCAAAGTTATACTGTCACAGATGTAGACAAATATTTCATTATGTTCAGCTTGACCTGAATTGTCACAGAAGAAACAAGTATGAATTACAACAACAAATGATAAATTCAGTCATAAATATATATCCCTTGATAAATTACTTGGATTAGAGCAATAAATGTAATATTTATCAAGAAATAAAATAGACAAGAACTGTTGGTAAGACAGCTCTTTAGGTTCGACATTGTCAAGCCTGGATAATGTAGAATTTTCTAAGTTAAAAATGCCCAAAATTCTGTCAAAATCCATATTAGATTTATGAGTTTGACATCCATCATCCATGATGACTGAACAGTTGACATTTGCAGAGATAAGCCTAATGTGTAGTTGAAACCACTTTCTATCACAAGATAGATGTGACCATCAACATTGACATTTTAAAGTAAAATATTGTGAAATGAACAAAGAAAGTAATTTCCACATTAAAAACGGCACTTACAATCCATATAAATTACTATAAAAAGGTAAAAATGTGCAAAAAGAAAAAAACCCTTACTGTGTCACACAGTAGAAATATGGTGATAAAATAGGGCTGTCATTGAATATGATCAATATTCATCATCTGATACATTATACGATATCGATACACACTTTCAATTATCAATGCAAGCTAAAATTTATTCATTTCTGTTAGTGGAATATACCTCTCTATTTTGCCTCATAAAAGAAGTCATTTTTTCCAGTTTTCTTGGCTTACTTGAAATTTAAACTCTGTTTTCAAATGTCAGTGACAAAAATAACAGAAGACACAAACTCTCTGTTAGTCTGTAGTATTTGCAATGTCTAATACAAGCATGCATAACACTATGATCCCAATTTAAAACACATATTTAAATGTTTTTCATTGTATCTACTGCCTAAGTCATATATCATTGATATTTGTCTCTCGATATATGATTACAAAATTTCCCATCAATGACAGCCCTATGATAAATACTGCAAAATCAGTCATAAAATTGGACATAAAATGTAAATTTCTACTTGAATCTTTTTCATTTTCTTAAAATCTTTGTATATTTTCCCAAAGTTTGATTTTCTTGAAATATTTTGATTCATCTGGAGGCATGCAGCTTTAAACACGATTGTCCCTAAAATATTTGTCAACTGATCATTGAACAGCTGTCTAGAAACAAAATTTTAATGGTCTATCATTCAACTGTTTAGTTGCCTAGTCACAATGAGTATGTACAAATCATATCACAACTTTCCCGTCTTACTAGTGGAGAAAGACCTCAGGGCCCTTTCATGCATTATTTCAAGTGCCAGGGGCACCTGAGTAGAGCCATCAACCTTGCGTAAGAAAGTTTGATAGCTTCCTCAAAGAATCAACCAACCAATGACTTTAATACTACATAGATCTGTATTGTACACTCCTTCGAAATAAGGCAGAGAAATATATAAAGTCTGTACAGACATTGTCTCTTTTGGTATGATGTTATTAACATTACTAACCTAGCACAAATTCCTCACTTCCAGATGCTTGTGATGCTGTACTTTTGTAGTTTGACATCTGAAAATAGAAACAAAATTTAGTGCTATATATGTACATCTATATCAAACTATCCCCATCCTGTCAATAAACATAAACAAGTAATCCTAGCATAACAAGCTCATTTATTATGTACATTAAGAGGCCTAGTCCATTAACTGTAACATGGTATGGGTGAAACTATATACAGTGGAACCTGTCTAATCCAAACTCGTCCGGACCAGAAGAAAAGTTTGGATTAGAAAGGTTTCCGGATTAGAAAGGTTTCCGGATTAGAAAGTTCTTTTACATGTTTTTTCATGTTACATGTATTTGCAAAATAGTTTAGGGAAAGAAAACGGGAATGCATTTGAAATCGCAATTTAGATATTTTATTTTTGCAGTCTCTTATCGTTCATTCTAATGCATGTGAATACAAAAATAAAGAAATGAAAATCAATAAATAAGCAAAAATATATTATGTCCTCAAGGATAAGTTAACCTATGATGTAAAACAGGAGGCGAAGACATAATTAAATATTCGTACCAGCATTTGTTTACTCTTATCCGATTCAGCGACTATCCGAATTCACTGACAGTTTCTATTAATTTTCATTGCTTAATCACGTATCATTGAATCCATTACAAAGGATTAAAAGATATTTTTATTGCATTATATCAAAATATTTATTGAAGGTGAAGAAAACAATCAATTAAGCAATTATAGAAGATATGAAGGCCAGCTAAGTGTAATTTTTACACCTTCGTAGATCAAACGTTTCACCCATTAATCAAGTGAAATTACACATCAGTTTGGTGTATGTTTACACCTGCAAGATGTGCAATTATTTGTTATTTTGAATGAAGGTGTGACATTTGGCATAATCTGTTCGGATCCGAGAGGTAAATTTTAGAGTAAAAAAAGAACAAAAATTGAAAAAATCCTCCGGAATTCGGAGTAGACGGGTTCCGGATCCGAAAGGTTTTTTACTATTGAAAATAGAACGAATAAAATCGGGACCGGACACTTCGTTCGGATAAGAAAGGAGTCCGGATTAGAAGGGTTCGGATTAGCAAGGCTCTACTGTACTCAGTTAATGATAAGATACACATTGCTGTACAAAGTTCATGATGTGTTATAGTTTATATGTCTATTTCATAAAACTGCAGGTTCTCTTAACTAGGACTGGCAATCTTAAAAGTTAGTTTATATTTGTATTTTTTAACTGATCTCCATCGGTGGTGAAGTTGGATAACTAGCAGATGCTATGTTTATTGACAATTACCTCCCTTGGTCCACCTTTCTCTACTGTATTATACAACATACATGTATGGTAGGTTAAGTGTTTTACGGGCACCCAAAAGTGGCCTAACAAATTACATATGTACAATAAACCAATGCAGTACATCATTAAAACATTAAAGCATTGTATTTCCTCTTTCATATCAGAAACTACAAGAACTCTGTGTTTTCACTGACTCCATCCACAATTTCACAAATTATAAAACAGCAAAAACCTAGTGTAATCAAAGAAGAATATTAATGATTAAAATGCCACTGGAATCTTTGATCTACATGTAAAAGAAAGACCTTCTTGTTCACCATTATTGTTAACTTACCTTGCTTGTAAATGGTCTTCCAACAACTTCAAACTGTTTCTCCCTCTACAATATAAACACAGTCAATATTACTTCTACCATGCATATTACATGACAATAGCTCTGCATTCAACTTTAATTTTACCAACAATTACTTGTAAACAAGTAATTTATGTTTCAATAACTGTACAATTAAAAATGTTCAAAAATAAATGATTTCAATTAAAGAACGAATATTTCATATTATCCATGCACATTATCATTTACAGTGATATTTTAGTACCATTTTACATATATATATTTTATAACAAGAGCACCACATTGGCTTAAATGCTAGTCACTTAAAAAGCTGCATAACTCCAAAAATACTGGTTTCACTTTCTTTAGAATCGGATTATTTGAACCCATTAATTACTTTTTTTCAAAAATGTCTCTGTCCATTCTAATAGCTGAGATTGGACTGTCAATCTGATTAAAATCAGCTCCTAATTAACGCATGTATCGGAATCTGATGGACAAAAATAGGAGGCCACCTTCTTGTGTCCTTTTAAACAGCCAATCATAGGTGAGCTTTCACAATTTTGAAAGCAATGCAGCTTTTTATTTTTACTGCTGAAAAACCAAAACTGAAAAAGGAATTTTCACAATTTTGAGAACAAACATGGCGTTGTACATATAGCCGGCAGTTAAACTGGCAAAACAATCTTGCCCATTAAATCATTGCCAATTATTATTTCCAATTACTTTTTTTCTAACAAAATTCAACAAATAGTTTTTCTTCCATGGACAGTGATATTTCGATTGATTGCTTGGTTAAAAATAGCTTTCTCTGGAAATCCAAATGACAATTCCAAATGAATATGGAAGAAAAACAAATACAGTCGCAATCAGATCTATATGCAAAAAATAACTTAAGTAGATCTGAACTTAAGTCAGATTGATTGGACTGTAATCATGTAACTACAAGGTTTGCAAATGTCATAGATCATATTAACACCTGCCATTATTTAAAGCCTTTATACACCATAAAACTCTAAAATCACAAAGAAAGTGTAAATAATTTACCTCTGACTTTACATCTGCTATGATACTGGAACCAGTCAAGTTGACTTTCTGTCTATGCAGTGTTGATATATCAAACTGAAAGGTAAACAGAAATAAGTGAACCCATAACCTGCTAGATCTGTGCAATGGATAGTGCCAGCTTTAAATTTGGAACAGTCCATTGAAAGTTTAAGGGATAAAAATATCAAAATACAAAAATTGAGCTACAAATGTAAACTAGAACTATCACTAAATGTGATTAATACCCCCACAAGTCTGCTTCGGAAATGAGGATGTTACTAGTAACAGAATACCTTGTAAAAGAATTGAAACATAGAGTTATGGTTGTGGGCAATTAAAGATAATTGTGGTTCATGTATGTTGCATTTCCTTTCAATGTGGTTGGCCATTGATGAAGTTTAATTGAATTACTCTGTAATAAGTCCAGAAAGACAAAGAAAAAGAACAAAGGGCAATAACTCTATAAATACTGAAGATAGAGTTATAGTTCTTGTGCACTGCACTTCCTCTTATTGTGCTTGACCATTGTATGAAGTTGTTTTGAATTCCAACCAGTACGTTTTAAGTTATGCTTCGGACAAGGAAAAGTATCAAAGGGCAGTAACTCTGTATTTTGTCAAAATGGAGTTATGACTCTTGTGCACTGCACTTTCTTTGAATGTCCTTGACAACTGTATGAAGTTGTACTGAATTCCAAACAGTAGTTTTCAAGTTATGCTCTGGACAAGGAAAAGTAACAAAGGGCAATAACTCTGTAATTAGTCAAGATGGAGTTATGGTTCTTGTGCACTGCACTCTGCACTTCCCTTTATTGTGCTTGACCATTGTATAAAGTAGTTTTGAATTCCAACCAGTAGTTTTCAAGTTATGCTCTGGACAAGGAAAAGTAACAAAGGGCAGTAACTCTGTAATTAGTCAAGATGGAGTTATGGTTCTTATGCACTGCTCTTCCTCTCAATGTGCTTGACCATTGTATGAAGTTATAATGAATTCCAACAATAAGTCTTCAAGTTATGGTCCGGACAAAAAAGAAAGCAATGGAAAAGTAACAAAGGACAATAACTCTGTAATTAGTCAAGATGGAGTTATGGTTCTTGTGCAGTGCACTTCCCCTTATTGTGCTGACCATTGTATGAAGTTGTTTTTGAATTCCAACCAGTAGTTTTAAAGTCATGCTCTGGACAAGGAAAAGAAAAACAAAGGGCAGTAACTCTGTAATAAGTTCAAAATGGAGTTATGGTTCTTGTGCACTGCACTTCTCTCAATGTGCTGGACCATTGACCATGAAGTTATAATTGAATTCCAACAATTAGTTTTTCAAGTTTATGGTCCGGACAAAAGAAAGCAGATGGAAAAGAAATAAAGGGCAATAACTCTGTAATTACTTTTTAGATAGAGTTATGGTTCTTATGCAACTGCACTTACTCTCAATGTGCTTGACCATTGTATGTAGTTATATTGAATTCCAACCATTAGTCTTCAAGTTATGCTCCGGATCAAAAAAAGAAGGCAATTGAAAAGCAAACAAAGGGCAATAAACTCTGTAATTACTTTAGATAGAGTTATGGTTCTTGTGCCACTGCACTTCCCCTTATTGTTTTGACAATTGTAATGAAAGTTTGTTTTGAATTCCAACCAGTAGTTTTCAAGTTATGCCCCGGACAAGGAAAAGAAAAAGGGCAATAACTCTGTAATTAGTCAAGATAGGTTATGGTTCTTGTGCACTGCACTTCCTCTCAATGTGCTTGACCATTGTTATGTAGTTATATTGAATTCCAACCATTAGTTTTTTCAAGTTATGCTCCGGACCAAGGAAAATGCAAACGGACGTCTGAAACCCCGACCCGACCGACCGACCAAACCGACCCGACCACCGGGTGACTCCTATATACCCCCCCAAACTTTGTTTTTGGGGTATAAAGAGAAAATTGGTCAAACTGCATGGATGTACAGACTGGCCTGGTTCTACTCTGATCAAAAGCCAATCACTTTCCGTTCCTATAGGTTCATTGATAAAACAGATTATTTACTGCAAAATGATTATAATATTTATAAATCTGCACATTACATCAACAAAGCAAACTTAAGCAATCTCCCCTTTCTACTTTTATACTAACAACAGCAGGTGGGGTCAAGTGCTGTGTGGCGGCTGTAAAAAGTTGCTCCATTCTTTATTTCAGTGCTGTTACAGTCAAACCTGTGTTAAAAAAAACCACCTCTGATTATAGATCACCCTGTAAATAAAGGCCAATTTCCACCAACAGTTCATTGATTTAATAGAATAGAGTAACCCTCAAATAAAGACCACTTGTCTATAAAGGGCACATTTGGTCTCTCTTCTAGGTGACCTTTATATGTTTCAATTTTGCGTGCATATTTTTCTGGTCCTTCAGGATCATTGATTCAAATACTTTCACTTAACCTGGTGTTAGAGGTTGCGAGAGATGTTGCACATTACATTGCCTCCAATGGACAGACTCAATAAAACCGAGTCTGCAATTGTCAACTATTTGCTATGTTTTCACTGCTCTTAAAGGAATCTCCCCTTTTCCAGGTTTTTAAAAAACAAGTATACTTACATCATCTGGCGCCGATATCAACCAGAGTTGTTTCCCTTGAATATCAGCTTTACTGAGGTAATTTGCGGAAGCATCTATCTCAAAATTGTCCGGTATCTTGTACCTGATATAAATAGATGGAAAACCTATTACTAGAGTATACAAATATTGTCTTTATAAAAATAGAGTGTTTCATGCATATAACTCTGAGTCTGCTGGCCACAACAGATTCTACCCACATCCCAAATGCAATCAGTTGTGACTTTAAATATCCAATGGTGCCGTCTTGATCACAGTCTGCACTGTATATATTTTCAAATTTTCCATAAAAATGAGGAATGTTTTTTATCCAGATTGAAAAAAAAACCCAAGTCAAATTAAACTATTTAGCAAGTTCACAATGGGAAATTATGACCCTAATGATGTTTCATGGTTCACGTGAATACATTATATGGACATAAAACTTTCAACAGGAATTTCAGTGAGAATCACATTGCATTTAAGTAAACATCCATCCTAGAATCATTATACTTATTTTGTTACTTACAAATCATATCATAGATAATTCAAAGAAATCTTTGATGCCAAATTTAGAATTGCCTTAAAAGTTTTCAAAAGCCATCATTCTACAGACTTGCCTCTGTCTTTAGTTATCATCATTAGCTACTATGAATCCAAACCATGCTTAGATTAATTAAGATGTACTTGCACAATAACAAGAGCACCACATGCAGTGTTAGTGCTTGTCTGTAAAGTTAATCCAATTTTGACAAAAATTCAAAGTTAAAAAGGCGCATAACTCCAAAAGTATAGCCCCCTGTCTAAAAACATATTACATCAGACCCAAGCTGGCACTTGTGTAGAACCATCAACCATCTGCAAATAAGCTAGATTGATAGCTTCTTTGTATAAATCGCTGGGTTTAAACTGTCACTTAAAAATCCCATGATGATTTGACATTCACAGAGTAAATGTAAATAATTTCATTGCCTTTAACACTGGTTAAAACAATATTTAGACAATGAATAGATTCATGAATTTTTGCTACTAAGTTATTCATACCTTGATTTTCTACCTTCATTTAATGATGAATTCTCTTTCCTCTTTGGTGTTTTATTTTTAGAAGGACTTGTTTTCCTTGTCTTAGAGTGTTTCTCATGGTCACTGTCACTATCACTAGATCTGCTACTTCTATCAGAGTCTGATCCTCGTTCTTTACTGTCAACTGACCTTGAATCACTTTTTTCCCTCACATATTCTATTGAACTTTGCGACTCCATACTACTTGCACTTTCTCTCCTCCCTTTTGAAGATTCAGAGGTAAGAACACAACTTGTGCTACTCTTCCTCCCTGTTGAAGAGTCATCCTCTGAAGAAGATGATGACTCATCAGAATTCTCAATGATATCATTATTGTTTTGTTTCTTCTGAGATTTTGATGAAGATTTTACACTTGATTTCAACTTCTTTTCACGATCTACATCTCCACTATCGTATCTACAACGTTTTTTAGGGGAAACTGTCTGTTGATTTTTACGAGGTGGTGATTTTATTACATCTGCTTCTGACTCAGAGCTGGAACTTCTAGAGCTAGAATCATTTTCAGAAATACTCCTTTTCTTTGCCAGTTTTTTAGGACTTGAAACTTTCTTGCTCTGTGAGAATTAGAAATTAAGAATAAGAGGATCATTGAAGTTTTAACAAAATAAAATATTTAGCATCATTTTCAATTGCACAAACAATTGCACAAATTATGGTTTTATAAAGTAAGAAAATTCAGGGCACTAGGTTGTAATCTAGGTTGTCTGCTTTTTAAACAGCAGACCATCAAATCTCTATTATTGAAATGTCGTAACTTTATTATAAACAGAGATCAAATCCTGGGAGTTATAACTTATAACCAAAGTAACAGTGTTGCACAATGAACAACCTTCTTAAAATAAAATGTATCAGTGTAAACGGGAAGCTTTGGTCTACAATTTGTCTGCCTTTCAATCCAAGGAAGGTTTTGAGCCTTCCATCAATCATGACCATATTTCCTCATGTAACTCCAATATCGATTAGTCCAGGTGGAGGCCTCGAAAGTGAGTAAAACAGTTTAAGTAAATATTTTGCAATAAGTTTATCTTAGTTTAATTGTGAAGAAACTTATAGACACACTTTCAAATCCATTCCAGGAACCAACCAGTACTGAGCAATGAGTATAAAGTTTCTTGCTGGGAGAAACAACAGTCTGCCCCTAACAGGGTTTCAACCAATGCAGCTAGCTATCCTTAAATTACGAGTCCGATATGTTAGCCACTCAGCCATATGATTGAACTTATGTTGTTAACCTACATCAATACTTTTTTCGACCATTACAACAATAAAGGCAAAGATGTATAGCAAGTGTATTAATATTTCTCTACTTACATGATGAAGCTAAAATATAATATAACAATATAAAGTGAAGTCTCGAGATATTCTCTGAAGAAATAATCTGTTCTAATAAACTTTCACCTGAGATATAAAGAGATCATCATCTGACGACATCATTACAGCATTTGAACTCTCCTTCAGTTTCTTAGTCACAGAATGTGCCAGTCTACGAATATCTGAAGTCACCACTGATGCTAATGATTCTGTGTCACTCACATTTTTGTCTCGTAGGTCAAGCTATATTAGGAAAATAAACAGAATATTAATTCATAAAACATTTTAAAAAACTCTTAGATTGTATCTTATTTTCAAACTTGAAAAAAACGTCTTACCAAACAAAATACTACATGTTTGACCATGACCTGCTGAATATACCATTGACCTGCTGAACTTGTGAAATAAGACTTTTCCAGCTTCCACATCTTGGAACTGTCAATATCAATATTAGGGATTTCAAGATGAAAGTTTTATTAGCAACACTCAGACTGCAGGCTGTCCTGTACAAATACTGGTGACAAAGGCAGTTTCATCTCAATTTGGGTAAATGGTGGTGGTGGTGGTGTTGGTAGTTTTCACTCCAGATTACGGCAGTAAGTCCAATCCACAGTCCAACACTCTTACAAGCAGTATAACAAGACCATTGTAAATATCCCCCATTCATCAGATTTTAAAGTAAATTTCAGGTATCACTTTGGCTGTAAGGAAGTACATTAGGTTTTATTATTGTCTGAACTTATTTTCAAGATGACCTGCAAATTTTCTTAGCCTGCTAGTTTAAACATATGAACATGACTAAGAGTCAGATGAAAACTTGAAACTTCATATCATACTCAAGTCCACTTCCTGAAATTAACTAACCAAAATTATGCAAATGTTGTGTAAGGAAATATAACCCCAACAGAGCTTGAACCTATAAACCCTGAATTGAGAGAAAGGCACATTTACATCAGTTAAAACTTTTGAGCGGTAATTGGCATCAACTGATGTTTACAATGGGCAAATATGATGGCACACAAAGAATAAACATTAAATTACAGTGATTTTTTCCCTGTATTTTTACAGCCGAATAAAGGCTGTTTCCCCTAGCTCAAAATAGGTATATTTTCCCCTAAAAAAGCTAATATTTTCCGCTGAAATGCCCCATGCACTTCTTCACCAGAACAATGTTGTGTAAGGAAATAACCCCAAAAGAGTTTGAACTTATAAACCCTGAATTGAGAGAAAGACACATTAACAAGTTAAAATTTTCGAGCGGTAATTGGCATCAACTGATGTTTGATGGGCAAATATTATGATGGCACACAAAGAATAAACATTAAATTAACCTGCAGTTTACCTCTCAATTTGGGATGCAGTGAGGGTCTGTGAATTCTATAACTGAATTCTATCATTCTAAGATTAGCATAAGACTATTTGCAGTATGGATATTTCTCTACAAACTTCATCTACATGTATGTTGCTAAAAAAATTGCCAATTTCTGAATACTAAATTCCATCATGTTATCAGTAAGTTAGCATTATGTGGAGTCAATATCCGGACAAAGGTGGAGTCAATTGACAGTGGCTGATTGTTAATTATAATATTCACTGACATGTTTGTCCAAATGGCCCTGATGGTATTACCGTAAACAATCTTCTGATTGATCATTTAATTGGTCTTGATAACTTACGATTCTTTGGTTGAAAGCGTCATACTGATTTACAATCAACGGAATTAGTGACATATAGTGTCAGTATTTCCTATATATTTACTAGGTTACTAAACAGTTGAAGTCCCTTGCAAACTGTGTGGCTTTAAAATTGTGATAGTTTTGCTTCAATAAAATCATTTTAAATTTCTTTTCTTTTACAAGACATAAATGATCTCCTTGGCGTTTCCATGACAGTTACTTAATTAGTTAATATCCGGGACAAATTATCCCCAATGTCCAAGACATTATGACTTGTATGTGTCACAGGGTGAGAAAAATGTGCAGCCTGACCGGGACTTGAACAAGGGACCCTTTGAATGCTGTACCGTGGCTCCACCGACTGAGCTATCCAGCCACTAACACATCATCTCCCCTAAATAGTGAACAGTTCTGAACTGTGACATACTCCCCTACTTTATTGAAATTCGTCCCTGAATTTCTCAGGGTTTCAGAGCAGTGCCAATTAAACTCTGAGGCTGAGCTATATGCAGTCACGGTCCCCCGTTGGGCGCAGATTGTCACTAGGTGAAAAAAAAATGTGCAGCTTGACATATGTTTTAATAAAATAGAATCAGTATCAGGGTAACGGTATTATTTTTACCATTTCCAATAAACTATCACCTTTTTAATGTGATTTTGCTTCATATCTGGGGTTCTTAGTGGTGAGAATCTACAAAAGGTAGTCCTAGATGTATCCATTTCTTGCCATGCTTTGATCTGAAATGAAATATTTCCCAACTTTATTCAAATTACTTCACTAATATCAGACTCATTATGTTACATAATTATACAAAATTGCAAAACATTTGTTATTACAGAATATTTATGTCGCGAAAATAGAAGACAAACACAATAAACTACCTTCTTTCATCACTTTGACATGTCATATGTACTTATTTTAAATCTATACTTTATTTCAAAAATATTAAGAGCCTCCAAACTTAAATTGGTTAAATTTTCGTTAATTTTACTCAAAAAATTATATTAGTCGTTTACCCATGCTTCTCATTGAAAATTTACAACGTGCAGATTATACGGAGCACCACACACCGAATTGTCAACAAATTTTGGGAGTAGCCTAGTTTCATTGAATTATACATTTCAATCACGACACAATAGACATGTAAGTTCAGCTTTTACCATATGTCAATTCCATCAAATGAGATATATGTTGGGCTATCGCTGGCAGGAGCCGTTGACAATTATTTTTGCTAAATCAAAATGAATTGTCTCATTGAACTGCACTTCACACACTGTCACCTGGTCACTGTGACTTGGAATTAGTTCTGTATTCTAAATTTAGAAAAGTAGTCAGTCATACTGAGTGGTAAGCAATAATGGCTTGATGAATAATTTGTCCTTTTTAGTTTAATAACTATTTCCTTTTCAGTTGTGACTAAATAGTAATATACATGTATATGGTAACTTAAGACAGAAGTCATATTTAGTCAGCCAAACCTCCATTTACTACTGTATTACCTCCAGCAAGTGCCTTTAGAGATGTATTCAGAAACTAGCTTGAATTGTGAAAATACCTATGGTGCAATGTTGGATATTGTAACACACTTCACAATATTCCCCCATCAAAAAGATAGGGTGATCAACAGATCAAGTGATATATGATTACATGATATATGCACAGGATAAAAAAATGCTTACATGTCATCTGACATCAATAAACTTAATAATGTTGACAAAATTACCCGTATGCTCAATGTAGTTAAACATAATTTTATTAATTGTTTTTTTTACATGTATTTATTGCCAATGGCATGCTATAATGGAATAGATATTAATTTTTCTTGCATTATTATACGTAATTTATCGTTCAAATGCTTTGCAGTTAATCCCACACATTTGAACTTGAACTGTTAATTATTCTACAACATTGCACTCAAAATTGATATCTATTTCCTAATTATATGATGCAGTTTAAGAAATTTTCACATTTTCAGTTTTTCCATGTAAGCAGCAAAAGGTCTTCGGTCACAATTCAAATTAAATTCATTGAGCTGTAAAAGTTTTACACTCATAGAATTTTATCTTTCTGAGATTTCAATTACATGTATTAACAACATGAAATAACAGTTGAAAACATTGAAGTGACTTCAGTTAGCGATACACAGTGAGTAAGTGACACACATTATCAGCGGTATACAACTGTCTGAAAACAGAAGCGCATATGTAAAAATAAATTTTCATTTCTTCTACATATTAATATGAGATGTACCTAATGGCTGTGTCCTAACCAGTAAATTTCTTAAGCATTACAAATTGCTTTGTTTTTAATTCTTAATGTGTTGATAAATTGATTGTTTTAGATTTTAAATGTAGGACATTGTACATGTATGTTACATCTGTATTTTTATTTGATGCTGTTACTGTTATTGAAAAAAACAAAGATTGGGTTGATGATCTCAATATCTTTTGGTGAGATTTGTTTATACTGAAAGAAAAACAAATTTAGAGAATATAAATCCTATTCTTGAATAGATCTATTAAGAAATGAATATCCGCATTGAACAATGTTTTTCATCAAAATTATGTTTCATTATGTATTCTGATATATAATACAAAAATTCAAGCATGAAATAATGCAAACCTGACTAAGACTAGAGTAGAAATGATGGAAAATATTTTAACAAGTTTACCACAGCCAAGTATTTTTAGCTATCCTACTCACCAAGGTATTGGTGTAACACTTTGGTGCAATATGATAATTATCTCATTAACCACTTTTGGTATTTGCTTGCAGCTTTGCACACTTATTTGGGAGGAATTAATAACGATTCGCCACACTAACGATTCGCCACATAATGATTTGCCACAAAGTTATAACGATTCGCCACAGTTAAATAACGATTCGCCACAATATGATTATAACAATGATTTTCTTTAGTAAATCAACAAACTGTTTTCTTTTTTTTTAATAATTTAATAATGTTTCTTAATACAAGTAATATGAAGTTAAGGCCCCCATTGCGGATTTTCAATTTATCAAAGTAACATTATTACATGAGTACATTTGTAGCGTGTATCAAGCTGTTGATTAATTATTCAAGTGCTACAAAATAAAATTATTTTAAACCACAAGATTCTCAAATGTAAATATATAATTTTTCTTGGGATACTTATCCGAAATGATTTGAAATATTTTATATAAATTTTCCTTCTGGTTTCTTAACCTTTTGATTATATATTAACTTAATAAAAACTTTAGAAATTATAAAATGCAAAAATAACAATCTTCAACTAATACTTAAATCATTCAAAATATATATTTCAAGAAACAATAAAACTCTATTTACTCTTACTTTCAAACAAACTAAAATTTACATTCCTAAACCTATCTCCTATTTCTAACTTTTATATTTCAAATCAACAAACTCTTATCATAAAACGTTCAAAAACTGATTCTTCTAATAATGTTTTCAAATAAACTCTTCTCTATCAAACACTTGTCCAAGAGGTTTTACTTAGGCAATAAGGTATTTTTAGCACTAGTATCTAAGATGCCTG